>NC_137026.1:27952337-28487337 GCF_032717465.1 Coenobita brevimanus
CACCACGGTCACGTCCTTTTCTAAGCAGTTCACAAGTTTACCTGGATATTGGGGGTATGGAGTCTGCTGGGGTTACTTCACTCCACAACCACACACTGGCTCCTCACCTGGAAACAAGGAGAAACGAAAAGTTGAAATTCGCCCACGAGTACCCCACATCACTCGGTACCTCTACTTAGGTTCAGTACTGGCGGCAATTTTTTATTGTGGCTGCAGACTCGTTGTTCTTGTTGTTGTGGCCCCAGGTTCCCTTTGAAATATGAACCCGGTCAACTGCAGGCTTAAGTTACCCTGCCCGTGAGTTCCATCAGCTTCCTATAAGGAGGGATTGTATAACTAGGCAGTAGTGCCATTCCATTATATCGGTGCCACCACGCGAAGATATATATTTTGGAACATGAGCAGTAAATATCTTTTAGTCCTGAAATTCTGTGTAATAACACTATGTGTTCTAATATATACTTGACAAAACAACACCTGCTTATAAATATTACGATAACTGGAAGGAAAACTGAAAAAAAATCATTATTTTATTTTTTTCATAAATCTTCCTTTCACTACACATTTTCTCAACACAGATTGCTTTTTACTGGAGTGGTTAGCTTTATCTTAAGAAAGAGTAAGCCCGACGTAAGTGAGGCTAATATCAAAACAGATTCATAAAATAAAATAAAAGTTCAGGCCCCGGATGACAGGACGACAGAAATGCAAGTAGCTATTCACCATTAAATAATCACGCTGCCGTAATAATTACACAGTGCCAGTATATAGGCCATATTTCTCAACATTCCTCCGTCTCGTTTTTCCCCGAATTATTATTATTATTATTATTATTATTATTATTATTTCGTTATTATTTTAATAGCCGAATATCATATGAAACATTCACAGCAATTATTACCAATTGTATAATTAGCTTAGTTAGCTTAGGTGAGGCGTTATGCCTATTGAATACATGTACAATGACATATTTGTCAATTATAATCTGTAATTCTGCCATGTACAGCACTGTACTGTAACACCACCATTGTGTCCAGCGGCGCAGCTTGTGGTGCCTGTAGTCTAATAAAGCTACGAACCTTAAAAAAAAAAAAAAAAAAAAAATGCCTACCTCTCTTCTCCATCATGCCTCCATTCCTCCTCTCACCTTGCCTTCCGCTCACCCTGCCTCCATCTCCCACTCATACTGCCTCCCTCTACCTTTCATCCTGCTTCCTCTTCCCCCTAATCCTGCCTTGTTTCTCGCCCTCGCCCTTCTCCTCTTCATCCTGCCTTTTTTTTTTTTTTTTTTTTTTCCACAATTCTTTCCTCTACTGGGTCCCTTCTTCTTGTGATTTAAAACATCGTTGGTTACAAGAAAACTACTGAAGAGTGGCTGCTGGAATCTTAAAGGCACGACCAGGAGTCCGGAAATATGGAATGAAAGAAAGATAAAATAGAAAGAAGCAAGAAAAAGAAAAAGAAAAGGCTGCGTGACTTATGACAATTAGCGGAAAAAGACATGGATACTAATGCAGTAAGTGAGGAAGGGGCAGTTTTACACAGATATGTACAAGCATTACTAGGTAGACTATATAACTACCGCTGTGGGATATGTTGTGTATAAGTATTGAAGCTTGACTGGCTAACACAACAATTATCTTCTAATATTTTTAACACAAAAGCTCACTCGTTTAACTTATGATGACAGGATCTATCAAACTGGCTTATAATTTTCCAGGTCAACTAATTATCAATCAGAAAACGCTGCTGTTCACAGCAGCGAACACTACCATTACTACCACCATCACCACCACCACCACCACCATCAACAACGACAACAACAACAACAAACCAAGAACAACAATTTCAGTAAGACAGTGAGAGTTAAGGCAGAGAGAGGACAGTGAGGCCCAGGCCAATAATCGGGTCACCAGGGTTTTTATTTCACGCTTTGGTGGTAAGGGATGTAGCTTCTTTTCTACTTCTCCTCCATCCCTTTGCACAGTAAGACCTTCTAGGAATAAGAAGCAAAAGACCTTTAGCAACACGTGGACACCAGTGGATATAGCATGGCAACCGATGTTTTCAGATGCAAGGGAAAAAAGCTGACGTAAAGGTGGAGGTTATTCCACAAGTAATGGTAAGACAAAAGAATTTACAAATGCATTAGTGCAACTTAAGTGATAGTGACACAGAGAACAACTGGTGTGACAGACTCCCTGCCAGGCCTGTGTTGTGAAAAAGGAGAACACCCAAATCTGTCTGTCTGTGTCTGTCTGTCTGTCTGTCTGTCTGTCTGTGTCTGTCTGTCTGTATGTCTGTTTGCCTGCCTGCCTGTCTGTCTGTCTGTCTGTCTGTCTCTTCATTCCCTCCTCACCTCCTTTTCCCATCTCCAATCTCCAGCTTCCTTTATCACCAATATACCTTCCATCCCTTCCTCATCCTCTCCAGTCACATGATTGCAACTCACATCTCACTCAATACACAACTTGACTTTGGCTCAAGAAAACATGAACGCACAGGAGCACCAACGCACACACACGCGAACGCAACTGTGATGGAGTGAGTGTGAGGCGGGGATCACTGACAGTAATGCGGGTATCACACGGGGACCCGTGAAAAATTTGTGCAGCAAAAAACGGACGTCCAAACTGAGCTTGGACGTCCATACCCTATCACACGGTGGACGTCGACGGCCACCTTCTTCTTTATCGAGTTCACCCCACGCGACTGGGAGGTCACTTCCAACTCCCTAGCAGACGACGTGTTTATCAGCAACAACAGTGGACATGAACCAGATTGTGACTTTTGCAATGGGTGTTGCACGGTCACCGTGGACGTCCACGAATGGGTCAGGCGGCCTTCCTCCCGTGGACGTCCATGACCCTCCCCGCGGGGGCAAATTTGGACGTCCACGCCCAGTTTGGACGTCCACGAGTCTCCCGTCTGATAGCCCCTTAATGGTGGCCAACGCAGGATTAGTGAGACTCAGGGGACAGACTCACCTCCCTCGCCCTCATCTTCGCTTAACCCTTCCACTACCACGACTTTTCTTTAGGTAATATTAACTGGAGAAAGGTGGGCGGCATGAGAGACAAGAGAGAAGTAAGAAGGGTTAGAGGGAAGAGGAAAATTGTTGTGGCTGGAAGAAGGAAGGTGAGAAATTTTTTGAAACATGATGGAGAGTGAAGGCTTGACAGGAGTTCCAAAGGTAGGGAAGGAAAATTTATTCTGAGAAAATAATGAAGTGGAAAATGTGACGGGGGTTGGGGTGGGGCGGGGGGGGTTGAAAAGACGGAAGATGACAATGAGGCAAGAACAAAGGTGTAAGGTCAGTGTGGGTGGGGAGGAGGCAGAGGCACAAGACCACCAGGTTCTCTCTCCAGACCACAACATCCAGCCTCACCCAGACATTAATCACCACAAGCCACCCGAAGCTATCTGGACGGGACGGTAAAAGTTATGTGAATAATGAGAAAGTTAATGGACTGACTAGGAGGAAAAGAAGGGAAAATGTAATATGATGACGAATAACACAAGAGAAAGAGAGAGAGGGAAAGGAGGAAGGGAAACCAAGAGGATAGGGAGCAGAGGAGTCTGGTCAAGTAAAGAGTGTATCTAGTAAAGGGTGTATCTGTGTTGAGAATGGGGAATGAACATGCAATAATACAAAGAAGGGACCCCATGGAGAATGGTGCAGATCAAGGAAAAGTTGTTCGTTTTTATATATTTTTTTAATGTCAGGAGGAACGAACCACAGTAGAAGCCTTGAAGATTGTTTCCTCCAAGAAAAATAAAAACAATACAACAAAGAGCCAGAATCAGTATCTGTTCAAGATGCCAGAACACACTGCATTTCAACGACTGGAGGTCACAGGCAATAGAAAATACAGACAGAGGTAGACAGTTCCAGAGTTGACCTGATGCATACATGCAGGACTAGAAGTAACGGTAACTCTCGCATTTGAGAGCTGGACAGAAAATGGATGAATGTTCTGCTGCTAGACGGGTGCTACTGGCCCGCCGTGGTGGTGAAGGGATGCAAGCACACATATTGTCTTTTATACCCCAAGACTGCAGTGAACGAAGTTACAAGAGCTGAGTCATTATGATGGTAATATCTGAGTTTTTATCACCACTTCCTAGAGTCTGTTATCTTAGTTGTTTTCCCACAACCATCCTGGTTGCTTTACAACTATACTCTTATTCTGGGTAATGCCGCTAAGGTAATGATGATGGTGCTGGCCAGTAAACAAACATGAATTTTTCTGTAGTCTAATACGCACTGGTATACCTCAGTGCTGGATGATTCTCGATGTCACTCTGTAAAGGAACCTAAAACTTCGAGGTAGGAAGGTTAGCTTTCACCGTGTTTCTCTGATTTTTTGACGCCTGTATTCCTACCCATAGACCAGATACTGCTAAGCCGTTTTATGGCTCGGACTCCTGTGGTGTAACTTCTGGTGAAGATTTGATGTCCCTATCAATCCTTCCCACCCCACCCCGTCTCCTTTAAATACCCAGTAAAACTGACAATAAATGTTTTATCTTTCCAGTGACCAAAACCTGGTATGAGACGTTTTCAAAATGTATCACAAAAACTATGACTCAATGAAAAGTGTCAGTGAAAATAAAAACCTTTAACTTTACCCTAGCCTGACTCTGCCTTAACTCACCTGTGGAATGAGGAAAGTTGGGTTATGTAGAAGAGAATCCTGTCACTTGGGAATTATTAGAAACTATTCTAACCAACACACCGATAAAAGCTCACACATTAATAGGATAAATATACAAGAATCCTGATAACCAGTTAATGTTATAGCGACATTATGTAGATGTTATTGACGATACGTAGCTACTAACGCTGTACCAGCAGTAACTGTTTAACCTCGTCAGTATGACTACAGCACCAAGCCCTATGTTATGTTTATGTTGTCGTCAGATTTCATTCGGATCAAAAGAACCCTTTCACACACACACACACACACACACACACACACACACACACACACACACACACAAAATAATAACACCAAGAGTTCTGTAATATGACATGTCTTCAATACAAATTTGCTACAATCAAACTATAATTTAACTTAACTCTTTCGTAATTTAAAGTTTATCATTAGAGAAATATTAGAATTATATCTAGTGATTCGCCCCTCCTGCCTGACTCCCACCACCACACCACCACCGCTGCCTCACTATTATCACCGCATCACCACTTCTGTTTCACTTACCACACCACCACTCTTGTCTCCCTCTCACCACTACACCACAATCCCTGCCTCACTCTCACCACCACACAACCATCCCTAAATCAGTCTCATCACCACACCACCACTCCTACCTCAATCAACATCACACAATCACTCCTGCCTCAATCAACACCACACCACCACTCCTGTCTCAATCACCACTACACCACCACACCATCACTCCTGCCTAACTCTCACCACCACACCACCAAACCACCACTCCTGTCTCAATCACCACCACATCACCACACCATCACTCCTGCCTCACTCTCACCGCCACACCACCACTTCTGCCTCACTCTCATCACCACACCACCACTCACGCCTCTTAATTACCTATCCTAACACTTGTATTTCTTTCTGTGTTTGTATGTGTTTGCGTGCGTCCGTGCGTGTGTGTGTGTGGGGGGGGATTGGAGGAGAGGAGCTCTTCTGACTTAATATTTTTGTTTTCCCGGCAAGAACATGAAAGACGGTCGTGCTAAGTTACGAACTCAGGGAAAAAAGTGTTTCTCCTCGAGGTTTTTCTTCATCTGCAAAAAGTTCAATAGAAACGGAAAAGTTTTACTTTCAAATGTTTGCCTTGTAAAAAAAAAAAAAAAAATCCATGTCCTGACGAATGCGAGCTAGTACCTGAGCGACCAGAGGTGGCCACAGTGAAGAAGAAGAAAAAAAAAAGTGAGCAAACTAGGGTACTGGTGTGGGAGGGAGGGCAGACAAGAGTGGTGGTGTGGGAGGGAGGCAGACAAGAGTGGTGGTGTGGGAGGGAGGCATACAAGTGTGGTGGTGTGGGTGGGAGGGCAGACAAGAGTGCTGGTGTGGGAGGGAGGCAGACAAGAGTGGTGGTGTGGGAGGGAGGGCAGACAAGAGTGGTGGTGTGGGAGGGAGGCAGACTAGAGTGGTGGTGTGGGAGGGAGGGCAGACAAGAGTGGTGGTGGGGGAGGGAGGGCAGACAAGAGTGGTGGTGTGGGAGGGAGGGCAGACAAGAATGGTGGTGTGGGAGGGAGGGCAGACAAGAATGGTGGTGTGTGAGGGAGGGCAGACAAGAGTGGTGGTGTGAGAGGGAGGGCAGACAAGAGTGGTGGTGTGGGAGGGAGGGAAGACAAGAATGGTGGTGTGGGAGGGAGGGCAGACAAGAGTAGTGGTGTGGGAGGGAGGGCAGACAAGAATGGTGGTGTGGGAGGGAGGGCAGACAAGAATGGTGGTGTGAGAGGGAGGGCAGACAAGAGTGGTGGTGTGGGAGGGAGGGCAGACAAGAGTGGTGGTGTGGGAGGGAGGGCAGACAAGAGTGGTGGTGTGGGAGGGAGGGCAGACAAGAGTGGTGGTGTGGGAGGGAGGGCAGACAAGAGTGGTGGTGTGGGAGGGAGGGCAGACAAGAGTGGTGGTGTGGGAGGGAGGGCAGACAAGAGTGGTGGTGTGGGAGGGAGGGCAGGTAAAGGTGAACGTAGCGTGGATGCAGTTGAGCTGGGAGTCTATATTTTATGGCCATACGTCTGTCCTGCCTGCTGACACAATATAGCCAGTGTATGTCAGTACCGTAGCGTTCATCATACATCCTGGCACGAACTGCATTTGATCACTTAGGCCTTACTGTTGCCACGAACTAACAAGTGTATAAGGGTATCGTGCCGTCCGTTACTCATGCATCTTGGTAAAAATCGTTGTTGATCACTGAAATGTATCAGTCAAGGGATATAGGCAAGCTCCAACACAGTCTGCACCAGTTCTTTAAAATTCAAGCTGTTCTGAGCTGTGTATTACTGTCCCGCCCTGCTCCTCCCGATCCCGTTCATATTCCTGACTCCAGCTACCACCATCACCATGATTAATATCATTATTATTATTATCAATGTCATCACTGTCATAATCATTGTCCGTTTTGTTTATCTAAATTTCCCTAGCTACCTCCCGAACTACTTTCTCTTCATGTCTTGGGCTTCCCTCCCTCTGGCCACCTCAATGACTCGCCCCCTCGCCCTACACCCAGCAACAACTGCACCAGATCTATTGATCCTCCACAGTCTGACTCTCTTTGATCCTTCTTCAACCATCATCATCATCATCCAATCCTACGTTGCCCCATGAGGAGCGTAGGAGCCCGGGGCTAGGGAAGTTGGTCCTGACATTTAAGATGAGAGTGACCAGTCTCACTCATCCCCGAGTGGCATTACGTAAGCAATTAACCACAACCACCCTTTGGATATAAACCTTCACAGGCTCAATCCGATTGGAGCCCTGCAATTACCCACTAAACCACCCGAGAGCAGCACTACATCGAGTGAGTGGATGGTGAGTGCCCTCACCTACCACAATTAGAATAAAAATCCAACACTTTCATATCACCACAGTGGCACAATGGGTCTGTTGCCTTTATAAATGAAGCCTTTGATTTTACGATACAGGCCTACAGTACAGTGCAGTACATAACCACTGTAACACTATACCGAAAACACCAAGGACATCACTGCCACTAAGTCTGAATCATCAGGCAAGTGACATTTGTTGTCTAAGCAATTACCACCAAGAACCCTTGTATAATTCAGCTTTACACGATAATTAATATAATAATATTGTGTCAGCAATAATTACCAAAGAACACTAATTTGTTGTCCAATTTGGATTAATGGTTTACAGACTTATTTGCTACACATAGTGATTTCAGTGATGACATGATTTCCCCTACAAATTATTTTTGAACGACGGTATGTCTGGCCATGTCGACAGGACGAACAGTGAGAGACTAACTAGGAGAATGTATGTGGGTGAGGTGGAGGGAGGGAGAGGGAGGGAGATCAAGGATAAGATGGAGAGATGGAGGAGATAGGTATAGGAGAGAGAGGAGTGTAACTTGGGGGGAGGGCAGCAAAATGGCAGGGGACAGGGAGACATGGACGCGATTTGTTTATGGTCACCTCGTACGGGATTGCGGCTTCTGGCTATAGATAGATGAGTAGATGTGAGCAGGGCTAGATTAATATGGATAAGCCAGTCAATTTGTGTTACATTAGGCTAGTGAGGCTGGATGGACGAAATCAATCTGGGCTGATAGTGTCAATCAGGCCTGAAGTGGCTAGGACACTGGAATGGATTACGATAGAACTGTAGGCTGGTTTAGGCTATATATGGGATGGGTCAGGTTATGAGTGTGGGTTTGGGTTTGGTTAGCAAATGACTGGGTTATGTTTAATCTCAAGGAACTGGTAAAACAACTAACTAGAATACCAGATTATCATGACCATAACGCCTGTCTCATGAACCTATTCCTGACATATAATGCAGATCAATACAGGATAGAAGTACTGTCACCACTTGGATCCTCTGATGAAAATCTCATCAAAGCCTTATTAATCAGTTCTCCCAAACTTCCCCATTTTCAACCTGGCACTTTGTTAGGGCAGACTAGGATGGATTTGGAAATTATCTTGCTGATATTCCATGGCAGCCTTACTTCTCCAGTGACATCAATTCTACCCATTCCCACATTAATGATTTAATGCAAGCTGGTATGGCATTGTTCATACCCCGTCAACAGTTCATTATAAGATCGGACTCCCAAAATGGTTTGACAGCAATTGTGCCAGAGCAACGACCCAAAAGTCCTTAACATATAACTTTTACTTAAAAAAATAATCTGAACTGCCCAGTCAATTTAAAACTGGTAGAAACCATGCAAAAGAAGTAATAAATCTCGCTAAATCAAACTTGCATCACAACCAAGCATCCAAACTACTAAACAGTCCTAACGACAATAGAATATTCTGGTAAACTCTCAGTTCTTTCAATAACAACTTTAACAAGTCATTACCCATTCCCCCACTAAAATCTTCAGATGGTTAGATTAGAAATGACCCGAGTGGTAGCGCGAATTTCCTTGGCAGTACATTTGCTAGAAATTCTACTTTACAGAAAGTCAACCAGAATATCCCTGTACTAGAACTTGACTCTCCCGAAATTGTTCCACTCGAGATACTGACTAGATACACAAAATCCATCCTCGACAGTTTACCAACCAACACAGCTCCAGGTTTAGATGGAATTCCTCCAGTTGTTTTGAAAAAATATTCCCAGAACTTGTTCCTGTTCTAGGTAAATTATTCAGACTATGCATACGTACTTCTTCACTCCCTAATTCTTGGAAGAAGCCAATATCCACCCTATTCCAAAGAAAAGAAGTTCCTTTGACCCCTCTGACTACACACCAATAGCTATCACATCTTCTCCTGGTAAAGTATTTTAAACTGTATGTAATAAGCACATAATTTAACATCTTGTATCTAACAATTTAATGGTAGACAGCATGGTTTTCGCCAAGAAAGATCCACCGTTGATATGCTCAATCTCCTGACTCATACCATCCATCAGTCAATTGACCAACATGGAGAAACTCATGTAGTAGCCCTTGATATTTCTAAAGCTTTTGACAGTGTGTGTCAAAGTTCCCTGCTGTCAAAATTCCCTTGCTGTGGCCTATCATATTTTGTTCCTCTGATTTCGTTATATCTCAGTGACAAAAAGATAAGAGTAAAAGCATATGATATATATATTCCTGTTTCCATTCGAGTAACGTCAGCACGCAACAAGGATCAGTTCTGGCTCCAACCCTATTCCTAATTCATATTAATAATATCTTATCTGTCACCCATAATCACATCCATTTATATGCAGATGACTCAGCACTTCACAGTTCATTCACACTTAAACACCCACTTACAATGTTTAACATTCATCACACATTGGAGTACAGTGATCTCCATAAATCAAGACTTATCTAAGAGCACTGAATGAGGACAAAATGTCATTGTCTAATTTTATGCTAGGAAAACCAAATATATACAATATACTAAGTGACAGATAGTGCCTGATTCCTATATTACCTTCAGTGCTACTAATATTCTTATCACTAAAAGAATTGAAATTCTCGATGTTTCACTTAACAATGCCCTCATCTGGACCTCTAATGTTAGATCACTTGCTAAAACCGCTAAAAAAGAAAATGAATTATAGTACAAAATCCGTAACTTCTTCACTGACGAGCATTTACCTATAATATAAAAATTCGATCGAGTCTGGCATAAATCTTTCCAAACTGCCCTCTTACGGTTTCTATCCTTCTATCTGTGCCTTCATCTATAGCTTCCTTTCTGGTCGTTCGATAGCTGCTGTTGTAGACGGCCATCGTTCTTCTCCTAGATCAGTCAACAGTGGTGTTCCTCAGGGCTCTGTCCTATCACCAACTCTCTTCCTTTTATTCCTCAATGACCTTCTACGCTGTAAGTCTAACCCTACCAACTCGTATGCTGATGATTCCACCATTCACCTCTCCATTCGGTTCCCACAATGTCTATCTTAGCCATTACTTCAACAAACAAGGGATGAGGCTATGGCAAACCTAATGTCTCACTTGGCTCGTATCTCTGACTGGGGTAAAAATAATCTTGTTGTTTTTAATGCATCAAAAACTCAGTTCTTACACCTATCAACCCAACACACTCTTCCACAAGAGTACCCACTAATGTTTAATAATACCCAGTTCAATCCTGTATCATCCTTGAACATGCTTGGGGTTTCATTCACTCGAGACTTATCTTGGAAAGATCATATTGCATCTCTTGTCTGCTTTTGAGAGACTGGGTGTGCTAAGCCGACTCAGTGCCTTCTTTACCCCTGCACAGTTGTTGACTTTATATGCGGGTTTTACTCATGTGTGGGGAGGCTCCCCACATACAGCTCTTCTCAACAGGGTGGAGTCAAAGGCTTTTCGTCTCATTAACTCTCCTCTTACTGGCTCCCTTCAACCTCTGTCTCTTCGCCACACTGTTACGTCTTTATCTCTTCTATCGCTACTTCAATTGTCACTGCTCCTCTGAACTGTCTGCTTGCATCCCTCCACCTCTACGACAGGTGCGTAGCACCCATCTAGCTTTTCTGTCCAACTCTAATGCAAGAGTTGACCATTACTTCCAGTCCTTCATTTACGCAACAGGTCAACTCTGGAACTGTCTCCTCTGTACTTCCTACTTCCTATGATCTCCAGTCTTTCAAAAACAGTATGTCCAGGCATCTCAAGATAAACGGATCTTGAAGTTGGCTCTCTTTTGTATTGTTTTTATTGTTTTCTTGGAAGGAACGGTTTGTGGGCTCCTGGCCTTTGGTTCCTTCTTTCTTGCATAAAAAAATACATGAGTACTTTGCACTCTCAGCTGGAATATTGCTCACCCTTGTGGAATGGATGTGGAGAACAAAGCTGTTAGAATTATTAATAACCCAACAATTTTTTTTTTTTTTAATGTGTCCGACTCTGGGCATAGGCTTCACAGCCTGCTATCAAGGCCCAGTAGTCCTCCTACATACCATACACCTCTACATGTCACCACTTCGGCGCTAACACCCACCGTCCATATTGAATACATGCTAGGGCTGTCTCATACAGGACTGGTGTATTGGTATTGGCGGGGGTATTTTTACGACATGTCGGCGGGTCTTCTGGTAGATCAGTAAAGCCTGATTTAATTAAATTCAAATCCTTAAACTGTTCCCTGCCCCAGCCGGGATTCGAACCTGGGTCAGTTAGGACTGCAGGCCACCTCTCTACCGATTGAGCCACCGCCTCCCTACAAATGAACTACCTCCCATACAAGCAAAAAGGAATGATACCTCCCTTGCATTATTTTACAGATACTTTTACGGCAAATGCTCAGATAAAGTTGCATTCACTGTGCCACCTCTCCACGCCTTTCCCCGCACCACACAGGCATCTGGTAGTACTCATGCGTGGACTGTAACACTGCCATACTGCAGAACTTCTGCCTATCACAATTCTTTTATTCCCTGAATTGTCTTTCTTGGAACTCACTTCCCCGAGTTGTTTCCCCCAAACTTCAATCTATGGTTGTTAAGTCCAACTGTTACTAGATTTTTCTATGAATGGAGGACACCTGTAATCTGGTGTATGGAATATTGTTTTATTCACTTGTTATCGCTTCCTCTGTTCTGTTATTTAAAGAAAAAAAAAAAAGGATAGGTGGCTGGTGGGTGGCTGCAGCTGACCTGGAAATTAGGATCATAAGACTGCTTTAACAAAGGCAATGTGCAGTTCTGGAAGCAGCGTCAGGGAGGATGGCTGCTAACACATCACACAGATGGCATATTATGGTAACGGTTGTGGTAGTGAGAGAGGAATAATAAGACTGCAGACAGGTGGAGAAACTGAAGTGGTAGAGAGACGTGTCTCCCTGGTGACATGTAAAGGAGAAGCGCTGGAGAAGTGTTGTAAAAGTTGGGAGGTGAGGCAGGAGGGGCGAATGCGACGCAGTGAGGCAGCAAGGGAGAGGTGGGAGGGAGGAGGTAAACGGCAAAGAGAGGAAGACTAAATGGACGGAAGAGAGCAGGACTAGAGGGATGGTAAAAGCAGGGAGGGAAGGCAGGGAGGTGAAGACTGGATGAATGGCAGAGAGAAGGACTGAATTGAAGGAAGGAAGGTAAAAGGAGGGAGGGAAGGCAGGGAGGTGAAGACTGGATGAAAGACAAAGAGAGAAGGACTGAATTGAAGGAAGGAAGGTAAAAGGAGGGAGGGAAGGTAAAAGGAGGGAGGGAAGGCAGGAGGAGGCAAGGAAGGTAGAGGGAGGATGATAAGAGGGAGAGACGGAAAGCAGAGGAAGAGGGACCAATAGGAGGGATGTAAGAGGCCTGGAGTGAGCAAGGGAAGGCAAAGAGAGAACTTGAGGAAGGGAGGGAAGGCAGAGGGAGAGAGGAAAACGATCACCAATGCAAGGAGTCTTTGATACTGGAAGTGAGTGACGGAAAATTGATTAAGCTTAGAAAATGGGAAGCAAGAGATGAGTGAAATGAGGCAGATGGGGAGATGGAAGATTTGACGGATGGATACAGAGTGCTGACTGATACGGATGGATGGTTCGGAGAAGGTGTACCTTCCTTCCCCCTCCCCTGTTACTTACTTAAACCCCCAGTCTCTGTCCTCTTACGAAGGTAGATGGGAATCAAAACCTAGTAATCACCTGTCTGATTTAGCTAACCTTCTGATGACACCTGCATGTGTAAGGAAGTGCCTACCTCACTTATGTTGGGGATGGTTAATGAACAATATTGATAAACGGCACAGGATAATGAAATAACATTCACTGCCTTGCATCAATCTTCAAGTAACAATCAGGCTACATAAAGTATATTCATAATATATCAGTCACTGTTGCTTCCTAGGACATTTTAAACTATTAATCAAGATATTATCCCGTGTGTCATACCCGTATCGCCAATAATTTGCTGCATTATTAAATGCATATTTTTTCCACATCTGCTTCAGCTTGGTTCATTAGCATATTAGAAATCCCGATAGCCTATACGTAACTCTTCTTGTTAGGGTTATTTGTGTGCAGGAAGTTTTCAAGCTGCTTCCAAAGGCCTGACTAGAAGTGACTGGGAATCTATACATTGACAATCTCCGTATTCAGTATCAGAGTTACACTACTGGCTGCTAAAGCTGCCGTCACACAAACTCACTTCGCCCAGCACTGTCACTGGCAGTGAAACTGCTCGGCCAGCAGTGATGCAATCACAAAGACAACTTTGCGTCCTTTTATGCATCAGTCAGTGATCGATCTCTTTGCCACAGCAGCAAAAATCTGCATGGAATGCAAGGAATTTGACTGTTTTACTTAATACAATATACACTGGCTGCATATGTTGACAAATATTAAATGTTAGGGACATAATTCGCACACTTCATAACATCCACTGCCTCACTCACATCACACTGCCTCACTTACACAACACTGCCTCACGCACACCAAACTGCCTCACACACACCACATTGCCTCACACACACCACACTGCCTCACCCACACCACACTGTCTCACCCACACCACATTGCCTCACTATTCCACACTACCTTACCCACAACACACTGCAACATCAATCCTAGTGTGCATCAATTTCGAGTTTCCAAGCACAATATATAACTGTGACATACCCTAACCGTCCCTGTCTCATCCACAATGCATGCACAGATCCCAAACGATGAGAAAAACAGAGTGGGTCGAATGATGAACTCCAAACACTGTCTTTGTAGCCAACCTTCTCCTCCCATCCCAGGCCCACACATCATATCAGCCCTTCCTGTCCACTACCACCAGTTTACAGGCTACCCACTTTCCCAATAACGTACACACACAACTCTCTCCCACACATCCAGTAACGATCCTTCCCTTCCCCACCACACGCACTTCTCTCTTAACTCTCCACAGTTCATCTTTCCAGTTATCTTTAATTTCTCTGCTCACATTCATTCCCTCTCATCCCTCGTCCACAATACATGCAGATCTCTCTCTTCCCCCACCCATCAACACAGTACCCGCTGTCCAAAGCACTGTGTGATAACATGGGGTTCAGAGTTATGGCAAAGCATTTACACTGTGGTAACGATACACAGCCAACACGTGTTTGGGTCAACATGTCCTTCACTGACTGGGAATCAATTACACAGACACAAGACAGTATTTTGCTGGGCTTAGGAGGCTTTCTAACATCTTACTGATTACTGTTGCAGGCTATATCTCTGTACTACTTTTCGCATTTTTTTACCATATTAATAATTTGCCCGCATACGGACCAAAAAAAAATTACAAGTGTAAACTCCAACTGCGTATGGACAGAGAGAGAGAGAGAGAGAGAGAGAGAGAGAGGGGGGGGGGGAAGTAATAAAAAACTGTCGAGGGAAACGTGACAAGAAACAGAGAAGGGAGACAAGAGGTGATGGAGGAAAGAGGAGGCGGAAGTCAACAAAGAAACAAGATGCTGAAAACATGCGAAGGAAGCACGAAGGAATATCAAACCAAGGATACTGATACTCGTGGAGAAAGAACAAATTAATCTAAAGATAAAGATGCAAAATAAAAAAGTTATACATGTAAGACAGTGCAAAGCCAATGACGCTGGGTACATTCAGCAATGATATGTTGACTATGAGAATGAAAAAACAAACAATGCGGAAGAAGAGACAGTTTCTTTTAGTCCTCTGTGTACTTTGTGATGGCAGTACGAGACTGAGCTTATGGTACCTGGGTCATAATGATGTAAATACCAAGTCATAATCTGTACCTCACACACCACAATGAACTTCCCATACTTCCTCAACAATATAACCCTGGCAGCAATTGCTGTGGCAGCCAGAACACGTCACTGAATTATAATAATCACATTTAACCATTTCTGTACGAGCTACCTCCATGCTTGGTCACTTCTTTTTCAAGCTGCTGGGGTCAAATACAGACGTCGTTAATCCTTTCAATACAAAGAATTCTCTCCTGCAATAAATTTGTCCGGATGCAGCAAGAAAGAAAACTGAAAAAGACGTCAAAGACTACGGGCAAAGCAGGGATCCCGAGGCCACAGTCTTTGTACCGTATCTTGCTGCAGCATGATGGCCTTTTTAACGGACAACACAAAACAGGACCTAAGGTGTAACTCAGGGGGATGTGGTGTGTGAGGCAGGAGGGTAGGGTGTGTGAGGCAGAAGAGTGTGGCGTGTGAAAAAAGGGGGTGAGGGGTGTGAGGAAGGGGTTGTGGGTTGTGGGGTGTGAGACAGGGGTGTGTGGGGTGTTAGGCAGGGTGTGTGTGAAGTGTGAGACTAGAGGGTGTAAGATGTGAGGCATACTAAGTAGGATTTGTATCTGAGGGCAGGTATCAGCTCCCATGGGATAAGAAGATGAAACACGAAAGGGCAGAAGCAGGCGTGGGCTGAGCTGCGAGTAGGTGGGCTGGGAAAATGATGGGTGAGGGTGGCCTGGGTGGAAGGAGAGAGTGGATGAGCTGAGGGGACCATGGAAATGGATGGAGTGGGTAGATGATGGGAATGGTTGAGCAGTGGGAATGGTAGGAGTGGGTGGGTTGTGTGGAAAGTGGGAGAGGGACCCTTGTGTGAAGAGTATGAAGGGGGTGGAAAGTGACTGGTGGAGAGAGGGAGTGGGTGGCTAGATGGAAGGTGTGCATGTATAGGTTAGGTGGAAACTGAGAGTGGGTGGGCTAGGCGGATAGTGAGAGTTAGTGAGGTAGGTGGAGGGTGGGAATGGGTGGGTTTGGAGGAGGGTGGGAGTGGTTGGGCTTGGTGGATGGTGAGTGTGTGGGCTGTGTGGAAGATGGGGGAGAGTGGGCTGGGTGGCAATTTGGTAGTGGGTGAACTAGGAACTGGATGGGATCGGCAGTGATGAAGGTGGGACGGGACTCAGGAACAGAGCCTAACGGAAGATGTGTGAAGGTGTGCTGAGTGGAAATAAAACGGCGATAAAGCTTGGACAAAAAGAATGATGCAGAAAGTAGGGAGAGAAAGACGCGAGTTGTGATGGAGGGGAGAGAGAGAGAATAAATTACAAGACACCGTATCATTAAGACAGGATGGAGGGTACTGAAGCATAAGGAAATCCACAAGGCTCTGACAGAGACAGTATTTGTAGGATACAGCAAAACAAAGGGAATGAGAGAGAGAAAAGTGTTCAGGTAAAAGCTGTGAGCTACTTACAAACATATGTATAATACCAAAATACATGGATAAACTCTGAGAACATTTTCACTGTGCAAAACTGAGGCTGGAGGTGGCATGCCTTCATACTGACAGCCATCCAAGACACTGATCACGCAGTGACAGTTGTTAGAAGAATCCTGGCGATGTCCCTGGCCAGGGTGAGTAATGCTGCCACAAATCCCTCCATCACAGCCGTCACCTTGTCTTCTCTTATTCTCCTCACACCCTCCCTCACCCACACATTCCTTTTTCACCGCCCTCGCCCTCTGTCCTGCCCTGCTCACACCAGAAGGAACGGAGGGATAAAACAATTAAGCTGCAGGAGGGGAGGATTCTTAATAATGGTAGGAAGGAGAGTCATTAACGGTTTAAGGATAACTAAATGATGGTGTGGGACGCTGTGGGAGACTGCAGTAAAAGGATAAAATTAAAGAAAGAGAGAGAGAGAGAGAGAGAGAGAGAGAGAGAGAGAGAGAGGAGTGGGAATGGGTGTGTATGTGAAGAAAGGAATGGAAAAAAAAAAGGAAAGGAAGGGCTAATAACAAGAGGCTGGAGAGAGGACAGGATTTGTATAAAGGTGAGGGGAAAGGGGGAAGGAAGACCAAAAGAGGAGTGCAGAGGATGGAAGTGTATGGAGATGGGGGGGGGGGGAAATAGAGAAGCTGAGGGTCAGAGAAGAGACAAGCAGGGAAGCGGGATGGCAGCCTATGTTAAGTTTGAGGGTAAGGGGGTGATGAGTGGCAATAGTGAGAGGAGGATAGTGGTGGTGATGAAACACGAGGTACGAGGTTGAGTTGTTGGTGCAACCCCGAGCTCATGTCATTGCGAACCCAATGAACTGCAGGAAATCGACGACTTCAAGTGGTTGCTCACGGAGGTTATTTATCATGTTGAAGAACTCTCTGTGTTGTGATACTGTGGCGCGTGTGGTGAGTGTAATACTGTGGCGCGTATAGTGAGTAAGTGTGATGTGGCTTGGGTGGTGCACCAAAATGTGGGCAGAATGGATTGTTTGTATGCTGCATTTTGTGCTGGTATTGTAGTGGGGAAGGGTGATGGCAGCATCGTAGTCTGGCTAGGTGTTCTCGTGTCTCTCTAGATAGGGAAGTTTGAGAGGCATATGTCTGGTGGTGGTTCTTGAAAGATACTGTTTAGCTGAAGATGTTGGATGGCTGTGGGGGCTGGGTGTTTATATAATTATGTACTTAAGAACTATAGAGTAGACGAGGGTGCATGCTGCTGAAATAATCTGTATAGTGATCTTTTTTTTCTTTCTGGATGTGGCTGATCCAACATGAAGCTACACAGGTGGGATGAGGGTTGACATGAAAGACAGTGCCTCTCATATTCATGACATGTTCGATTGGATGTTTTTTTTCTTGATGTAAATGATATACTGTTGTGGTTTGGGTACATCCTATTATTGTTCTGAAAACCCTGCTTTGTGTTTCTTGAAGCCTATCCGTGTTTGTGTTGGTTTGTGTGTATGTTGAGGCCAAGCATGGGTTAGTATAGTTTATGGCTGTTCTAAATAATTATTCAAGGATTCTTTCTCCAACAGTAGTGCTTGTGAATGCCTTCAAGGCATCGAGTTCAGCAAAGCAAACAGTAATACTAAGGAAAGTAAACAGCAGTAGACCTAATGGTCCTTTCTGGGCTGTAAACCCAATGGTCCATTTGGGGTATTCATCATCATCATCTATCTATCTATCTATATATCTACAGTGAGACGCCGTAATTCCATAAGGGGTGACCGTTGGTCTTTGAGTTTGTTGTTTTACGAGGGGGGGCACTAACCCTCCACCAACCCACTTGTTCACACGTAGGTATTCATCATAGTTTACATAGTTACACACAAACTGTCCCGTGACCAGCAAACGGGACAGTGACCGAGCCCTACAGAGAAATTAGGTTAAAGACGACCTGTTCAACACTACTGCACTAGCAGGCACATCTACTATCCTGCAGTGCCACGTCTCTTCTCTTCCTACTGCTTATTTTTATTCAACTTTGAAGCGTATGAGAAGCACACACAAACAAATCATTAGCAACAACAGTTTAACTGATTTCCTATGTTTACACTACACAGGGTGGTGAGATCTTGAGTTACTTTCTCTGACAGCTGGGGAAAGGAATTAAAGGGAAAAGAAAGTTTCGGGTACGAGTGAGTGTTCGCGATACAACTGTTGTTGTGCCATGGAGCCACAACACTTTTCCTCCAATATATAGACGTTGGGTCTGAAAGCCACGTTCCTAACCAGTACGTGTATATACGACTGTACGAAACACAGAGGAAATGTGAATGTTGTTCTTCCTCCCTCTTCGCAGACAGAAAATGGAGAAAAAAAAGACGGTAAATTAGCCACAGCATAATGGAGAGGTACAAGCTGGGAGTGGGGCTAGATTACAGTGAAAGTGACTGTGGTCGTGGTGGAGGAGGTTGTGCGGTGTTGCTTGTGGTGCCGAGTAGCCGATCTGTTGAGGTGCTGACCAATAATGTACAGAAGGTTTAGGCCTGACTCTATTATGAAATCAGTTATGGTGGGGCAGTACAAAGACCAGAGCAGCAGTGACATTGATGGAGGTGAAAGGGGAAAAGAGAGAGACTGACAGTGCCGGCGGAGAAGGTAGGGAATGAGGAGGCAGATGATGGTTGGAATGGTTCTAATACTGAAGGATTTAATATGTATGTGGTGGTGAGGATGGTTTCTACTTTGGAGGAGGAGGTGATGATGATGGTGACAGTAGTCTTAACCACTTCATTACAATGAAATGGGGAAGCAGGGGTGAGGTGGTGAGGCAGGGATGAGTCCAGGAGGCAGGGATGAGGTGGAGGAGAAGGGATGAGGTGAGGAGGCAGGAAGCTTGGGTTTCTGTAGTAAGAGGAACTGTACCAGAAGACTAAGGGAACAATATAGAGAAAACAGTTGTGGAAAGATTACAACATAAAAAAGTAGAGGGAGGGAAGGACGCCACAAGACACAGAGGACAACAGAGAGAAAAACAGCTCTTCAAAGATAACAGTATGAATCATATGAGATTATGAATGAAAGGGTTCCCCAGACCTTGATTTCCAAGACTTCTGTTACAAGAAAAATATTAAAGAGCGGAGAGGGCGACTGAACACGAAGAGAAACAGTCATAAGGAACGGAAGTGAGATGAAAAAGGGGGCTGAAGGGTACCGACGATGCAGATAAAAGAAATTGGGGAAAAGGAGTGAGAAGCTGGTCTGACAGCAGGAAACAAGAGAAAGGATATGTATCAAGACGATGATAATGGTAGGAAATGGGTGAATGAGGACTTAAGGAAAAAGAACGTGAGAGAGTAAAGCAGCAGGATAATTACGTGACTAACAAGGTGAATGGCAAAAGAAAATGAGGGAGAACGTGGGACAACCAAATCCATGAGACAGACAGAATGAATTAAAAGGGGCAAATAAGCCAAAAGGAGATGGAGCTGTAGTTAACAGAAGGAAGGGAGAGACCACTACTGAAAGAAGACACTGACCACGACGGATAAGGAATGCAACAGGGGAGGCTGAGGGGAGGTACTGACGGGACCAAGAGGAGACTCACACAACAACAAAGGGAGTGTCTATACGGTCAATATAATCCAATAAATGGAGAATTTGTATCTATAACCAACACCGTGAAATCATGTGTTTAATTTGCAAGACTTGAGGGCTGGGGTGAGGTAGTGAGGCAGTCTGATGTAACGTGACGAAGTAGCCTAGATGTACGAGTAATATGGGAAGGCAGGGTACGGCGATAGGGAAGGCAGGGGACGGTGATAGGGAAGACGAGGTGAACTGGAAAGACAGGGGAGAAAACAGGAAGGCAGAGGTAAACTGGTAAGGCAGGGGAGGAAACAGGGAGGCAAACTGGGAGAGCAGGGGAGGAAACAGGGAGGCAAACTGGGAGGGCAGGGGAGGAAACAGGGAGGCAAACTGGGGAGGAAGGGGAGGAAACAGGGAGGCAAACTGGGAAGGCAGGGTAGGAAACAGGGAGGCAAACTGGGAAGGCAGGGTAGGAAACAGGGAGGCAAACTGGGAAGGCAGGGTAGGAAACAGGAAGGCAGAGGTAAACTGGTAAGGCAAGGGAGGAAACAGGGAGGCAAACTGAGAGAGCAGGGAGGAAACTGGAAAACAGAGGTAAACTGGTAAGGTAGGGAAAGAAACAGGGAAGCAGAAGTATACTCTGAAGGAAGAGAAGGAGACAAGGAGGCAGAGTCAAACTGGGAAATGAGGGGAGGGCAACAAAAAATAAGAGAGAGAGAGAGAGAGAGAGAGAGAGAGAGAGAGACAGAGACAGACAGACAGAGAGAAGGGGGAAGAAAGGCAGTTTTTTGTGTGTGTGTGTGTCTGACTCTGGGCATAGGCTTCAACGCCAACTCTCAAGGCCCAGTTGTCCTCCTACATACCATCCACGTCTCTACATGTCACCACTTCGGCGCTAACACCCACCGTCCATATTTAATACATGCTAGGGCTGTCTCATACAGGACTGGTGTATTGGTATTAGCAGGGGTATTTTTACGACATGTCGGCGGGTCATCTGGTAGATTAGTAAAGTCTGCTTTTATGGAATTCAAATCCTTAAACTGTTCCCTGCCCCAGCCGGGATTCGAACCTGGGTCCATCAGGACTGGATGCCGCCTCTCTACCGATTCAGCCACCGCCTCCCCTTCTGTGTGTAAAGACATCTTTGCTTCGTCTCTATCTCATTTTCCCCTTCGTTCTCTACCACAACCTGCCATCCACACTGCTTCACAGGCTAAGATATTATTCCTTTAACACTTTCAATGTGCGAGGTCCTTTCTGTGCTTAATAAATTCGTCTGATGGTAGAAAAAAAAATAAGAGAGGTGCCAATACTGTGTTAGTGCTGAAGGTTTTTAATTCCCTCAGTGACAAAGGTTTTTCAAAAGACTTATATATAAATCATGTCATCGTGTTGAATGGCTAAAGGGTAAAGTTCCCATTGTCGATTTGTAGTGAAGCAACATATGATACACACTCAAAAAATTAACAGTATTAACTAGGGTTGTGATTAACAGGAAGATAAATTAAATGAGAGAAATTACTGACCCCATTTGCCGTGCTTGCCTTTTGGCATGGAGACTTGTCCTACTCACAAAACACCAGTTTGATGAGGGATTAGGAGGAGAGACTGAGGGGCGGCATGTTTGGTGATGACTGAGAGAGGGAGGCGGCAGTGGTAATATATGGCAACATTAATTAGGCGGAGGGAGGGTGGACGGGATATGGGAGCACTAGTTACACAGAGGAATGATGGATGGGACGCAAGAGGAATGAGGGGTATGATATGGCAGCTGAAATGGAAACCTTTGTTTAAATCCACCAGATGCCACTGTCTGTAGTTTGGGTCCTTGTGCATTCTTGTCTGAAGCCACAAGATCAGTGGTATCGGGGTCGATTCCCTTTCTGTGATACCCCGGGCCTGGGATCGATACCTACAGTACAGGCAGTGATCTGCTTGTAGACGTCACCTCCCAGTGTGTACTTGTACAACATGGGGAAGGGTAATTCTGGCTGATAATTGTCCCTCGTTTGAGACAGTCTGGTCCTGCAGTGGACCATACACAGGTAGGGACTGAGAAAGACAGTAATCTTGTCCAACAGTATTCCATGATTATGATCCCGGCAGCGATAAGGAGACAGAAGGTGAACTGGTGTCTGTTGGATTTGGGATTCGATTCCAACTATTGCTGGGAATATTTTAACTTTATATCACTGTGTTCACGACACTTGCATAGAGGCCATTCACCATGTCATAAAAATTCCATTAATATTAGAATACTGTACATGATGTGGTTGTGACATTCCTGGCATATCACAACATTGCTGGTAGGTATTTTGGAGCAACAGTATTGGAGGCTGTGGTCATGTGGTAAACAAGTGGTCTGCTGACACTGAGGTCTTAATGTAAACCAGAGCTGGGACAGGTGACAACTTGCAAACTGAAGTTAGTTAAACCGTCTTAGGTGATGCTCCGTTAGAATTTCTTTTTTTTTTTTTTTAATAAAAACACAAAGTTAAGTACCATAAAATCAATTCTGAATAAGAGAACAGAGAGAAAAGCGTGGAGAAGGGAACTGATGATGTGGATGAGAGGGAGATAACAGTAGGCTGGTGATAAGAAAGAATGCTGTGGATAAGAAGGAGGATACTGTGGTTGAGAGAGGATGCTGTATAAGAGACAGTGGATGCTATAGACGATAGAGAGGATCCTGTGGATGAGAAGCTTGTGCGGATGAGAATGAGGATGGTATGGATGAGAGAGAGGATGATGTGGATGAGAGAGAGGATGATGTGGGTGAGAGAGAGGATGGTGTAGATGAGAGAGGATGCCTTGGGTGAGAAAGAATGTTTTGAGTGAGAGAGGATGGTGTGGATAAGAGAGAGGATGCTGGGGATGAGATAAAGGATGCTGTAGATGAGAGAAAGGATATTGTAGACGGGTAAGGATGCTGTGGATGAGAGAAAGCATGCTGTAGATGGGATAGAGGATGCTGTGGATGAGAGAAAGAATGTTGTAAATGAGGAGAGAGAGAGAGAGAGAGAGAGAGAGAGAGAGAGAGAGAGAGGAAGCTATGGATGGAAGAAAGGATGCAGTGGAAATAGCAGTATACAGTGATGCAGCCGGGATCATCGGTGAAATCATGCAGTGAATTACGTCAAGTTAGACGGACGAAACTGTCTTGAAGTTGTAATGAGGCTTTTCGGAGGGGATGAAGGGGTGAACAGTTAGATTGGAGATTATCATGAAGTTTGTACCAGTAATGATGTTATTAATTAGAAAGTTGGGCGCTGAGGAGTCTGTGAAGAAACTGGCAAAAGGAATATGAAGATAAGGAGACGCCTGTGTTTATAATGACTTTGGGCCACTCTGGAGTAGATAATGTGCTCCTGCCTACTTTGGACAACATAGTGTTGCAGGCTGAAAGCGCCCAGGAACCCGTAAGTTTAACCCCTCTTCCTCCCACCGGGGATGACGACTGTTACTTTTAGGGGATTCAGAAGTATATGAAAGAATCCGTGATGGTGAAATACGATGGATAAATAAATAAAGTGACACACTGGTTTTGGGAAATGATTCCAGACGATTTGATTGTAGAATAAAAGAGAACAATTTGAAGAAATTGGAATGTTATGGGTATTAGACGATGAGTATGACAGCAGATGAAATTCAATAAGTCTACTCTCGGGTTCCTACCCCCTTCTTCACATCACTCCTACTTCCCCTCTCACGATCAAAGCTGTCTTCGGCTTGGTGAAGGGGTGGGTAGTGATGACAGTAATCATAAAAGAATGGCTGACGTGATGGTAATGTTTATTTTCAATTACTTGCATTATTCAATCAAGCAGTCCAATAAACGGTAAAGACAGCGTTGTTTTTCTTGATACAATACACAAGCCACATCCGCAACTATAACCTCCTCCTAACTCTGCGACACTACACTGACAAATAAAATCATGAATTTTGATGCTCGCAGTAATTCCTGAAAGTTGTTGGTAGTTGTTATCATGACTGTTGGAGACAGAGTCGCCAGCAGTAGTTGACCGCGAACCATGTCCCTCGCTCTTGTATTTCAGGGAGACCAGGAATACAAGCAGGTGGTATACCAGTGCCGGTTCGCTTTTTATTAATTCTCCATGTGACAAACAATCACACTCTAACAACTTTTTTATATATATTCACTTCTAACACACAACCATAACCCTCATTTCTATACGGCAGTATATGTGCCCATCATGAGGGGTAATAAAACAGTCCTTTGGGGACAGAGGTAAGTTACTGGTAACCATCCATGATTGCACAGTGTCCTTTCACGTCACGCGAAACACAGTTGACCGTGTTGCTCAGTACAGGATACTTGTACTAACGTCCCCTGAGAGGACCCCTCCAGTTGCTGCGTTCTATCTTATAATGATACACACTGAAGTTAGAGCTAAAGGTCATTATCAATTTTTGTTCAGTTCAACACACTCTATTATGCTCTCTAACTTGGCTCGAGAAAATAAGCTTAACCTTTAGTGCAGACAACACTTGTTGTACACTTGACTTATAGTACATAATTCGTAGATTCTCAAGACTAACCCAGCATCTCACTCCATGCTTGACGTGCAAGGTAAGGTAACATTAGCACGTTCAGTTCGGTGAAGTAATTTTTTTTTATTTTTATTCTTTCTACCAACAGACAAATTCATTAACAATGGACAGAACAACACTGGTACAAAAGTAAATGAAGGCAATAGGTGACCCCATCACTTCCAAAAGATATCGCCAAAACTGAATTAAATTGTGCGGATACAACAAAACTAAACTGAAAAATGCGTCACAGAACTGAAAGGGGCAACACCTAGACTATGAATACTTGGAGAAACCATGAACCTGCTACCGTAAGTTTCAATGTTTAAAAAATAAATCACCTCACATTTCCCAACCAACCACTACAAAACTAATAACTCATCTTAATTAAATTTGTAACCCCTGGGAGCCGCGACCCATCCCTACCCCAGTCACGTATCAAACCCATCACATCCCACACCACCATATTCAGTCCTTTCCCTATACTCGACATACGAAGCGCACTCCCTTATCCACGCACCAGCTTACCAAACCTCTACCCTGCCCTACCCTCACATGCAACCCAGTCCCTACCCTTACATGCAGCCCGTCCCTACCCTGCACCTCTAAACAGCCCGTCCCTTTCACCCACATATGGCTAATTCTCTGCTGACATATTACCAACACTGTGCAGGGAATGGAACCCGGGAATCTCAGCTGACAGCCAGGCACCAATGATAAGGTAAAATTTGTCTCACCTTGTCTACTGTTCTCGTCGGTTATGGAAGCTCCGTAACACTTCTTCCTTAGTGCTTTTTTTGGGAGGGATATAGCTGGTTAGTATCATTTGGTACGTTGTTTATGCAGACATGGTGATACTGGAAGGATTTATGTAACACAGAAGAAGACAGCAAGGTGTAATAAGCAAAAAAGATCGCTAAGAAAAAGGTGTTAGGCAGCTTCCTCAACCAACGAGAATACGGGCCCTGGTCACATACTTGTAACCAAGTATCCTCGCCCACCACTGTAGGCAGCAAACGGAAGACACAACCACCTGGCGACCGAGCAATTTACATATCAACTGTTAGCACAGGTTCTTTTCTTTTCATGGACTTGTCGGATGTGCTTTGGATAAGATTATAAGCTTCTACTTGTCCAAATGTCAGAGACTCTCTCTTCCCTTTCAGGCTCACAGTGAGGGAGGGGGTGCCTAGGTTACAAGTATGTGACCAAGTGAGAAGTTTAACCTGATTGTCGTACAGTGAAAAGCTGCCTGGCTCTCATCTCCCTAGGTTCGATTCCCGGCACAGTACTGGTAATATATTAGTTTATTATTCATGTACTATTAAAGATTCCTTTCATCTGACTCTATTATCAGTCACCCAGGTATCTGGTTCCACGGCTCACTTCAACTCCTCTTCTGCCCTGCCCATCCACTCCATTTCCTGCCATACCACGCCACTCCAGCTCCCTGTAATCACTCCAGTGAGCACCCTGCAGTACCATATCACTCCATCTTTCCCTGTCACTCTATCTGATACCACTGTCACCATCCTACTACAATTACCTTCACCACCATTGCCACTGCTATTACCAGCGCGCTACTACAACCTTCTCTGCTGCCAAAACCACCACTATCACCACCTTGCCACTGACATCTCTGCTGCCAAAACCAACACTATCACCACCCTGCTACAGACATCTGTGCTGCCAAAACCACCACTATCACCACCCTGCTACTGACATCTCTGCTGTCAAAACCACCATTATCACCACCCTCTTCCTGCTACATTACTACACTTTATGCTTCAAAATTCCCAATTGTAGTCACCTGAGTACTGGACCTTCTCTGTTGCCACCATCACCACTATCACCATTCTGCTGCTACTACCTCGTTTGTTGCCACCACCACCACCAACACCGTCAATACCCTGCTACTATCAGTCCCTCTGCTATCACCACCACGACTATCAACATCCTGCTACCAGTAAATTCTTTGTTGGTATCGCCAGCACTGCTATCACAACCCTTCTACCACTAACTCTTCCGCTGCCGCCACCACCACTATTCACCCTGCTTCTACGAGCACTTTTGCTGTGCCATCACCAACATTACTATCGCCACCCTGCTACTACTAGCTCTTCTGCCACCACCACCACTATCACCACTCTGCTACTACTAGCTCTTTTGGAGCCACCACTAACACTACTAATCACCATCCTGCTACTACTAGCTCTTCTGCTCCCAAAACCAACACTTCTATCACCACCCTGCTACTCCCAGCTTTTATGCTGCCACCACCAACACTACTATCGCCCCCCTGCGATTACTAGCTCTGCTGTGCCACCATCAACACTACTGTCACCACCCTCTTTCTACTAACTTCTTTGCTACCACCACCAGCCACACATTCTGTCTTGTGTTGCAACTCCTTCTGGTATTACTATCGCTATCCCCCTGTTAGGTCACAACCTACTTTACCATCGGCCAGACTGCACCCACCCCCACCACGGAATGTGTAACTTAAACAAGAATCCAGTATCCTGCCAAAGGACTGTTGGTGGGATCAAGGGCTGAGTGAATGTGGGAGGAGGGTAATAAATAAATGAGGAGGTGCCGGAGAATTTAGGTTCAGTGACAGAGACAAATGTCTTTGGCATGAGCACACAGACAGACAGACAGACAGACAGACAGACAGACACACACACACACACACACACACACACACACACACACACACACACACACACACACACACACACACACACACACACACACACGAAACGGTTGAAATCATTGACGTTCATGAGAAGTAAACTGGTGACGAACATAAGTGCGGCATGTTCCTCCGATTTACATCTGGCTTCTGCCCTGCCCATCAGTTCAGATCCACCTGTACACATGTTGATAACACTAATTACATCTTATGGGCATATCGTCCAGATACAAGTCAAGATTTTTCTCTTTTTCTTGTGGTAAAGCAGTCCAAATAATCTCAGCACAGAACAAGCTTGCTATATTCTGAGTCAGCAATCTCTCTCTCTCTCTCTCTCTCTCTCTCTCTCTCTCTCTCTCTCTCTCTCTCTCACCAATTCCGTCCCTTCTGGCCATAGGCCAGATTTATTTCGAGGCACAATACTGAAGTAAGAAGAAGAAACAAAAATCTGGAAGTCTCCAAATCGTTTCTTCCAAGAAACGTCCAATAAGAGATAACTAAAATTAATACCTGTTCATTTGCAGATGCCTGGGCACATTGTGTTTGAAAAACTGTGTTGACCCAACAATTCTATGAACGATTGGTGTAAAACGAAACCTTCCATTTAAAAAGGAAAAATAATATTAAAGCATTGGCTTTATCAAATGGCCAAACTCAAATTTAAGAAATGCTTTCCACAGACAAAAGTAGGTGCTGAATACAAAAATTCATTTACACTGCATTTAAGAAAAAAGTTATCATATCAACTTACAGAAAAGCAAAACAACGAATCATTATCAGTTTCTCGAATGTCTAGTCCATAAGTGCACAGCTTACCCGTAGAAATGTTTTTCCCAGCAATAATAAACAGGCGCTCCATTGGGACCCAGCTGACGATGCTGGAAGGGTGAGCCGGAACTGGGGAAACTTGGCCGGAGGGGGTGGGGGGTTCTGCTCTGATCTACCTTCATAGATATAAGGAATCCACTTCCTCTGAGTTGGTGGGCATGAACAGGTATTTACTTGTTGACTTCCTGGAAAACATAACATATTTCTGTCCTATGCGCTTCTGATCTGATCATGAAGTTAAAAAACTTAAGATGATTCTGTACGAAGTGAAAAAAATGTATTTACAGTATATGAATCATGTGTACCTATGCAGCTGCCTTTGTTGTGAAGGGTGTCCGTGATGCAACCTAGTTGTTCTAGGAATGTTACGAATCAAATTCGAACATTTAACATATTTATGAAGCCGAAGCCAAAACCTTAAAATTATACCTTCAAGAAATCGTGGGGGAAATCGAAGTCGGCTTCAGTCTCTTCTGGAGGCAAGTCACGTATAAAGACGAAAAGGACGGTCTGTGGTAGTTGCAGAAATTTCTCGTAATGGTCCGCTGAGATGGAAGGGAATCGTTTAAGAGCTCATTCAGTCTTGGTTTCTCTTGTTCACGTACAGAAGAATGAATAGCTCTACATTGGTTAATCGTAAAAGGGACAAGGATACTTGCAACATATGCTGAGTGAAGGATATACCTCATTACATTCCGTGTATATAGAAAATGACGATGTGTCCATTCTCCAACCGTGTTCGGAAGGCTCAGGAAAGGCAGGTCAGTCTCACGCAGGTCCCCCGGACCATCTCAACACCCGCCATATATTATGGCCTACTACTTCACTCTAAACGCCTCAGCAATTACGTTGCATTTTTTTACAACCCAGGCCAATAGTGAAACAGGAGTGGTGGTGTACAGAATGGAAGGAGAAAATGAACGTGTCTAGGAGTGAGACCAAGTGAAAAGTGAGATTATGAATGAAGGACAGTAAACGCTGGCTTGAAATGCAACTGAAAGGGCAAAGGGTTCTAGCGTCACACTACTGGGCTTCGGTAATCAACAAGGAAATAAAAGCCAAAAACTCATAAAATTACCCTTTCCAAAGAAAATTTTACAGAACATAACCGAGTCTGAAATCCGCTGATTTTCAGCTGCCTGAACTCAACGTGACAAAAAATGAAGGTTTGACCACCAATACTTATTGCATGTTTTGACGTCAAATTTTACCTCACTTACCTTGGCTCTCCACCTCACATACAGCCACTCTACCTCACATACACTGTCCCTTCATCTCACATACACTGTCTCTCCACCTCACATACACTGTCCTTCCACCTCACATACAGTGTCTCTCCACCTCACATACACTCTCTTCACCTCACATACACTTTCTCTCCACCTCTCATACACTTTCTCTCCACCTCACATACACTGTCTCTCCACCTCACATACACTGTCTCTCCGCCTCACATATACTCACAGGAGGACGGGGCTGGGAAGGTCACTCACGACACACTCACCTGGAACAAAGAAATGACAAATTATAATACACTGAGAGACTGTGAGAATGAAAGTGGCTGAGTGAAAGCTGGAAGGGAGAGGTGAAGGAGGAGAGGACAACACGAAGGAGAAACATTCAAGCAGCCGCATATTAACTACAATATCACACATCAATGAAGAAGAGATGAGGAAAGGACACAGAGGTGATGGAGAGGAAAGAAGATAGAGTAGGTTGGAAGAGTGAAACAAAAAAGGTGTTTCGAAAAGGGTGATAAAGCTGAACCTTCTTTCCTTGTACAATCCTCAAAAGGACTGCCCAGTACTTACAATTATCGGCAAAACATTTACTGTAAATACTGTAATTGTAGCATCAAAAAGTCTGACTGACTCACATGAAACGAAAACGCATTCCGCCTTATTGTTAATCATTATTACTCATCTCTACTTAGAACTTATTTTATATAATTATTAATTTCAGTTAGTATGTCGTCATTGCCAGATCCTTTTCAAAAGAGTCATCACCAGTTACTCCAACACAACAACTTATATAATGAACTGAACTGCCTACGAACTATTATTTACATATACATTTACCATAATAAAAACTGCTAAACAAGTTGGAATCTGAATAACAATAATAGAACAATTTTCTGAAGGATACGTTTTTGAAACTGCGCAATAATACTTCAAATATCTTTTTTACTTACACGTACTAGCATGACCACTATTTATTTGCTTTCAAAAACGACGTAAGCCTCTCCCACTTACCTTTCATTAACCAGTCAGGTTACGCTGTTTCAACAGATGGACTTAACAATGTTTCGATTGCAAATGTTGGTGACCTTTCCTCTTAACCAATGCTTTACTGAGTACCATTATCATTTATGTCCACTGTAATTATCGGTATCCGTTGGATGAAAAAGGGTTTAGAATGCTTGTGTAGGAGGAAGGAGTGGAGGGGACTGGGGATAGCATCAGGGGGGGAGATCAATGGCGTCATTACAAAGGATGACGAACAGCCTGATGGCTGTAGTGGGTGTGCGCTATAAATAGAACATAATTTTGTGTGAGTAGGTGCCATACCTTGATGGTGATGGTGGGTCTTGGTAGGCAAGCTTAAGATGACACAGATGGGACAGCAAGGAATGAAATGAGTGGGTTAGCAGGCGTAAAATTTTGCATAATAATTACTGTAATGACATTATAACAATGAGTCGTATAAAACTTTCCAGCAAAACCTGTGAACCACTCTGTGCCAGCTTAAGTGTAATGGTGTAGGGTGTTGAGAGGGAGGGAGGGTTGGCCATTATAGACTGGGTTTAAATGCAAAGGAAAAACATACACCAACAATATAAAAGAAAGTACATACGGATGAGACACTTAAGTTAACTGATACGCAAGAGCGGGTAAAACATGTAAGAACAATGACCTCGAGAGATCACTGTGGTGGAATGATGTTCATCGTTGATGACAGAATTACAAGAAGATCTGGTGAATGAAGTGAAGGAAATGCGGCAGTGATCCCATAGTGTGATCATGGGGAAGAAAATACGGTATATACATGCCTGAAGAGATGAGTGTGAGAGAGAAACAGCGATGAAATAATCAAGAGAAAAAGAGGAGGCTGAAGCTATTAAAAAGAAATGTTCTATGTTAGTGGTGGAGTTCCGTAAATACGTAGCCAAAACAGGCATAAGCTTAAGGTTATTAATACAGATAAGGAAATGGAGCTGGAGAGGGATTCTTTCTGCGTCCCTCTGTAATACCCCCCCCCCTCTTTTTTTTTTTTATCAATGAAGGAATATAAGAAAGACGGGTACATGGTAAAGCAATGGTACTGAACCTGGTGATACTGAAGCAGTAAAAATCGTTCTACAGTCAAAGATAAGAACCACGAGAGATGAGGCAAGAACAGACAATCCTTTGGGAAAACCACCTCTATGTCCTGACTACTGAGCCCGAGTACAGTCAAGGAAACATGAGCCAGATTTTATAATTCATTCTTACAACTTTTAATGATTTTATTCACGTTAGTAAAAGCCTGTTGTGCTGAAGAATTAACGGTTTCCATTAAACGTTAAAGGCTACGACTTCTTGCACTTATTACCTCCGCCATGGAGGTTATGTTTTGCCGGCGTTGGTTTGTTTGTGTGCTTGTTTGATTATCTGCTAAGAGGATTACCCAAAAAGAGAGGAACGGATATTGATGAAATTTTGTGGAAGGGTGGGTCATGGTCCAGTGAAGAAATTATTAAGTTTTGAGTAGGATCCGGATTCGGATCTGGAATATCCCGCGCAATATAACCAAAAGTTCTCAATGAATTTTAATGAAATATTGTGGAATGGTGGGCCATGGAACAAGAAAGAATTGTTTATATTTGGGGGCGGATCCGGATCCTATATCCACGGATCCGAATCCGAATCCTTTTTAATGGCAATTGCGTTGGCGGGGGTATGCGCTCTGTGAACGCTTTCTAGTTATAGTTTATATTCACTGCCTCTTGACAGTTTCATACAGGTTTGGTGCGGCCTTCAGTAATGTTGGGAGTAATACAGTATGATGCAAACATAGGTCTTGTAGACAGACAGTTTGTTGCCTCCTGCGATAATATTCTCTTGGCCATTGCAGCTTTCACAAGAAAAACTTATCGATTATACATCTAAAGGTAAGCTTTCCTCAGCAGGTGTTTTAAGAGTCATAACACGTGGTTATTCTTTGACGAAGGATAAATAACTGAAGGTTTCACAAGGTCACAACACCGTATTCCTTTTCATTCAGGACTCGTTCAGAATCTTCGGTGTGCAACAGACTAACCAAATTCAAGTGTCCCGTGATACATGGGTTCATCCTTAGCCTGACACCAGTTCTTATTCAGGGATACTTTCCACCTTCTGCCTCGTGTCAGTTGTCTACTGAAATACTGGCAGCCACCGCCAGGAAACATACCACTTCTGCCGCTAGTTGTGAAGTAGAATGACTGACGGTTTGTAGGAAATCTTTATTGTACCCATGCCAGGCACACACGCAGAAATCTTTGTTTTACCACCAGCGACGGGGCACCCTCGGCAATTTCGCTTGACAAAAGACATGCATAGCTGTACCATACGTGAAGGCAATGTTTCCCCATGGGTTCAAATGTTGGCTCTGTCACGAGTCGGCTAGTGACATTGGCTTTTTTGGGAAACCGCGAACTCAAGTGGAATCCCAGTTTATCGTTCAGTTAACTGCTCATTCGGATGGAAGCTTTGTCAGATCAATTTTTCGTTGTCATACGTGATCGTCTTTGTGTGAGACATTAGCGCTTCCACTGAGCGATTTGTTTTGGGCGCGTTTCGCTCACTCGACCGTTAGAAAAATGCGGCCTAGTGCTCCGCTTTTGTTTCCCATGACTTATTCAGTCAAGTGTTTGCTGTGACAGAGAGAGGATCTGTGCAGCAGTGTGAGAGGTCAGCTAGTACCCAAACTCCATTTTACAGTTCTCCAAGCTCCCACCTTTAGTTCTCCAGCTTTGGGTGATACACAGCATTCATTGACCAGTATTTCTTTTCGTTTTCCTAGTCTTAAGAGTTTAGTTAAGGTGTTTTTCCTAGGCGTAAGAATTTAGCTCGTGTGTGAGTGAGTGAGTGCGATCTCATTAATTTGATTTGAAATGTAACGTTAAATTTATTTTTGTAATCAATAAATTTACCAGTTCTTTTTCTTGAGCTTAATGTAATGTAAACTCTTGTTTCATTTCTCGACAATTAAGCTTATTTTCCATATAGCTCCTAGCTTGCATAAACGTTTTGCTATTCATAACTGGTACTTAGGCCAGTCTTGTATTAAACTTAAAATCCGTTGTGCCTCCTAGGAGTTAAGCACCAGCAAGAGCCTGATATTATTATTAGTATTAGTTATTTATTGTCATGGGTGAAGTAACTTTCTCCAGAGGCTAACAGTACTAAGAAACAGCAATTGAGTAATTAGTCTCTGCTGTGTACTGTTGAGGAAGTTTATAAATTCTCGTTCTTAGAGAATCATGCGAAGAAGTCAGCGTAAAGTAACCGTTGCTTGATTTAGTAAGACGATCATTGTCCCTGCTCTTCAATATTATTGAATATTATTATCAATTAAATAATATTTAGCATTTATTTTAAAAACCCCGTGATATTATAAAAACCCTGTGACAATTGGCGACCTCATTCCAGGATATTAGCTCCTAGCTCTAAAGCTATTCACGAGATAGTGCTCATTCGTTCATATTTAGGTATTTATAATTAAAGTTTATAGGCACAAGTTTACTGGTGGTTACCGTTAATTTAGCAAGTGAATTTTTGCTATATTAATCAATAGAGTACTTAACTCTAGTTTATTCTTGGTAACACCAGATGATTTTATTCGCTCCTGGGTACCCGCTGTACCCATTGTGTTAATTATTGAGTCTTCTCAGTTATTTGCAAATTTTGTTTTATTTTTGCCAGTTAACTAGATAAGACTGGTCACCACTAGCTTGTGTCTGTATTCTTTACTTGTGTTAGTATTCGTTTGCGAAGCAGTCAGTACTCAGTTTCGTTTGCTTAATAAATTAGCGCCATGGCTACCACTGTATTTTTACAGGAGGCCAAAGAAATGGGTCTTTCGGACCCAACCGAAATTAAAGAGTATATACTTTCACGGCATAATCAGGAGCAGCAGCGCGAGAATGATGCCCGTGAAGAGCGTAAGATTCAGCGCGAATACGAGCGAGAACAGCGTGAGGAACACGAAAATGAGCGCAAATACGAGCGAGAACAACGTGAATATGAACGTGCCGAACGTGAGGCACGAGAAAAACATGAGCTTGAGGTTTTGAAGCTCAAGCGAGATTCCTTGGCTTCAGGCACATCTGCTGCAGCCAACCCAAGCTCCACTAGCGCTCTTCCTACTCATGTCCTGGCGACCCCACACATCAAGCTTCCTTCATACAATGAAGGCGAGCGAATCGAGCCGTACATAGCTCGTTTTGAGGACATGGCAGACATGTATTAACTGGATGAGGCAGCTAAGCGGCTCCAATTTCTTAGTTTATTTGAGGGCCCTGCCCTCGATATTCTCCACAGAATTCGTGGAGACAACCTCACGTATGAGATGATGAAAGCTGCACTCATTAAGGCGTATGGTCTCACAGCAGACGACGCCAAAGTTCAGTTCATGCGAGCTCGTCTCCAAGACAAGGAGACAGCTGTTCAGTTCCTTGATCGTCTCACTGCTTTCTTGAATGAGTGGATGGAGAAAGATGAAACTCCTTCCATGCATGAGGGGATAATCGACCTTATGCTGCATACACAGCTAGAGAGGTCGTGGCCTGCTGAGCTCATAGCACAGCTTAAGATCTGCCAGGTGAAAGATGCCAGCCAAATGGCAGAAAAGGCTGATGCGTATTTCACTGCATACGGGTATCAAACTCGTAAGCAAAACACCTGGAGCAGAAAAGATACTGCCAAGTCTGGGAAGCCGTCTCAGACTGAATCCCAGCAACAAGGCCATTCTCAGAATAATGGCCAAGGTCCAAAACCGCAGTGGAAGGACCAGGGGCAAAACACTCAGAAACCTGAGTGGAAGAGGTACAACAAGTACCCTAACCAGCAGCAGTATCAGCCACGCAACCGACCGTCGGGACAAACTTTTTCACCACCAGCTCAAAAGAGGCAGGAAGCGAACGCAGCCCTCATTCCTCAGCGGCAGCATGGTGGTCACGTCCCTACCAGTATGGGTACTTCCCCACAGTTCACTAGTCCCACAGTGACAGTGAACTCCCCTCCACAGATGGCCAATGTTCCATCTTCCCAATATAATCCTCAAGGCACAATGTTTGCTGCATCAATTCAGCAGCCTCATGAGTGGCTAGCTTCTTCCTTCACAGGCCCTCCCACAGGTGACAGTACCTTCCTTGTTCAGCCAGGGTTTGTGGGAGGCATTCCTGTGAAGGTCCTGAGAGATAATGAGTTCCTCAGGTTGCTCTGTCAAGCAGAGTCTAGTTCGGCCTGAGCAGTATACAGGTCGACAGATCCATGCGAACCTTATTGATGGATCAGTGAGATTGTTCCCTGAGACATGTATCCAGGTGGCATCTCCATTTTATACTGGTACGACACTTGCAGCTGTCATGCCAGAACCTTTATTTGACCTAATTGTAGGCAACATTCATGGAGTCAAGGATAGTTGCTCCGATGATGACGCTACTCAGACTTCGGCTGCTGTGGTAACACGAGCCACGGCTGAGGCTCCAGACTGTGTCACCCCAGTGATCATTGAATCGCCGCAAGATCTGATGTGTAGTCAACTTGTTGTACAAGAACAACATCCTGACCCGACACTTGCTGCCATGCGGAACAAACAAAAGGGTCGAGTGATTAAGTATTCACGGGGAGGTCGAGCAAAGTTCCTTCGCAAACAAGGACGGCTCTACCATGAGTCACGAACACCCGAGGGCGAGGTTCGACTACAGTTTGTCGCTCCCGCCAAGTACCATCTAGCAGTGTTACAATGGGGTCATTGTTCAGCCTCAGGAGGTCACATGGGCAAAAGGAAGACCCAGGGCCGTATCCGAGCTGACTTTTTCTGGCCAGGGATGGGACGAGACATAGATAGTTTTGTCCGTTCGTGCAGTGTGTGTCAAAGCAACACCACTAATCAAGGACATGCCCTTCCTGTGCCGTTCGTAACCACACCTGTAATCTCTGAGTCAGTTGAGAGACAGGATAGTGGTGAAGTGAGTGTAGACCTGACGTCTCACTTGTTGGCCCCACAGGACACAGTATGTCCAGGTCCTGTACATACATATTATGTACCGTAGGTTAAGGGGGAAGTTCGAGAGAGAACTCCGCAGAGGCGACTCGAGGCTATGGAAGACCCGAGTTTGCACAAGGATTCTCAGCTCCCCGATACTAATATAAGTACTGTAGGTTAAGGGGGAAGTTCGAGAGAGAACTCCGCAGAGGCAACTCGAGGCTATGGAAGACCCGAGTTTGCACAAGGATTCTCAGCTCCCTGATATTAATATAAGTACTGTAGGTTAAGGCACAGGTTGAGGACCCGTGTGCAGTTCGAGGCTATGGAAGACCCAAGTTTGCACAAGGATTCTCAACTTGCCGACACTAATCGTGTGCTATAATTAATGGCGACCTCGAATGTATGTCGTAGCACTGAATGCTAGGCAGAGAGAGTAATTGTAATATAATAAAATTTTGTCTCATTGACACTTTTGATGCTCCACCTTAATTGGTTTTGCAGGTACAGCAATGGGTGTAGCAGTTTTGCTGTGCAGGCCAGCTGATCGTCTGCCGCACACTGCCGCCTCTTCTCCTCTGCCTTCATCGTCGCCATATTATTATTTACTGTGTCATTTTACACGTAGGTACAGTTACACTACAACTGTCACACCTACACCGTGTATTACATACACCACGCTACACAACAATTAGTTGTCAGTGTAAATGTAGCGAACTTTCGCTCAGTTTGACCTGAGTACAGGATTTTCACCATCGTCAAGGAGTTTTTACCTCAAGCTTGCTTCTATTAATGTAAATACGAGGTTTTTTCGCCCACTGGCGTCTGCGACTTTCTCCTGTAGCAGGATAGCACACACACCACAGTGTGAATCTTGTGTGACTGAGCTAGGATTTATATCTATGTATATTGAAATCTTTCTTCTGAAGGAAGAAAGATTTAATTTTCATGGGGAATAATGTCACGAGTCGGCTAGTGACATTGGCTTTTTTGGGAAACCGCGAACTCAAGTGGAATCCCAGTTTATCGTTCAGTTAACCGCTCATTCGGACGGAAGCTTTGTCAGATCAACTTTTCATTGTCATACGTGATCGTCTTTGTGTGAGACATTAGCGCTTCCGCTGAGCGATTTGTTTTGGGCGCGTTTCGCTCACTTGACCGTTAGAAAAATGCGGCCTAGTGCTCCGCTTTTGTTTCCCGCGACTTATTCAGTCAAGTGTTTGCTGTGACGGAGAGAGGATCTGTGCAGCAGTGTGAGAGGTCAGCTAGTACCCAAACTCCACTTTACAGTTCTCCAAGCTCCCACCTTTAGTTCTCCAGCTTTGGGTGATACACAGCATTCACTGACCAGTATTTCTTTTCGTTTTCCTAGTCTTAAGAGTTTAGTTAAGGTGTTTTTCCAAGGCGTAAGAATTTAGCTCGTGTGTGAGTGAGTGCGATCTCATTAATTTGATTTGAAATGTAACGTTAAATTTATTTTTGTAAACAATAAATTTAACAGTTCTTTTTCTTGAGCTTAATGTAATGAAAACTCTTGTTTCATTTCTCCACAATTAAGCTTATTTTCCATATAGCTCCTAGCTTGCATAAACGTTTTGCTATTCATAACTGGTTCTTAGGCCAGTCTTGTATTAAACTTAAAATCCGTTGTGCCTCCTAGGAGTTAAGCACCAACAAGAGCCTGATATTATTATTAGTATTAGTTATTTATTGTCATGGGTGAAGTAACTTTCTCCAGAGGCTAACAGTACTAAGAAACAGCAATTGAGTAATTAGTCTCTGCTGTGTACTGTTGAGGAAGTTTATAAATTCTCGTTCTTAGAGAATCGTGCGAAGAAGTCAGCGTAAAGTAATCGTTGCTTGATTTAGTAAGACGATCATTGTCCCTGCTCTTCAATATTATTGAATATTATTATCAATTAAATAATATTTAGCATTTATTTTAAAAACCCCGTGATATTATAAAAACCCCGTGACAGGCTCAGCTCACAGGATTACAAGTGGTGTCATGACACAAAGTATTACATTATGTGACCTTGACTTATAAAAACCAGGTAACGTGTGTGATAATGTGACAGAGGAGGGAGGTGGTGTCCTCCACAACCTCACCTCAGGCACCTCCTGTCCCTTTCATCTCACGCCTCTGGCTTCCTTTTATGCTTTAATTCCAGGTCAATCTGCCTCCGAATTCTCTCCTCCTGCCTCCCTTTTCTGGCTTCCTGCATTAGGCTACAGTATTGTGTATTGTCACATCCTCACTTCCCTTTCACACCTCCCATTCATACTTCCAATATTCCATCCCCGTTATCCCATGCAAGGCCAGTACTCCTCCCTCCCATCCCACACTGTGAAGGTCTTGGAGAGAGAGAGGGAGACTGGGGAAAGATGGAAGATATAAGAAACGAAGGAGAGTGCAAGGGATCAAAGAAAAACAAGAATAGTGCATAATGAGACAGGGTGAGAAAGACTGAATTGGGACAGTAGAAAAAGAGGGAGGTGAGGGGATAGGAATAATAGCGTTATGGGTTGGGAAAATATTATGATGAGTGGTGGGGAAGGAGGCTCTTTAGGGAGGCGATGAGGGGGAAGTGGCAGGGTCAGGGAAGACGGGGATGGGAAAGGCAGTGCAGGGTGAGGGAGGGGAGGAAACCGAGAGAAAGGTAGAGGCGAGGTGCAGTTAGTGAAGTGAAAAAAAAAAAAAAAGAAAAAAAGATAACGAGGATGTGGAGCAAAGAGAAGAACAAGACACAAGGAGTAAAGAGAAGAAGACAGGCAGGAGAAAGAGAGAGAATGAGGAGATAAAGGAAAGCATGGGAAAAATAGGAAGTGAAAGAAGGGAAATATAGGAAGAGAAGGAAAGGATAAAGACAAGGGAAGAAGAGAACAAAGATGAAGATGATCTAAGTAGAAGAGAATTTTTTTTTTTTTATCTGAGGAAGAAGGAATCAAAGGCAACGAGCCTGCAAAACTGTTCCTTCCAAGAGAAAAACAAAATAAAAATGAAAGGATATTAGTTATCATCATCATCATCACGCGTACCATCTATGGGCAGTAACCAACAAAATCTGGTGGAATTTTCTTGTGTAAACACGGCTCGGGTACGGCTGCGGAATTTAAACGGAATTTTTAATTTTGCTGCAACGAAACCAATAAATATGATAAATGTGAAAATACAAGAGTAGGAAGATAAAACCCATGCTGAAGGAGAGATGTCAATAAATGAAGATATTACCGTGTATCTGGTTGCTGTTATCTAGGTTTTGGCGGAAATGAGGCGGGATGTAGGGGAAGGAAGTGGGCCAGAAAACCGAGGAGCGAAAGAGCAGAGACAAGGAAAGGACGAAAAGAAAATACAATGCATATTAATCTCTCCCAAGGGTCACACTCAGGTATTTAATTCTGGCTGACGTTAAGCAACGCTATTTTGCTGGGGACAGTTGTGGCTGGCACAGGGTTAGGAGTACAATGGTAAGCTACAACGAACATTAGACATTTCCTCCACTTCTGGTGACACAGTTAAAAAATATATCTGGCAAGGAAGTAGAAAAGCAATGCAAGATGGAAGGACGGATTTAAGAGTGCAAAATGGATGGAAAAAGAAAACTACGAGAGAAGGAAGCGGGGAGGGCAGGAAGGAATGTGGGAAATATGAAGAAAAACAGCCGAGCTACAAACACTTAACTATGCTAGAATTTTGTTATGCTATGACGTTATATTTTTCATGATTTTACATGTGATCCTTTATTTCACTGCACATAACCACTGTTTAATAAAGTCGGTAGGAAGAAAAGTTATTGCTAATGCATTAGTGAAGCGGGACGAAGACATTAAATTTCTAAACCGTACTTACAATTAAAAATGGTGTAAGATTTAAACAAAACTGGGGGAATAAAATTCATTTTACATAAACACGTCCAACTACCCGCAGCTGCGATAACCTTCCAGCCAGACTCAACATTTGACTTTTCTTCTGCCATCGCTTGCCCGCTCTGCCCCGTCCTCAAACAAGGCCACCTGCCTCACCCCCTGCACACTCTGGCCCTTCACCGACCAGTCCCTTCACCTCCAGGGAGATGGGAGAGAAGTGGGTGAGTTTGGCGAGAGGCAGTGGTGGAAGGAGGTGAGAGAGGGAGATGGGAGAGATGTGGCCGAGGTTGATGTGAAGCAGTGGGGGAAGGTTAGATAGCCTATAGATAACACTGGGGATGCAGTGGCGAGGGCAGGTTAAAGGTATTGATAGGAAAAAAAGAAGAGGGGAAGGAGCAATGTAGGCGGCGTAAGAAATCAATGGTGGGGCAATGCTAGAGAAAGGTGGGGAAGGTATAGACTGCTTAAAGTACCAGCAAAAACCGATTTTAACCCCCTGAGCATTACATGTTATTAGCTTTAGTTTTGCTACCTACGGACAATTTAGCTCAGTTTAGGAAGGATGTCTTGTTGTGAAATGATTAATGAAGACTTGATTGTTCCCCCCCCCCCCAAAGTTCGTATACTCTCCAAGGAGGAATAAGGTAGTCCGGAAGGAAGAATAAAGCAGAACTATGGCATCAGACTGAAGGGGTTAATACCAGTTTGACGGCCTATTAAGTCCTGAAGTCTGGAAACCCGAGGTAGGCAGCTGAGCTCTTATGGCCGAAACATATACGAACTGAGGGAGAAAGGTGATTCTCTGCAACTCAACGAGGACTGAGCTGTGCAAGGAAAGCTCTTTTAAAAACTGATCATTTACTTTTACTGCACCAGAGTTGTACGGTTGATACCTTTTTTCAGTTGCGTGATAAATGCTGTCCATGAATTTAAAATTAGCTGATATTGTTCCTCTTGGCACAAGGTGACATACTGTACTTGATAGACATACTGTAGAGGCTGTGAGATAGGAGGAAAGTTACGTCCTTTGAGTGTCTGGAGTTGAGGTGCAAATGACAGGGTGACCTGGACCTACAATGTAAACGTCAAATACATGGCAACAATGGGCGTGAGGCAGAGACGTGAGTTGGGGAAGAGCGAGAGAGGAGCTGAGGCTTCAAGAAATCAGAAGACAGGCGGGGGAGAGGGCTGATGACAGACACAAAGGAACCGTCGGGGAAAAAAAAAAAAAAACGACGGAGAGAAAGGGAGGAGTGACAGCTGAAGGAAGAGGTTCGTTACTTACAGCATGGTACTGGTACAGGGAGGGTTCCGTGAGGTGATGAGGGAATGAACAAAATGGGTAATGAGAATCGGTAAGTGGTAATATGAATGAAAGGATTAACCAGTGGAACAAATGTATAAAGGGAATGCATATGAATCTCTCTCTCTCTCTCTCTCTCTCTCCGCTGCAGTACTTATTCACTCTGTATTTCCTTCATTTTTACCTATAGCATTATTCTGACAGGCACGCTCGCAGCACCAGTCTCTCTACACATTCTCACCCTTGTCCAAATCAGTTTTCTTGTGTAAGAGTATCTCGGTATTCTCGGTTATTTTGTACACAGCTGTTCAACTGTACAAACAGAGCCTCCTCCTCTCTTCCCTCTGCCTACAACATCTAGGTTTCCAAAGCCAAAGTGTCCAATTATCTCCTAATAAATGGTTCGTTACCAAAGTTCCGTGTTTTACTTTCGTTAAAAAAATAATAATAGCAATTGCAGGTTCCTAGCACTGGGTTTCTGTTTTTTTCAATTAGTTTCGTCGCCTCTCCTGTGAGGGTGGGTGGATAATAACATAATTACTGAAGACAAAAGTTTGTGATACTGGTGGAGCGAAGGGAAGAAGCGTAAGTGGCAAGGTGGAAGAGACCGAGGGGGGAAGACAGTGGAAGAAGGATAGTGAGGTAGTGGTGGAGGGTTGGTAGGGATAACACTGGTGGTTGCAGTGGTGGAGGAGGGTTGGTGGGGATAACACTGGTGGTGGCAGTGATGGAGGAAGGTTGGTGGAGATAACACTGGTGGTGGCAGTGGAGAAGGGTCGGTAGGGATAACACTGGTAGTGGCAGTGGTGAAGGAGGGTTGGTGGGGATAACACTGGTGATGGCAGTGGTAGAGGAGGGTTGGTGGGGATAACACTGGTGGTGGCAGTGGTAGAGGAGGGTTGGTGGGGATAACACTGGTGGTGGCAGTGGTACAGGAGGGTTGGTGGGGATAATACTGGTGTGGCAGTGGTGGAGGAGGGTTGGTGGGGATAACACTGGTGGTGGCAGTGGTGGTGGAGGGTTAGTGGGGATAACACTGGTGGTGGCAGTGGTAGAGGGTTGGTGGGGATAACACTGGTGGTGGCAATGGTGGAGGAGGGTTGGTGGGGATAACACTGGTGGTGGCAGTAGTGGAGGAGGGTTGGTGGGGATAACACTGGTGGTGGCAGTGGTAGAGGTGGGTTAGTAATCTTAATAATAATATTACTTAACATTACGCAAAACTTCCTAGTTAGGATAATCACACCCTCTAGTCCCACGCCGTACCAACATGCTCACCACTGGGCAGGAGGGACTGCACCGTAATGTTATATAAACAGTAAATATCATACTCACACACACCAAGAGTGAAGCATTCACTGATATCCAGTCAGTTCTTACCTGAAAGAGAGAAAAAAATGTTAAAGTGATGCATTTTATCATGACTGATACAAAAATTATCCTTAAAAAGATGAGAAAACAAACACGTGGAAACACCTGAAAGTGTTAACTTATGTTACACTTGTAGATGACTAAATGTGACAATAAGAAAATGTCTGACCCAAGGCGGCAGCAGGATCTGGAGTGAAATTCTAGAGTCGTGTGTGTCAGAATAAATACCAAAGGAACTCACTGGGGAGACCAGAGGTGATACTTGAGATGCAGCACAGGTTTAACACTGATACAGACCCTCGCTTGTGGCCAACAGGAAGAAAGAAGTTTAATATACGACAACACCTAAAGTTCTTCCCACTCTTGCAGCATGAAAGAGGCCACAGGAAGGGAGGCAGGAAGGTCAGGGGAGAGACCTGAGAGATCATTTCATTATGCCCTAACTATCCTAACACTATCTTAATTAGATTAAGCTTTAATGGGGTGATCCCCTTCAAACTGGATGGCAGTCTGGCTAGATGTACTCGTCTCTCTCTGGGATGGGTAGTTTCTGATGGGTGTATGTCTGGTGGAGGTCCATGAAGGATGCTATTTGGTTGGAGGTTTTGATGGCTGTGGTAACTGTGCTTGTTAATGTGTTTGTGAAGTGTGGTGTTGGGTGGAGAAGGGAGGGTGTTGCTAAGACGCTTTATGTAGTGTTAGGCAGTTGTTCGTTTATTGTTTCTTTGTGGAAGGGTTGATGTAACACGAAGTTACAAAGGTGAGATGAGTCTTGAGCTGAAGCAATAAACTGAGTGCCTCTCATACTCACGTGCTCTAAAACTGGATAATTTTTCTTGGGATCTTTGCCTCCCTCCCTTCATGCACCCATTACACACCTTCCCGTCATTAACAAAATCTTCACAGTGTCTCGATGATACGATTCACCTTCATCCACTGAAAGTTTCTGATTAGAGATGATCTCTTCCTGGGCAGATTAAAACTCCCTCTCTATTTTACACACTGCCAGTCAGCATAATATCTGTATCCTTTCATATTTCCTGAAAATAAAAATGCTTACCTGTTGACTTAAGAAAGTGAAAGAACGATGACTTGAAAACTGTGGTCTGCCGTTTGTGAGTTTACGCGAAAAACGTGTATCCACAAGAGACAGGTAACAGCGGTTATTCAAGGCTTTCATACAACAATATAAAAGTGATGTGATGAGGAAGTCGGGAAGCATTTCAAAGTTATGCTAGCTAACTGACGAAGTTCACTTGATAACAGGTAAAGGAGAACGTTGTGTTTTTGCAGTGGAGGTAAGAGTTTATATTTTATGGTCATACATCTGTCCTGCCTGCTCCCACATACTGAAAGCATCTACATTTTATGTTCATACGTCTGTCCTGCCTGGTGCCATAAACTGAAAGCGTGCATATTTTATGGCCATACGTCTGGAAGGGCACCGTACAAGGAATAAATGTGTTGGGAGAGTTGAATGGTTCTTTAATCACGAAGGAGGAAGTGCAGGAGGCAGTAAAGATGAAAACAGGGTAAGCTGGAAGCATGGATGGGTGTGCTGTGGAATGTTTGAAAGATGGTGGAGCGACTATTGTTGACTGGTTAGTAAGATTGTTGAATGTGCATTTTGTGAAAGGTATGGTGCCAATTGACTGGGCAAGTGCTTGTGTGGTCCCGTTGTATAAAGGTAAGGGTGATAGGTATGAATGTACTAGCTTCAGGGCTATAAGTCTGTTGAGTGTGGTAGGTAAGGTGTATGGCAGAGAGTTAATTACGAGAGTTAGAAAGGGTACGCAGGGAGTGCTTGGTGATGAGCAGTGTGGCTTTAGGAGAGGGAGGGGATGCGTGGATTATGTGTTTGCTGTGAGGCATGTGTGTGAAAAGCATTAAGCAAAATGTAAGGATGTGTTTTGGGCGCTCATGGATTTAGAGAAATCGTACGATAGAACTATTAAGGAGGCTTTGTGGACTGTTTTATGATTTTATGGACTTGACGGTAGGTTACTAAAAGGAGTGAAAAGTTTTTATGTAAATAGTAAAGCATGTGTATGAGTGGGAAATACTGCGAGTGACTGGTTTCCTGTGCGAGTGAGGCTGCGCAAGGGATGTGTGATGTCGCCTTGGTTGTTTAATATTTATATGGATGGTGTTGTAAGGGTGGTGAATGGAAGAGTGTTAGGTGGAGGTCTGAGTCTGGTGAATGTTGATGGTAGACAATGGAATCTGAAGCAGCTGCTGTTTGCAGATGATACTGCACTGGTGGCTGATTTAGAGGAGACATTGAGACAGTTTGTAGAGGAGTTTCAAAGGGTGTGTGAAAGGAGGAAATTGAAAGTAAATGAGAATAACAGTAAAGTGATGAAGTGCACGTGGTTGGTAGATGGTAGGAAGATGAATACAGTTTTGAATGGTGAGTTGCTTGAGGAGGTAGAGTGTTTTAAGCATTTAGGGTCACATGTTGCTGTGTATGGAAGAATAGATACAGAAGTGAAGTTTAGAATGAATGAAGTAGGATAGGTGCTTGGAGGAATGAAACAAGTGTTTAGATGTCGTTCGCTTAGGATGGATGTTAAGAGGAGGTTGTATGAGGGTGTTGTGGTACCGACTGCATTATATGGAGCTGAAACATGGAATATGGGTGTAGCAGAGAGGAAAAATTTGAATGTAATGGAGATGAGGTGTCTGAGGAGTATGTGTGGAGTGACACGTATGGATAGAGTGAAAAATGAAGTGTGAAGGAGAACTGGAGTTGTTCGGGAGATGGCTGATCGAGTTGAGCAGAGGGTATTGCGATGGTTTGGGCATATAGAGAGAATGGATTTATTTTATTTTTTTTTTTATGCGAGGAAGAAGGAACCAAAGGCCATGAGTGATTGGTGAAAAAGCTAACTAGGTCTGATGTGAGAGGTGTAAGGCTGAGAGGAAGACCACGAATATGATGGATGGACAGTGTGAAGAGAGCATTGGATGCAAGAGCGATGCCTGATGAGCAAGGAAGAGTGGCTGTCATGATAGAAATGAATGGAGAGAAATTATGAATGAAAAAAATGATGATGAAGCCCTGAGGGGATATTCTCCTGCATTTGTCTGATCAGTTGATCAGGTCAGGTGCGGGTAAGGGGATGGGTCTATTATGATGTGGCAGGGGTAAACAGCACTGCTTCGGGCCCTGCTGCAAAGGTCACTGATTGCACTGCGCAGTTGACCCTCGTGCGGTGTGGTGCAGTGATGATCTGTCCCTTCTCCCCTTTGGGGCTAAGATGTTTAAGTGGACTAGTAAATTGGGAGTGTGTCATCCTGACTCGGCTACCTCCCTTTCCTTGGGGGAAGCAGCCTAGGTACTGTATATAGACAGACGTCTGTCCTGCCTGCTGCCACAAGTTAGCCAGTGTGTGCCAGTACCGTGGCATTCTTTATCTCATACATCCTGGAAGGAACTGCAGCTGATCACTTGGGCCTTCCTGTTATGACGACCTAACCTGTGTGTAAGGGAATCGTGCTGTCCGCTACTCACGCATCCTGGTAATAATTGCTGTTGATCACTTAGATGTATCAGCCAAAGGATTCAGGCAAGCTCCTACACAGTCTGCATCAGTTCTTTAAAATCCAAGCTGTTCTTAGCTGTGTGCTACTGTCACGCCCTGCTCTTCCCCGTCCCGTTCATTTTCCTGACTCCAGCTACCATCATCACCATCATTAATATCATCATCATAATTATCAGCACCGTATCATCACCGTCATACTCACTGTCCGTTCTGTCTACCTAACTTCCTCTTGAACTGTTTTCTCCCGGTGTCTTCAGCTTCCCTCCCTCTGGCCACCTCATGGACTCACCCCCTCGCCCTACACCGAGCAACAACTGCACCAGATCTATTGATCCTCCACAGCCTGAATTTCTTTGATCCTTCTTCAATTCGATTAAAAATCCAACATTTTCATATCACCATTATGGCACCAAGGGCCTGATGTCTTTATAAATGAAGCCCTTGATTTTACGATAGAGGCCTACAGTACAGTGCGGTACATAAACACTGTAACACTATACCAAAAACACCAAGGACATCACTACCACTAATTCTGAATCAGCAGGAAAGCGACATTTGTTGTCTAATCAATTACAATCGGGAACCCTTGTGTAATTCAGCTTTACACGGTAATGACTATAATAATAATGTGCTTCCAAAATTTACCCAAGAACAATTCTGTAACTTGTTGTCCAATTTGGATTAATGGTTTACAGGGTTATTTGCTACACACAGTGATTTCAATGATGACATGATTTCCCGTACAAATTATTTTTTAACGAAGGCATGTCTGGCCATGTGGAGAGGACGGAGAGTAAGAGAGTAACTAGGAGAATGTGAGAGAGATGGTGGGGAGAGGGGGAGGGGGAGAGGGGGAGGGGGAGAGGGGGAGGGGGAGAGGGGGAGGGGGAGATGGAGGATGAGATGGAAAGATGGAGGAAATTGGTATATGAGAGAGGAGGGTATAAGTTGGAGGAAGGGCAGCGAAATAGCAGGGTCTGGGGAGTGAGGAAAGGGAAATGATATGGGAGGGAGTATATGTAATATTAATCCCAGTATGGCCTGAAAAACAACATCCCCACCACCCAGGTAGGCCTAATTATAAAGGAATTTTTCAACATATGAAAGAACCAAAAATAATGAATGATAAGAGGATGATGATTTAAAGAGCCGGGTGATTATGAGACAAAAAGCAGACTTTAAGAAATAATTAGAAAACATGAATAAGCACTCAGCCAGTGCAACACTCGCATCCAGCAACTGGTCTTAGGGCCAAATATCTGAGTTTGTCCTGTGATCCTGATGTTCGACAGGTTACACTCAAAATCGAATTACTTCATTATTGCCTAACCATTAACCCTTCCACAAAGTCTCGCTCAGATCAGAACAAAACTGCTTCACTTGATTTACCCAGTAACCTTGACCGGTGACCTTTTCCTGTGACCCTGATCTTTGATTCATTGTTCTCAAAATCAAATCACTTTATCATTGCTTTACTCTTCAGATATTCACATTGTTTAGGCTACATCGAGCAAAAACTTTAAACCGACTTTGTCTGGTGACCTTGACCTCTGACGTTGTTTCCACAAAATGATACAATAACTTCTTGGGTGATCCTCAACTCATCCACCAAGTATGATCGAAATCACATCAAACTCTTTTAAGTTATTTAGTTCACACGATTACAAATGGGTCGAAATTTGACTTTGCCATCTGATGTGACCTTTAACTGCTCTCAAAATCGAATCCTTTTATCCTTCCCTTATCCCCAACCCATCCCCCAAAGTTTCGTCTTAATCAGATAAAAACTGTTTATACTTTAACTTGTGACCCTGACCTTTGGCTTATTGTCACCAAAAACAATGTCAATCTCTTTGATAATCATCAGCTCATCCATCAAGCTTGATCCAAAACCAAACATATTTTTTTTTTTTTTTTCAAATAAATACGCATGTTGAACTTTGACCCTGGCCAGTGACCTTGAACTTTGATTGACTGTTCTCGACACTGAATCCATTCTTTCTTTCCCAACACTTAACCCTTCCTCCAGGTTTGGTTCAAATCACATAAAAACTGAGTTGTCCTCGTCCTGTGACCTCCTGGCCATTCCCTGTGATTTTGACCTTTGAGTGAGTGCTCTCAAACTGTAATCCTTTCATGCTTGCCTTACCCTCAACCCTTCCACAAAGTTTGATCTACATCGGATAACAACTACTTGAGTGGCTATTGAGTATTGTGTTCTAAAAGACAATACGTTTGCTGCTTGGCTGATCCTCAATACGTCAATCAAGTTTGGTTAAAACCGGATAAAAACTATATGAGGAATTTTGTTAAACGCACACACAAGGGTCGAAATTTACTTGCCTTCTGACTGACTGTCTTCAACCTGAATAACTTGTTCCTGTCGTTACCTTCAACCCTTCCTTCAAGTGTGGTCTAAACTAGATGAAAACTGTTTTAGCTGATGCAGCTCCGTCAAACGTTAGCCTAACCCAGTGAACCTGACCTTTGACCTAATCATGTCTGTAAGTTAAACACCTTACGCTCTTTCAGTGAATCACTGTTATTTCACAAGAAGTTATGTTAGCAATGTTAATTACAATGTCCCTCTGGCTGGACATCATCACTTTAAGGAGAGTCAACAGCACCAGCCTGACCATAACCTGTTCTCTTTTTCGGTGCACTATATGCAAGGGTATTTCTGCTCAGACCTTTCATCGGTAAAATCAATCGGCTCAGCATCAATTTTTACCGTGTTATGTTTCCTAGACTCCTTGTGCTTTTCCTTTTTGTCATAAAATGACAAAATTATTCAGCATTTAAGTATCTTTCGTTGAAATGGAATTTATTATACTTGCACCCGGAATACTTGGGAAAAAGAAAGCAATTATTCTTTATCAACTTTTGCTTGTGATGATGTTTTTCTCTATGTTGATTGTTACATACCAAGACAGTGTAAAATGTTAGAAAATGAGAGTAAGGAGGATGGAAGAGAGGTAACAGATTAAGAAAGGCTGATAATGAGAAAACCAACCCATCAGACTGAGTGTCCGTGAAAGGATCAAGGCTGAAGGGTAAGGAAGAGAAGCAAAACACTGAGACTGAAAGAAAATTAAGAAAAAATAGCAAGAGAGAATAGTTGATAAATTAATGATTGTGACTGTGGCTGTGGTTGGAGGAGATGCCGGGGAAAGGAGGAACAAGAGAAGCGAGAAAGTAGAAAGGAAAGGAGAAAAAAAAAGATGACGGAGGAGAGGGAAGAAAAACGGGAAAGCGGGCACATGAGGAAGGAGAGGTAAAGGATAGATGAGGACATGCAGAAAAAAGAAGTTATGGAGGTGGGGGAAATGGAGAAGAATAAAGAAAGAAAATAACTGATTTCACCACATACCGAAGTAAAATGTGGACTGTACTGTAGTGAACAATATACCAGAACTTCCAGTTGTGAGAAAGATGGAAACAGTTGGTGATAAAACAAACATTAACACTCCTGGCCTACAATATACCACAAATGCACAAACATGAACACCTTTACCTATCATTACAAAATCAAAGTGAATATGTTGCTAATGTACACCACCAATCTTCAAGTAAACTCTTAATCTGGAAAACTCACTTTTAAACACTTGAACTTTCATGTAGAACAAAGGTATCCTAAGCGTAATGTATAATTTGGTCAAGGTTCACACATTTGAATTAAAATGGGCGTTACTTTAGTACAACAAAATATTGGGTTTTGTTGACTGAAAAGAACTACGATAATATTCACAATATCCGTCAACAGCCAGCTCAGTATCATTGTGGACAGACCAGGGACGTAATAGTCACATCATCTACAAAAGAAACTCGATACTAATTCCTTTATAGTTAAATATTCTTAACACACCTGAACTTGGGTAATGCGTTAAATGCAATTCTATAAACCGTGTGTCCTCAAACGTAGTTCAAATTCTCATATTGGTTCTGTGGTCCACAAGGCACAGTAATATTAATACACCCGGTGCAAGACAGTCAGACAAAATTAATGTTTATTGGTCATACTGCCAAAGAAATATAATTCTCTTTAGAAACCAGTACAGTATCCTAGAACACACCCAAACATCAAGTCACTACCTTCTTCTCTCACACCGACAACTGCTGGTTGTGAAGAACCGTAGTTCAAGTTCAGACGAATCCCGAGGAAAGGACAGTTTCATTAAAACGACTTTAATCTGTGTGACGAGGGACAGCTTTGAGGATATGGAAGGAATGGAATGGTAGTGCCAGTCCTCTTGACGTACTCGTATTACCACCTCTTGGCATTTCTAAATGTCCTAATCCCTCTTTTCCTCGACTACATACGGTGCTCTCAAAACTGATTAGGGGTGGGCGACACAAACATTTTTAAAAATTACTTTCATATTTTTTACATTTTATTTTCCCTGTTTTTCTTCTTAGTCATCTCTTCAGTTCACAAATTTACTCAGTTTCAGACATTCCTAGCATCTACAAGCCGAAACTAATTTCCTATTCTACTAAACGATCCTTTTCACTCTGGTTCATTCTTTCATTAGTTTTTCTCGAAGCAACTCTACACACACTCGTATAAGGCCCTCACTCAGGACTTGTGCCCTCCTTTCACTGTGCTCGTCAGTCTGGTCACAACACACAGGCAGGGAATAACATATGGGAGCGTGGCGTTAATACACAAGAGGCAACAGTGGGGGGAGAATGTAATCAAAAGGAAATATACGAGGCTAGAACTGAATAGATGAGCGACAGTGAAAACAAGGGGGAGGGAAATATATAATAAGAGGGAAGGATTTCTATGAGTGATAGGTAGTGGGAGACACAGTAGGAGGGAGAGATAGGGTGGGAGGGAAGGACGCCAGGAGCTGGAGTGAGCGAGAGACACTTTAGTCAGGAGAGACAGGGTAGGACCAGAGATGTAGGCACCATTGCTGGTGACTGGGACATTGAGTATCACCAGTAAGACACTCACACCACATACTGCACCATACAACAGCCCCATTACACCCACACACCCACACACACCCACACCCACATACACACACACACACACACACACACACACACACACACACACACACACAACACACACCAAAGCCTTATTCACAGTTGCACTCTCACTTTCACTCAGGTTCACCTTCACCATCATATTCACACCCATACCGTCATCCTCATTCCATATCCTCGCATTTCTCTGTTCTTTGCTTCTGCTCTTTGTTATTTTGACTTGCATCACTTTTCTCTGGCTTAGCCATCCCCGCCGCCACCTCCCGCTGGGAAAAGAAATTTGGAAAAAAGTTTAGGGTCAGGTCTGAGCCGTAGGTGAGGGCGATGACACCAGATAATTGGGTGTCTTGTCTTCCTTTTATCTGACGATATTTTCTTCAGTGAGCTGAAACCTTTTACCAGAAATCATTCGTAACAGAAAGGGGTCAGTTTGTTTTCTACCTGGCCTCAGCAGTGGTAGCTCTGCTTAAAAAATCTCTAACTTATTTCAGTAACTGATTTCTCATGCAGTTTCTTTCTTTCCGTGGTATGTGGATAGTCATAAAAAACTGCGTAATGGCATAGTGATGTGGCGAGCCCACCGGCCGTCACTTGTGCAAATAGCTTTGTATTTTTCCGCCACTGGACGCGGGGAGTTGGACCGAAAATGCTGCTGATTTCTTAATCAACATTCAAAAATTATCTGGAGCCCACGATCCCTTTGAAATTGGGTCCGACACCTTTCCAACATCCTGTATTAACAGGCAGGCAAGTGAGACTGTGTGGAATATAAGAGGACCTGAATGGCTGATGGAAGATGGAAATGTATTGTACTAATGTGTGTAATCATTATATCCATACAGTCACCACATTTGTGTCGCCAGGCTGGTGGGTAGAAATCAAGTGAACAGAAAAAGTTACTGGGGAGAAGCACCATACAGCAAAACACGAAAACATGACATGAAACTTATGACTTGGCGATATGGAGGTGGATGAAAGAGACAACAAAGGGATGCAGCACGACTGACGCTGTACTAAACAACACTGCCAGACATCACTGTCCACTACAGTTGTAAATTATGCCTGGCCATTTCACCAACTAGCCAGACCAGGTCTCCGACTCTGGCAACAATATCTGAGAACTAGGCCCAGGAAAAACATATTTAAGTAATGGTGGGTTGAGGCAACGTCACTGCGAAAATCATAACAGCATATCAATACAGCTGTGATCAGCATCATGTGAATTTCTAAAATATACAAGTAGTGGATGATCAATTACGGAAGTTGAGTGCACTCTGCGAGCGCGCGAGCGAGCGAGCGAGCGCACGCACACACACACACACACACACACACACACACACACACACACACACACACACACACACACACACACACCGCCTACCTTCAAAGTGTGAGTAAGGCTGGCGGAATATTTGGACAAATTGGTGCGCGGAAAGGATCGGAAAATCAACCCTTTCCGGGCAGGACGAACACGAAACAAAAACCGATTTAATAACCTGGTAACTGTTAGCTTCATAATGCTGTACGATACTGACCAAAGTATGGAAAGTTACAATAATTAATCATTATCCAAACCCATTCAGGTATCTGCCGCCACCGCTCTCGCTTTCTGGCGAGATTAAATTTTGACCTTTGACTATTCTCCTGACCTTCCCCTCCCACCCACCACCCACCCACCAGCGGAGGTGTCCGGACTGGCAGACGACAAGAACTGTATAGGAGAGGACATTGTGGCGGTGGTGGTGGAGTAACATTGGATGTCGATTCATCTTTGCTGTAAAAATTAGAGCACCAAAAAGGGATTCAAAATTAACTTTCATATGCACGAAGGCTTAGCCTCACGTTGTCTCTCATAATATTACAGGTCAGAGCAACAGAAACACCACAGAAACTATAAATAAACTGCTGCTTATGGAAACCTGTAACCGGGGATGTCAAAAATTTCATAGATGAAGCAACAGGAGAGATGGGCAGTATGACTCTGTAGTTGTAAGGTATGACAGTTTCACAAAAACCACAAAAATTTACAAAGGCCCAGGTTATGCCACAACTATCAAACCAAAACATTGTATGCTGTTACTGCACTTCCACGAATAAAAACAACTCGGTCTGAAGAAAGAGTTGCGTAATTATGCAAGCAGGCTTGTTAAAAGTAAGTCCCCCCCCCCCCTCAACCACACACACAAAACTCATTTACTTGTTTGTCTATGCCTTGTGTTGGTGCCACAACTTCCCCAGCACTTAGTTTCCTCCCTTAACTATGCCACATTACTTTCCTTAATTTCTTTTGATAAACGATTTTCTGACTTTCATTCTATTAACAAAGGGAAGATGGAATGCAGGCGGTAAGGCAGAGGTATGACAGGGTGGAGAGAGGTCAGACGAGTAAGCAGCAAAAGAGAAAGGGACAGGTAGGGAAGGCAATGCATTTAACTGTTATGGTGAAGAAAAGAAAAACAAAATGTAGGTGATGCAGTGGTTATGGAGACGGCCATCAGGAAAGGAAGTAGGGAGGGATGGAAAAACAGGAAACAGAATGAAGTACAGACAGGAGGGAAGGGAATGTATGAGAAAAGTGGGAAGGAAAGACGTATGAAATATTAAATGAAGTGGACGAGATGGCTGGAAGATCATGGGAGTGGAAGTGAATGAAGTAAGATCACTGGAGAGAGATGGGAGTGAGGGGAGAGAAAACTGACGAGGAGCAATCAAGCTAATCTGGAAAAGAGAGGAGGAATCTTACACACAAAATGAGCTTCATTAACAGAGATATAAAGAATCAGTGAAAGAAATTATGGTGTGGGTAACCGTGGTGTGGGTGATGAGGAGAATGTGGGTGGCAGCGGTGTGGGTGAAGTAAGAGTGCGGGGGGAGGACAGGAGGTAAATGATGAAAAAGAGTTCGCAACTTTATGATACTCTGGTGACACATACAAAATAATTAATCAGCCCAAAATGCAGAGAGGAGAAAGATTGGCTGAATGAAAACACAGAAGGGATAAAGAGGATTGGAGTAAGAGGAACAGCAGTAAGGTAACAGAATAAGATATAAGACGGATGGATGATGAAGAAAGAAATGAAGAGAGATTACGTAGAAGTAAGGAGGGAGAAGGTGCGGCAATTAAAGTAGAAGCTGAAAATGGCGGCAGAGACATTAAATTACAGTTACAGGGACAGAAAAGGAAAACTTGAAGAAAAAAGAAGGGACACAAGAAAAAGAGTTTTAAACGATAGACTATTTACTTATAACACTCTGAAATCGGATTCAGTATTTAACTTTTTAATACTTGACGAAGATAATCCATTGAGACGAGATTTATCAGCAAACTGATAAAAAGGAATGACAAGAGTGCACAGCAGAAATGCATTACTGGGAAGTGAAAAACAAAGGACAGAATGTGCATAAAGAAACAATGAAGGATTAACCGGAGAATGGGAGGAAATGAATTTGTGAAATGGGCTGGAGAAAAAGATACCATCGTACAACAGTAAGTGAACCTTCCTTAAAAACATAACGTGAGATCGTCCTTTCTGTGGGACTCAACTGTTTCTGAACTACTCGTGACGTGCAATGCCAGATAACAAACCATCCAACATGCCCACACTCCAGCTAACCCATTTTTTTTTTTTTTAGATTACCTGTACTTCACACACCCTCACCTAACTCTATATTTAAGTGCCAGTACCTCAGCAGCCAGGCTCAGTTTTCACACAAGCAAAAGACTTAAGCCATGAAACTCTGATGTAACATTGATCATCTATGTAGCTATGGAAAACTCTATCGTTTAACCACACAATATGTCGCTATAAAAAGACTACATATCTCGCTTAACTACAGCTAAAAAGTTTCACCCCATTTTTACATAATCATATAATGCGAGAGTTAACTGCTACTCGAAGTCTTTCATCTAAGTCTTTCATCTGCGCAACTGGTCAACTCTTGAGCTGTTGTCCTCAGTATGTCTTTCCCACGGACTATGGCCTCTAGCCTTTTAAAGGCAGAAAGTCCCGGAATTTCGAAAGGAATTTATATTGAATCTCACCTTGCTTTTGTTCCAGTTCCTTTGGTGGGAGAATGTTTTAGGGTGTTAGCCTCAAATTAATTCTTTATCGTGTGGATCTATCTATCTATCTATCTATAGCCCGACGCCCTAATCCCGCAAAGGGTGGCCGCCGACAAAACGCCTCCAAGTCACTCTGTCACCCACCATTTGACTCCCCTCCCCCCAACTCACCCCCCCCTCCCTCATATACCTCTCAACTCCATCCCTCCACCTCATGATGATATATATAAAAATGCTTCTTTGTGATTCGGACACCACAGTTCCTTCATTTCTGACTCACTGCCTCTTGAACCACATCAACCCAGTGAAGGCTGTGACCGATGAACTGTGTCAGTTGGGTTCACTAACTCAGAGGGAAGGAGGACACCGGGTAACTCTCAGAGGGAAGGAGGACACCAGGTAACTCTCAGAGGGAAGGAGGACACCAGGTAACTCTCAAGGGAAGAAGGACACTGGGTAACTCTCAGAGGGAAGGAGGACACTGGGTAACTCTCAGAGGGAAGGAGGACACCGGGGAACTCTCAAGGGAAGGAGGACACCGGGTAACTCTCACAGGGAAGGAGGACACTGGGTAACTCTCATAGGGAGGGAGGACACCGGGTAACTCTCAAGGGAAGGAGGACACCGGGGAACTCTCAAGGGAAGGAGGACACCGGGTAACTCTCATAGGGCAGGAGGACACCAGGTAACTCTCACAGGGAAGGAGGACACCGGGTAACTCTCATAGGGAAGGAGGACACCGGGTAACTCTCAGAGGGAAGGAGGACACCAGGTAACTCTCAGAGGGAAGGAGGACACCAGGTAACTCTCAGAGGGAAGGACACGGGGAATGGTAATAGTAAATATAACACCATACACAACTAGACCGTTGCTGGTCACACGTCTGCCTTCACCTCCCTTCGGTTTGTTTATCCTGGGTCAACACCAGAGGCTTATCCTGTTTTATCTCACCAAACTAAATAAAACTAGGAGTGACAAACTAAGTTTTCTCCGTTCATTTCCTAGCACTCTCCTCCGCCATCAATAATTCACTCCCCTTTCCCCAGCAGCGATATTATCGAAGACAGCGGTGACGTCAGCCTTTAGATAGACTTATACATGACGTGTGTATGTATGTACGCATGGATGGCCCATACCGTTATGTGTGTATGTGTATACAACAAACTCCCTACCCTGCTAAACGTTTTAAGGGAAACTTTGTACACGCAACCACTGGAGTTTCAATCGCCGGCATTACAAGCCTGGTTAGTTGCAAAGCTGCCAAGCCCCAGCCAAAACACTTCCTATCTCGCTTACTGACTACTACTCACATTCCTTTTACACTCATATATTCTTTTCCAACAATTCGATTTCCTCTTGATTACTCTCAATCCCATCTCATTTTCCCTGGGTACTTCATTTTCTCCACTCATGTTGCACTTCCTCTCACCTTCACACCCTTTACTCAGTGTTCCCAGTCACGTGATATAACACTTCCAGTTCCTCATTAGTTTATAAAACAGGAAATCGTCACAAGAGTTTAGTGGAGGCAGAGATATGACACGGTTTTGATAAAGTAACTACATATCCATTCTTCCATCCACTATCCAATCTTTTTTTTTTTTTTTTTTTTTTTTTCAGCGGGAGCATTGGAACGCGGTTCTACGCTACTCAGTCACAACATTTAAGGTGCGGGTTATCAGCCTCACTCATCCCTGAGTGGTATTATGTGGGCAATAAACTCCAACCTTCTCTCCGATGTAAACTCTTAAAGGCACCATTTAGCTGGAACGCCTTAACCCACTATACCACCGGGCGTCATTTGGTTATATGATTAAAACCCAAAGTAGTAAATGATTTCCTGATTAACACACCATTTCTACAGTCACTCGTAAAGTCACTTGAAGTCTGTACTACATCGAGTGGGTGGGTGGTGGGCGCCCTCACGTACCACAAACATTCAAACATCATCTGTTACTGTCCAACATTTTCATGAGAAGCTTCAAAGGTATTCACTGTTTACTACCCACCTCCCTGTCCATCTGGTAACGTTACTTGGTGCCAGCATCTCGTCATCGTTGTCTTCCTAAATACCGCTATGTTTATCATCCTCTCATTTCCACATGCTCTTAGAATGACTGGCTCTCTCTCAGCTGTATAAGGTCGTTAGCATTAGCCAGCAGAAAATCATGAAGTGTGCAAATGCCCGTCAAAAGGTTAATCTGTTTTCGTCGCCCAAATCCCGCTTCAGACTTTCATTAATTTTCTCCCTCGTCCTTCCCTTCCACCCTCCAGCCCGCCTGCTAATTTGCATCAGCCTTTATCATCATTCCAGCAGCGTGATAATGTGAATGACTAAAGTAGAATTTGTACTAAAATTACAATCAAACTGCCTGCTGTTTACGGCCAAATATTCCAATACTGTGTAAGTATCTGCCATATGCAGTTCAGTTCGCAACATCGGTTTACCAGTTTCCATTCCCAGACTCCAACACAACATCTACTTCCAAAACACTAAACTGTGCTTTTCTCTCTCTCTCTCTCTCTCTCTCTCTCTCTCTCTCTCTCTCTTTTATGAAACCTACTGGATTTTCACGTTGAACCACGTCAACCAGAAGACATGGTTAATATTTAATTTTGTTTGCACCCGAAGATTTCACTGAGCTTATGAAGGTCTACCGGCAGTGAATGGATTAATAAACCCCGTACTTAACAAGTGTACTCGTAATTATGTCCTGGTACAGAAGGGGTTAATAACACTGAGAAAGAGAGTGGTGTGGGTGAGGCAGTGAGTGGTGTGGGTGAGCCAGTGTGGTGTGAGGCAGTAAGAGGTATGGGTGAGGTAGTGTGGTGTGAATTATTTTAATCCGATTATCAGTTTACCTGTCGCGAAAGGTTTGAGTATACAGATTACTGCACAAAAAAGGGTTAATGAAGCTTAACCTCCACCACTATGAGAGATGTCAGCTGAACAAAACCATCAGGCAGTAACAAAATATAAAGATCCAGATGCTACTGTAGGCTATTGAAGGGGGTCATGTAAAATGGCCGCCAATCCATTCAAAACAAGGGATGTCTTTTAAAATCAACAAAATCATCGAGGGATAGGAAATATAACATAAATTATATCAAGTCGTGGATGAATTAAACCAGCCAGATGCCATCGTGCTCAATATAGCGAACAGATAACCTTGGCCGAGACTCAGAGATCACAGCGCCCCAAGGGTTAACGTGGCCACTTACACCACCAACATCTAACCTTCTCGCTCCCCCTCCTGCACCCAAACACACACACACACACACACACACACACACACACACACACACACACACACACACACACACACACACACATTTAAACATCCCGAACCCGCTCTGCACAGTCAAGGGAAAAATATTGCCTAAAAAATTCCTCCTCCACTTTCTACCCCTCCATTTTCCATTACACAGTGCTTATTAAAAATAAAAAAATGGATCAAGTTTTCTATTACACTTTTCATTTTAAAAATCAGGTTATTTCACCTTTTAATCCCCTTGCTATGCAGCGTTGTTTCTTTGACCTTACTGGAGTTTATACTTATCTTTGAAATACTCATGTGAAGCAGAATATTCCTTCTTTGACATTAATCATCATTAGCATATTTTTTTTATACACACGATTACACAATATGGTGAAGCATAGTAAGCTTCAGACATGTACAAAAGTGTCAGGCAGAAAACAGTGCCAGGAGTAAGGTGAAGCAGAAAAACGTGTTGTGTGTACTGTGGACAGAGGTTTAAAAATTATTATACGTCCAGGCCCAAGTCCACCTACACCCTAGATTTTACAGTGAGTGATGGTAAAAATGTTTGTCATGAGAGAACTGTTAAGTATACAGTAAGGCGAGAGAAGAGTGTGATACATAGGCTAAATCAAGGAGGAGTAAGGTATGTGTATGATAAGGTAAAAAGAGGCTCAAAGATGACAAGGGTGACGAAGCCACTATGCGTATTACATTTACTGTTAGGGAGAGGGTAGCAATCCTCCCCGCCCCTCCTCACCCAACAATCCATCCCCTCTCCACCCCATCATCCTTCCCCTCTTACTCCAGTACCTGTCCCCTCTCCTCCTCACCCCAGCATCCCTCTTTCCTTGGCCCCAGCACCTCTCGCCTCCTCTCATCGGCCCACCATCCTTCCCCCTCCTTACCCCAACATCCCTCCTCTCTTCTCCCCGCCGCACCATCCTTCTCCTTACCTCTGCAGCTGTCCCTCTTCACCCAGCAACAACCCTTTCTACGATTTTTTTTTTTTTTTCACATTTTCCGTTGAAACCTGAACATTTGTTCGAGAGATCAAATAAAAAATAAAATTCACGCACACACACACACACACACACACACACACACACACACACACACACACACACACACACACATATGGAGTCAAAGTGAAGGACAGAGGGTAATCAGCAGCCTCTCCGTGTGTGTGTGTGTGTGTGTGTGTGTGTGTGTGTGTGTGTGTGTGTGTGTGTGTGTGGTAGGAAAGTAGTATGACGGCAAAAACAACAAAAAGGGCTAGGTATTGGGGAAGTGAAATGTTAAGGGGAAGTCAAGGAGGATTATACAAGTTGTGGTGAAGGATGCTCAGTGAAGGAGGAGATGGAGGGAGTGGAGGAGCAGGGAAGGGAAACAGTGCAGGAACCTAAAACAAACTGATCTCATAAACAGTTATCTTACCTTACAAACTCTCCTGTGCCTTTAGTTCAGTAACAAGACGTCTGTGGCTCCGATCACTAGCATCGCGGGATGTAGAACGCTCGGGAAAAAGATTTATAAACTCGATTTGTTAGGAGAGGCTCTCAGCGCAAACGATACAAGACGACTGATGACCAAACCAAATGGATGCAGTTGTACCTGCCTCGAACAGCCTCGGCGCGATTCGAATCAGGTAAATTCTCCCGGTATGAACAGCTTCTGTAGAATTACTTATAATTTAAGGAGCGCTAAGAATGGCGAGTCTATGAAAAAATAAAAAAAATTATATATATATATATATATATATATATTCATCAGCCATCGAGGTCCACTGCAGGACCGGCCTATCCCTACCGAAGCAGGGACGATACAGCCAATGTATCTCTACCCAGTGGCTTAGGCTGTCTGGTAGAGACTGTATGTAGGGTGAGAAGTGCTTGTAAGTGTAATTGTAGTGCTGTAGGGGCTTTGGATGTGTGTGTAGTCTGCGAACCAAGTGTAATCGGCTTGCTTTAAGCCGATTGGGTGCAAGCATACTAGTATGCGACACTGGTTCAACCACATCACCCCTTATGTCAGCCAAATTAGCAAGTGACTCGGTGAACGATTCCCTAAGTTTTTGCAACTCTGCCGGGAGGTGAACCCTCGTCCACCAGCTTGCGAAACGCATTCTCTACCACTGTATCACAGAGGGTCCATATATATATATATATATATATATATATATATATATATATATATATATATATATATATATATATATACACGTGTGTATGAAGGTGTGTATGTATGTGTGTATAAAGGTGTGTATGTAAAGATGCATGTATGTATCTGTATGTATGTATATATATGTGTTTCCATATGTATGTATATGTATATACATATAAGTTTCCCTTAATCACCAGGGGATTCAGCTCCATTGGTGGATAGGAAGAAAAATGGCGAGTCATACAGAGTAGCTGGACTGGCCAGGACTCAGCTGGACTCTTTTGGCGTGTACGCTGCATAAGGCTGTCTCCACACCAGTGGCTGAGTCCAGTACGGCCTGCCCCATTTTCTCGTCAGTCATAGAGTCCGTTACGGTGGCAGCATCGCCATGGAACTTGGAGTTGTCTAAGATCTATGTTTTCTAGTATACCAGCGACGGGAGAGAGAATTTCCAACTTAAGCTGAATTCTGTAGGTCAGATTACGAGATAGCGGTCTATAATTATTCGTTTTTAAGCAGTAGCCAAATGTTTCATATGGCATTTACTCAGTGACAACATTTGTCACATTTACATACACAGGATTATGTAAAAGTACAGGCAGACATCCACATCAAGTAACTACTGCGAGAGAATTAGTCCATACTGGTTGAAGTCTTACGGGATACTGATATACTCTCGTCTTCTTGACATCCTGTGTGATGAAGACATGGGAAGAGAATATATTGTACTTTTCTATTCCGCAAGTCAAAATGACAACTGACTCGACTCAAATCGGACTCAGCTCTCTGTGTGCAAACAACATAAGGAGGGTCCGCAGCATCACACTTGTTACAGTATGTTTGTCTTTTATTAATGTTAACCGTTTTGTGTAAGAATATCCCTGAACAGCAACCTTTCATTAGGCAAATCAATCAACACTATTGCAACTGAAATGATAACCCAAACCTCCCTTTTTACGCTGAAAGTAAAATTATATAGTAAAGTGAGGCACAAAAAAATTACAGTTGTAGGGTGAGGCAGGAAAGGCTTGTAACGCGTTGGGCGAGATAGGTAAGTGGCATTATGACTAAGGCATCCTTGGCTGACAAAATAATAGTAATTTAGTTTGATTTATATATCTGTGAGGGGAATTGGTGGGGGTCAATGCAGTGCTCTGCGAAGTGCTGGCTTGGTCGGCGAAGGTGTACCCTGCAGTGCACTGTGTAACACTATCTTGGTCGGTGAAGGTGTACCCTGCAGTGCACTGTGTAACACTGTCTTGGTCGGTGAAGGTGTACCCTGCAGTGCACTGTGTAACACTGTCTTGGTCGGTGAAGGTGTACCCTGCAGTGCACTGTGTAACACTGTCTTGGTCGGTGAAGGTGTACCCTGCAGTGCACTGTGTAACACTGTCTTGGTCGGTGAAGGTGTACATTGCTTTGGTCAATTTATTGTGTATTCCCAATACCTGTGCATTGTTCACCAATTCGAAACCACTATTACTTGAATTGTTGAGATAGAAATTTTTTGGACCGTTCAATGAAATATGTTTACATAAAAACAGTTTGCATACAGGGAAGTACAAAAATGTTATACACAGCTCAAAAAGTTGGAGACTCCTGCAGTACTCTTGTCCCTCCCGCTCTCCCCTTCCTGGTCCTTCCTGGACAAGCCTCTCTCTTGCCTTTGCCCTTTTTCCTTTCCTGCCTCCCTCTCCCACACTGACTTCCTCACACTCCTTTCTTCATCCTCGCACCTTTGCTTCCTCACCCTCTCTCCTTTCCACCTTCTTTCACTCTCCCTTCCTCCCCCTGCCTCCCTCACCCTGCTTGCTTTATTGAATCATAAGCCTCGCCTGTTTGAAATTTGAGGTGGTGGTGTTGGAGGCTGCAGGCGCCGGTGGTGGAGGAGGAGAAGGAGGAAAGGAAAGGAAAAAAACATGATATAGGAAATACTGAAGATATGGAATTAGGAGAAAGGGAAGAAAGGTGGATTAAGGGCAGAGATGGAGTGGTAAAAAGGGAAAAAAAAATAAAGAGGAATACAAATACTGAGGAAGGAGGAAAGGGGCGAGAAGATGAGTGAATAAATAAAGGCTTTAAAATATGGTTGAAAGAGAAAAGGATAAGGGGAGAGAGAGAGAGAGAGAGAGAGAGAGAGAGAGAGAGAGAGAGAGAGAGAGAGAGAGAGAGAGAGAGAGAGAGAGAGAGAAGGATAAATGAGTACAAGTGTACAGGATGAATGAAACTTGGCATTAAATTCACGTGTTCACCCCACTGGCAATCTCCTGACACCTCCAATACTGTTTTCTCCACTCAGCATTAAGAAGCTTGAGATATTATATTTAGCAAAGGAAACCCTACCCTTTGACTTTGCTATGTAAAAGGCACCAAGAAGACAGTAATATATAGCGACTATAATTTTGCTGACGATATACAAGTTACGGTGATGTGTAGAAGAGGCAGAAGATGCGGTCGATAATTGCGGTGCAAACAGAGGTGAGTCAGAGCACTGAGATTACAATGAGTAACGCGGCGGCTGGCGGAGGATATCAGCTCATGGCAACAAACAAGGTTCGTTTTATCGGTACGCCTCCAATTACCAGCCGCCGCCCTCACCTACTGAACGCAACGGGGGCAGCAGGAAAGCTGGTAACAACAGGAGATGAGCAACAATGCAGCAGTTACAGGAAATGGAGGAGCCTGAGGAGTAGGAGGAGGAGCGTTCAAACCTTTACCACGTCATCTCTGTGAACTCTGTGTGCATAACAATAAAAGTACTAAAATTAGGAAAATATGATTTCAAGTGTGGCGTAGCCTACTGGTGAAAGGAGTGGAACTTGAATCGTTGAAAATTTTTAGAAACTCGGGTGTGTGATATGATGAGGGATAAGTGTGTAAAGGAAGTGGAGAGTAGAGTACCAACGTAAGATGAGTGGTTGTTTATGAATATTTAAGTACAACACAGACGGATAAGCACAAAGGCAGCAAGAGGACATCAGGAAGGTGTGGTGGTGGCCACAGTAAAATCATTGTGCAAGACTGCATGGTGCAGTATGAGTCTGGAATGCAATCAATAAGAGACGTGGAAGTAAAACTTTTTTCTCCCCTCCTTCGTCTTCCCTCACCTCTGTCTTCCCTACCCAGCCTCCTGCACGAAAAACTCAAAGCTTTGTCTTACATACTACACAGTAACATTTGTCTGTCTGTTTTACTGGGTCATGGACATGTGCGAGGCCCAACATAACACGTCCCCAGAAATATGTAAGAAGAGTATGGTATCTCAGTCCCACTCCACACCTTGTGTAGGATGTTACGGACCGTGTAGGAAGCTTTCTGACTCTGAGAGTCAAATCAAAGGCAATGACACGTAAGCAAATAAACCTTATTTTAAGTACAAAAACCTCTACACCGCACAGTGCAAATATAGGTTCTTCTGTATAATAAACAGGTGCACAGCGGAACACTTTTAACCTAACTAGAATCACTTGCTACCCTGCTCAAACAAGCTCAATAGGACGCTTCTGCTAGGAGAGAATTAAATGGGAATAATTACATTACTAGGCTGGTATGTACTGATTATTTATATATAAATTCTTAACTTACGACTCGACCTCTTGGAGAACTTCTTACATTATGACTAAAGTAAGAAAGGGAATTTGAGGAGAGGCTGAAACGATGTCCAAGGCGAATCTAGAGAATTATTTCTTCTGCCATAAAGTAAATTAATGTTTTCGTTCCTGTATAAATGTTCCCCAGAAAAACAATGACGGAAGGATAATCAAGAAAATAAGAATCATCTTTCGTAGACCCACAGATGACTGGAACGAAGTTTTGTCAAAGTATTTGAAAGGACCATAACACAGTCATTAGTTTCTATCAGCTCTGTGCCATCTACAGAAATGGTGCTGTTTTAACCAAAGGTCAACAGTATTTAGGTTTGCACTCCTGTCTGTCCGTTGCCATCCTCTTTGTTTGTTTAGATAAAACAACAGGCTGATGATGACATTATGTGGTGCTGTTCATGCCAATTCAGAGATATGTGATGAAACTTTAGTAACAATACATCAAAGGATGTTAACCACCTGTGTTAAACTTACTACATACCACGCGAGAACAGCACGTGACTGAGGTTGGACCAAGTGCACATTTGTTCTAACGTAACTAAGCAACAGCTTTTGTACTTTAGCCGTGGTTTACAGCTGCAATGTATGACTAAGTTAATCCCTTCAAAAACATTGTCACAGCGTCTAAGGTGTGCAGGTAATAATATCAAAGATTAGAGGATAATAACACAATACTTGATGTTACAACAAAGGACCTAATGCAAAAGATTTGGGGTATTGTCACACCATATAGCAAGTGCAGTAAATACCATAGATCAAAACTGAGGAGAGAGAGAGAGAGAGAGAGAGTGTGTGTGTGTGTGTGTGTGTGTGTGTGTGTGTGTGTGTGTGTGTGTGTGTGTGTGTGTGTGTGTGTGTGTGTGTGTGTGTGTGTGTGTGTGTGTTTGTTTTACAATCTTTCACTTAAAACTTTTTGTATCGGTACTAATATAACAATTGTATCGGTACTAATATAACAAAACAAATTTCCCTAAGATTTAAGAACCCAGGATCAGATTCAGAACCACAATGGACATCAACAGATGCCATTAACTAAACAGTCAGTAAAGCCACCAGCTGCCAGGCTCAAATCAGATCAATGATGCCAGTATTAATGTGTGAAGCCAAAACATACAGTTAAATCCATACTATAGCTGGTGTTTATATTTATCGTGTAGGGTAACGGAATACAAACATATTTAAGAGTTTTCACATAAGATCTAAACATGAATTCATTTGTAGCCTATCTCTCACGATGAATCAACTGAAGCTTTTCTACCAGTTCCACACACACGTCACACCAGCACACACCATCTAACACCCTCGAAATACCACTCTGGGACTAAACACTACTACATGACGGCGTCTGACTAAACTAACTAAAATACAACTGATATATGAACGTTAACTCCCTCCATTTCCCTCCCCCGCCACCAGCATGGTAAATCACTCACCCTTCCCATCTCGGATAGGCTACTGTCGAAGGCAGGTAAAGTTTCCATTTATATCCCACTGGTTATAGCCGTTATTTTTGCCACGACAGCGGTGATGTAGACCTGAACATAAAGAATTACTATTACATTTCCTCTCCCATCATTCCAGCTCCCTCACTTCATCGTCACGATGTGCTTATTTCTACTTACCTTCTGTCCTTCCTCTCCCCACATTCAAGATACAGCTGTCTTTTATCCACCCTCCTCCTCTGTCTTGCATGCCCGTCCTGTTTTTTCTTAGGCCAAAAATAGTCAGCATTCTGTAAATTTCTTCACTGAAACTATGAACACCTCTTTTCAGTCACTGGTGTTTGTTACGCTTTTTTAGAACCATGAACTGAGTTAAGGGATCTATTCATCACTGTTCTCTCATTATCCATTTCTTTGTCCAAACCATTTTCCTCATTCGTGCTTCCTCTCCTCCACCTCTCCCTCCATCCTTCCTTTAACATACCTCATGACTCCCCCCTCTCCCTGCCTCTCTATCATCTTCCTGGAGACTAATTCTGCTCTGGTCCACTTGTGATGAATGATCTGGAACTTTGATATAAAAAATGTCTATGACAAAGACGAAATACTGGCGTGAGGGAAATGAACTCGCATCATATAAATTCAAAGAGAATTCCTTGCTGCTGCAGGAAACCATTAGGCTTGTCACTCAATGTAAAGCCACCTGAAAGGAAAGAGTAGTTATAAAAGGTGACAGGAGAGATGGGAGAAATAGGACGAGAGGAGGGCAGACACAGAAAAACAATGACAATGGTGAAGGAAGAATTAGGCAGCACTACATCAAGGGAGTGGATGATGGTCGCCACCATCCACCACCTAAAAAAGATAACTACAAAAAGTAGATGTTTTCAAGAGCTAAAGTTTTAACACATTGTCAAAGACACACACACACACACACACACACACACACACACACGTGCACGCTAGCGGACAGCTATAAACGTCACTTAAAACAACAGCTAGGCGCCACGCCAGCGATAAAAATACAATGAAAATATTTTAAATTGGATTTCTAGCATTTGTTGTATAAAATCATAGGAAAAAACTGTACCAGTACACTACAGAGTACCACCAACTGCGCTGCCACTCGACAGTAGTGGAAAGGTGGAAAAGACAGAGGTGAAGAGATATTTTGTTCAGGACTGTGTGGGTGCCAGTGATGGAGGAGGGTTGGTGGGGATAACATTGGTGGTGACAGTGATGGAAGACCTGTAGGAATAACATTGGTGGTGGCAGTGATGGAGGGCCGGTGGGAATAACAGTGGTGGTGGTAGTGGTGGAGGAGGGTTGGTGGGAAGAACATTGGTGGTGGCAGTGGTGGAGGAGGGTTGATGGGAAAAACATTGGTGGTGGCAGTGGTGGAGGAGGGTTCGTGGAAAACATTGGTGGTGGCAATGGTGGAGGAGGGTTGGTGGGAAAAACATTGGTGGTGGCAGTGGTGGAGGAGGGTTGGTGGGAAAAACATTGGTGGTGGCAGTGGTGGAGGAGGGTTGGTGGGAAAAACATCGGTGGTGGCAGTGATGGAGGAGGGTTGGTGGGAAAAACATTGGTGGTGGCAGTGGTGGAGGAGGGTTGGTGGGAATAACACTGGTGGTGGCAGTGGTTGTGGGCTGGTGGGAATAACATTGGTTGTGACAGTGGTGGAGGGCCTGTGGGAAGAAAATTGGTGGTGGTAGCAGTGGAGGAGGGTATATAGTGGGAATAACATTGGTGGAGGCAGTGGTAGAAGGCTGTTGGAGATAACACTGGTACCGGGAGTAATAGTGGTGGAGAACGACTGGCGAGGATAACATAGGTGGTGGATGTGGTGGAGGAGGACTGGTGGGTATAACACTGATGGTGGCAGTAGTGGAGGATGGTTGGTGGGGATAATACTGGTGGTGACAGTGCTGGAGGGGGTTGACAGGGTTATGACAGGTGGTGGCAGTGGTGGAGAAGGGTTTAATGGGATAGAAATGGTGAAGGCAGGTGAAGTAGGACTTGTGGGTGAAGAGGGGCAAGAAAATGGGTTGGAAGTAGGCGGGAACAAGAAAATGTGTGGAAGCATGAGAGGAGCAAGCGTAGAAAAAGCTGTGGGAGGGATGCGGCTTGAGGGTGAGGCAGTTAGGGTGATGGCAGAGTGGCTGAAGGACAGAGGTGGAGAGGGTATGGTGGCTTAGGAGGGAAGGGAGGCGAGGGTGAGACAGTGAAGAGGACTGCAAAAGGGCTGAAGGGCAGAGGTGGATAGGGTATGGTGGACGAGGGGGCGGAGGTGGAGAGGATATGGTGAACGAGGGGGCAGAGAAGGCAGAGGTGGAGAGGATATGGTGAACGAGGGGGCAGAGAAGGCAGAGGTGGAGAGGATATGGTGAACGAGGGGTGAAGGGACGAAAGGGTGAGGCAGTGAACAGAAGATGCAGAGAATTGACCTCACAAAGTTATTGGAGGAGGAGGAAGAAAGAAAAATTAAAAGGAAAACAGGCGGCACAAGAAACAATCTCTAAACCATCGATTTCCAATCCTACCGACACCAAGAAGAAAAGATTCTGGAACAGAGGGAGAACGACGGGAAGGGAGGGGGAGTGAGAGGCTGAAAGTAACTGAGAGGAGGAGATGTGATTCGATGTGCAATTATAAAAAAGATGTTTAGAAAGCACATCGCCATCGTGCCCGAACTGTACACTGAGAATTTGACCGAGATGAAAGAAAAAATCGATGTATACACGATCAAATAAAAATACTAAATTACTCGTATACCCTCTTTACGATTTGAAATATTGGACGAACTATTTGAAAATGTTTTCCAGTCACTTCTCATTCATGCATATGCCTTTAATACTATCAACATCACATTATATGAAGTTCTTACAAAATGTGAAATTAACAGCCAGTGACAAGTATTTGCCTATGGAAAAAACGCTAACAGTAACAACGTTCATTTTGAAACCATCAGTCACCTGTGAAAACATACCTTTTTTTTTTTTTTTAAATCGTGTGCCTGATATATTTCACACCTACGAGGGAGATGTTGGCTAGGACAATGGCTTCGATGGTTCCCGTGAAAAAGCTGGCAAACAGATCCCCCACGGGGCTTCCCATACCACTCCGTCGACTTGTCGATACATCCTTCCATGAGGGCAGATGGACGAGGTTTCCTTGGTGCAGAGTGTAAGTAGAGTGCGGAGGACAGCTTCAGATATGTGGAGCGTTCGGGTTCTGTCACACGTAACACACGATCCAAGATTAATTTTATAGTTCCGTCAACGAGCACGTTGGTGAAGAGGATCATTGCTGAACGGGTTCTCAAGGTTCAAGAATAAATTGATGTGATGTTCTGCAGACACCAATACTACTCTTACAATCACTACACAACGTAGTGTCAACAAGATGAGCTGACTATGTACTGTGCAAAGAAGAACGCTTCATCAGGAAATGAGATTCAACCAACATACCTGACAAGAGTTCTCCGAAAAACCGCATCACCGCCCTGAGAGAAAAGAGGCCCTTTGCCAAGCCACGATCAACATGACAGAAGAATCGACGGTTGAGGAAAACGAAAGCAAAAGAAATCCGAAACCAGAACTCAAGTAACAATCTGCATCATTTTATAGCAAACAGGAGACATGGTGGTGGTGGTGAACCAAAAATATGAGACATTAACAGATCCGGAGCCGTGTCGATGGAAAACGCAGTACAAAAAAGAAAATCACATATAGCAAGCCAGGAGGGGGCGAGACCAAGCAGTACGTCTGGTTATATGCAAAACGAAGGACACAACAAACAAGAAGAGCGCAGAGTTACATAAAAAGATGTCAAGTCGAAAGTGGAAGAGGAACATCAAGGAGTCAGGCTGGTGAGTACACATGGCAGTCTGGTGGTGCCAAAAGGGAGAAGGAAAGTCAGACTGCATACACGAAGGAGGGATGGTGAAGTCTGGTTGGTAACGTTTGAGACGACGGAAAACGGAGATGGAAAACGGAGTAGAAGATGGGAGATGTTAGGTTTGTTTGGAGAGTGTAAGAAGGAAAGATGCGTCAGAGTGAGAAAGGGGGGAAAATTAAGGTACCAGCTGAGTGATGATCATGACACGTAGAAGAATATGAACAGAGGGAGGGAAAGGAACAAGGATAGAAGGCAGGCAGGGAGCAGTTACAGCAGAGATCTGTGTGAAATATGGAGGTGATGGGAGAGAAATAGAGAACCGTAGGTGTGGACAGTGACGAGAGTGAAATGACAAGAGGGAGGGAGGGATGAATGAATTCAATGAAAACCATACTGTCTACCGACCAACTTCCCAGCCAACTCGTTACTCTAACGGACTTCCTCAGCTTGTTTATCAGTTCTATCAACGAGGACTTTCACACAACTTTGAACACAACACAACGCAAAACAATGTAAGAAGACGCAGCACAATACAACACGACGTTGCACAACACAAAACTACACAACACGCCATAATAGTAACATTTCACAAAACATCACAACTCCACACAACACAACGCAGTCCAATACAACACATAACACAACTCCACTGCAGCCACATTCACCATTTGTTGTTTATGGGCCAGTGCTACTTTTTACTCTCTTAATTCCACAACAACAACAATAAAAAAAAAAGTTGAAATTCTCTCCCTGTATTTGCTAAGAATGACTTCATTGTACTATTATATGAATTAGTATGATAATTAATAACAATGTCAGTGATTATTGATGTGTCAGCATCGGGCATCACAAGGCGAGAATTTAACGCAGGATAAAATGAGAGATATTGCTGCTGAAGCAGTCTTAGAATTGTGTAACTCTAAAGTGGTAAATAAGGTGACAAAGCTTGCTGTGCTGTCCACTGTTGTCCTACGTTGTCTACAATGCAGGTGACATTAATTTAACCGTCAGTGAGTTATGTGTGCCAGCTTTTACTCAGCCAAGATTCCTTCTATTTACGTACTGCCTTGGAAGATGTAGTTATATGGCACACTAACAATTTAGGAATATGAGTTATGTATAACTGGAAGGTTGTTGCCATAAAACGAACACGGTATACTCACACGCAGGTCTACCCAGAACGCACCTTGCACTGACATCCACTCATTCTTACCTGCAGTGGAGAAAGATATTGTTAATAATTCATTTTTTTAGTGTAAAGGACTGATTAAAAATGAGCAGCAAATTGCCTGAGTGTAAAGGGCAATGAATCTGCGAACCGTGGTGTTTCCCTTGCCCAACACACCAGTCCTGACTCTCCCTCCTTCCATTGTTATCGTCTTTATATATAATCTCTGGCAGAGTCATATCACTTCAGACTTCAGCAGCCTGGATGCTAATCAATTCTTGTACGACAACAACAAATTTCAACAAAACTACTACTCACGTTTCTATGTCCTAACTATTTCTAATGATAACTGACAACTAAAACCTATCAAATTAAGCTGTTTGGTTCACCAGATTTTTTTCTTAGTCAGCCCTCTAATCTTCCTCGCTTCTATGCGGTTACATTGTTTCATTTTTCACATTTTGTAGTTTCAACCAGCATTTTCATAAAGTTGATATTACTCTTCTCAATTCTCCCGTTCAACAGCAGCCCTATTCTGGAGGTCCTGCATCCCAAACTGAGACTATACTGTGCAGTGGGGCGATAGTGATGCTGATAAGACAGGACTGAGGAAGGTTAAAGAATGGCGAGGCAGAACTGAGAAACGGAAAGGCAGGAGAGAGAAAGAGAGATAAAGCAACAGGTCATTCACTCTAGAGTACATCTGGAGGGAGAGAGGAAGACTTCAGTTCAAGTATTGTAGTCTAGTCCGGTTTTCAGGTATTTGGACAACTCCAGGCATTGTGGAGTCTACCTATCTATCTATCAATAGCCCGACGCCCTAATCCCGCAAAGGGTGGCCGCAGACAAAACGCCTCCAAGTCGCTCTGTCACCCACCATTTGACTACCCTCCCCCCAACTCACCCCACCCTCCCTCATATACCTCTCAACTCCATCCCTCCACCTCATCCTCGGTCTACCTCTCCCTCTCCCTCCCTCCACCTCACCTACATACACCCTCTTAGTCAGTCTTTCATTCTCCATTCTCTTCAAATGTCCAAACCACCTCAGTGTATTTCTCCTAATCTTCTCAACCACATCCACATCCACCCCACAGCGTTCCTTCACTTCTTCATTCGTCAACCTGTCCCTCCACGTCACTCCACATGCTCCTCTCAAGTAACTCATTTCCACTGCTCTCACTCTTGACTTGTTCCCCTCTTGCAAGGTCCATGCCTCGCTTCCATACGTCAGGGTAGGGATCACAATACTATCATGCAGTGACTTCTTAACTTCCATACTCACCTCCCTATTTCTCATCACGTAACACGTACTTTTCAAAATAAGAAATAACTGCGGGACATGGGAAAGTGAAGGAAACATCAGAAGAGGGAGAGTGAAAATGCAGGTGTTGCAGAAAGGGAAATACACAACAAAGGAGGGTGTGGTGATACCACTGGGAGGCAACCGGAATGCATACTAGAGAGGAGAGAGAGGCGACTGCGAGGAGGGAAAAACGTACGGAGTAAAAAGAGGGGGGAAGACAGCCCAGGAGGATAAATGAGTGAAGGAAAAGAGAGTGAAAGCTGAAAGTGGAGTAAAAAAAAAAAAAAATCGAGGAGAGCATAACAACATAAGGAACAACTCATCATCGTCACCATATTAAGCCTGTTTCTTACTATAACAGCGGGTGGGCAGGGATCTGAGACAAGGGGATGAAATGATGGGAAAAAAAAATAAAACGTATGAGGTGGAACAGTGGTGGCAGAGAAGAGCATTACGTGAGGAAGAAAACAGGGAGGGAGAAATGGGAGAGCGTAGGAAGGATATTCAAGAGGGAGAGGAAACTGGATTGGAAAGTGTGGCCGAAAAGAGAGAGAATGGATATGTACAAATTAAGGTAGGAAGACAGCGATGTGTAGGAGAAAATAAGAGTGACAAAGAAGTGAGAATACCTGAGCCAAACAAGAGAGAGAGAGAGAGAGAGAGAGAGAGAGAGAGAGAGAGAGAGAGAGAGCATTTACAAGGTCAATGCATTTGGAAAGAACATGGATGATCGTCAAAGTGAGAGAGTTAATTAAAATATGTGAAAATAAACATAAGGGAATGGGTAAGAGTGTACGTGGGTGTGTCAGCGTGATGTTGAGAATGAGGTTGAGGGTGAATAGGGTAGAGGTAGGGGAAGCTGTCAGAGAGGGAGAACTGGAGGAAGTGAGGGAGGAAAGACACTGGGTACGGGAGAGAAATGAAGTAGAATGGAGGTAAGAAGAGATGGAGCACATAAGAGAGGAAGGAAAGTGACGAGTAATAGAGGAGACGGAGGACAAGCATCGAGAATTTTCTGAAAACTTATAATGGGACAGAAGGGACGAGTGGAAGGCAACACGACTGAACGAGAAATGAAGGGTGTATGGGGGAAGGGTGGAGACAGCGAGAGACTCAGGGGAAAAGGCAGGCTGAAAATAATAATAATAATAATAATATTATTATTATTATTATTATTATTATTATTATTATCATCATTATTATTATTATTATTATTTTGATGATGTTGATGATGATGATGATGATGATGATGATTAATCATCTTTCTGTAATGTTACCTCTGTTGGGTGGATCATTATCAGGTGTCACCCAGGCATCTCACATAACAGATCTCAGTCCATACACTTCACCACACATATACAAGGCACACACTAAAAATTACTAACTTCCATGAATTTAGAGAAAGCGTATGATAGAACTGATAGGGAGGCTTTGTGGACTGTTTGAAGATTGTATGGACTTGATGGTAGGTTACTAAAGGGGGTGAAAAGTTTTTATGTAAATAGTACTGAGTCTGTAAGAGTGGGAAATGCTGTGAGTGATTGGTTTCCCGTGAGAGTGGGGCTTCGACAGGGATGTGTGATGTCGCCTTGGTTGTTTAATATTTACATGGATGGTGTTGTAAGGGAGGTGAATGCAAGAGTTTTAGGTGGAGGTCTGAGTCTGGTGAATGTTGATGGTGGAGAGTGGAATCTGAAGCAGCTGCTGTTTGCAGATGATACTGCACTGGTGGCTGATTCAGAGGAGAGATTGAGACAGTTGGTAGAGGAGTTTGGAAGGGTGTGTGAAAGAAGGAAATTGAAAGTAAATGAGAATAAAAGTAAAGTGATGAAGTGTACGAGGTTGGTAGATGGTAGGGAGATGAATATAGTTTTCAATGGCGAGTTGCTTGAGGAGGTAGATTGTTTTAAATATCTAGGGTCACATGTTGCTGTGGGTGGAAGAATAGATGCAGAAGTGAAGTTTAGAATAAATGAAGTAGGAAAGGTGCTGGGAGGAATGAAAAAAGTGTTTAGATGTCGTTCGCTTAGAATGGATGTAAAGAGAAGGCTGTATGAGGGTGTTGTAGTACCGACTGCATTATATGGGGCTGAAACATGGAATATGGGTGTAGCAGAGAGGAAAAGTTTGAATGTAATGAAGATGAGATGTCTGAGGAGTATGTGTGGAGCGACACGTATAGATCGAGTGCGAAATCATGAAGTGCGAAGGAGAACTGGAGTTGTTCAGGAGATGGCCGGAAGAGTTGAGAAGAGGGTGTTGCGATGGTTTGGGCAAATAGAGAGAATGGATAATGAGCGATTGGTGAAAAAGATAATTAGACCTGATGTGAGAGGTGTAAGGCTGAGAGGAAGACCACGAACAGGATGGATGGACAGTGTGAAGAGAGCACTGGATGCAAGAGGGATGTCTGTTGAGCAAGGAAGAGTGGCTGTGCGTGACAGAAATAAATGGAGAGAAATTGTGAATGAATAAATGATGACGCAGCCCTGAGGGGATATTCTCCCGCATTTGGTCTGATCAGCTAGTCAGGTCAGGTGCGGGTAAGGGGAGGGGTCTGTTATGATGTGGCAGGGGTAAACCAGCTCTGTCGGGCCCTGCTGCGGATGTCACTGAGTGCACTGCGCAGTTGACCCTTGTGCGGTGTGGTGCGGTGAGGATCTGTCCGTTCTCCCCTTTGGGGCTAAGATGCGAATGAATGTGTTTGAATGGATGAGTAAATGGGGAGTGTGTCGTCCTGTCTCGGCTACCTCCCTTTCCTTGGGGGAAGCAGCCTAGGTATGTAGATAGATAGATGAATTCTAAAAAATATTCCAGTTTGTAATAACCACTCACTGTTGTCTCATGTTGTATCAACATGCTCAGTATTGGGCAGACGGTAATATTACTTAAACAATAAATATTATACTCACACACACCAACGGGGAATCCTTCAAAGGTATCCATTCAGCTTTTTACCTGAAAATGAGAAAAATTCACTTCAATCAATTTACTCGCATTTATGAACAACGATGCTAAAACTATCTACAAAGGCAAGAAAACAACAAATGATGAAAGGCAAGCAGCCAATAAGAAGTCACCATCAGGTAACAAGTCTTGGCTATACCAAAAGATTTAAAGAATTCGATAAGTATGGTAGTAATCTGACTAGCAGCGTAATGCCTGATTAGCAGCATAATGCTAACAGTGACTGAGAACATAATATTAATTACAATAAATGAGGGAAGAAAGGAGATTCCTGAGTTGGAAGAACACCTAACTAAAAAGCTAATGGACGCTAAGAAGGCTTATGTTAAACTTGGACGCTATTACGTTGGAGAATAAGAATGGCTGACCCAAGGCAGCAGCAGGATATGGAGAGAATTTTGGATTCGTGTGTGCCAAAATAAATACCAAAGAACCCAAGAAAATACTTGACATGGACCACTGGGATAACACAAACACAGACCGAGGCTTGTGGCAACTGGCAGAGAAAATTTTCCTGAAAACAAAACATTTGAAGCTCTTACCACACTTGCAAACATGGGAGGGGGAAGAAAGAGGGAAGCAAACAGGAGTAAGGGAGAGACGTAGGGTGATCAGCTCATTCCGATGTCACTGTCCTAATGTTGTCACCATCAGATTAAGTTTAAATGTGGTGATCTGTATTGACACCACCATTTGTCCACTTTAGAACAGTCGGGCTTAATCGCAGTCCATACACGGCCTATGGAGATGCCTGGCCTGAGACGGTGTGCTGTTCCCCCTGTACTGTAGGCTACACAGGCACACATGTATTTCTTGGGGTTATCATAACACTACAGATATGGACCAATACCTTGGGATAAGGAACACTTTAAATATGTTTAGGTCTGTCTGGAACAAGTAACTCAAACCACTGCAATAACTACAAATGTTTTTAAGTTAAATATTCCCATTTCTTCTAAGTTCTTAATAAGAGATTGATAAGTTTTAGAGATATTAGATATGTTATGACAGATTTTTATTATGTTCATTAATGAAAACATTTACAGTATCGTTGCTCAAGAAGACATCAGTTAGCAGACTGTTCGTATTAAAATTTTAATAATGATTTTTACATTCCATTTTATATATCCCTAGTCAATACATCGCTATAGAAAAGTGAAAATACAGCGATATATAAACCACTGTGTAGTTTGTATTACTCCAACGATGAAGTAATATTAGAACCGGACAGACAACAGCACAGAAGGAGCCAACAGACAGACTGACAGCTGGTGGAGTATCATAAACCCCATTAAATTAAGTACATTCGTCGTTGTCGGTAATAACGGAAGCGATGCAATGTGAACATATTATTACTGTCTTCCTTCCTCCATCCTAATAACTGCAGGCACTTACACAAACATACATCCTAATAACTGCAGGCACTTACATACATAAACATACATCCTAATAACTGCAGGCACTTACATACATAACCATACATCCTAATAACTGCAGGCACTTACATACATAACCATACATCCTAATAACTGCAGGCACTTACATACATAAACATACATCCTAATAACTGCAGGCACTTACATACATAAACATACATCCTAATAACTGCAGGCACTTACATACATAAACATACATCCTAATAACTGCAGGCACTTACATACATAAACATACATCCTAATAACTGCAGGCACTTACATACATAAACATACATCCTAATAACTGCAGGCACTTACATACATAAACTCTGTGATGATCACAAAATGCCGCAACACAGATGTAATGGGTCGTATATTACAGAGTGACTTACATTAAAACCAGGCATCATCACAAGGGCAGTACAGCACGCACACATCATACATCAAGACTCTGTCTCATTAGCCAAGTAATTAATACATCCAAAGACGATCCTAAGAACATTTACATACGTTAGAGCGAACGGTATGACAAGCATTGCCAGTATATTAGTTATAAGTGACTAAGTGCAAACAACAAGACATTCTTTTAAAATTTACAAAGCATACACTACTATGGCGCCGAAGGAGAAGAATGGGGACAGTATAATCAAGTTGCTCATAATGAGAGGCAGAGGAGACACAAGAAGCGGACCAGAACGGACTCCAGAACGGGTGATAAACGGGAGACAGAAAGTAAGACAAGAAACAGCCAAGAAAGGGTTTGAGGGATGCAAGAGTGTGATAGCAAACAGAGCTGAAGAAGTGGCAATCAGTCCTCCAGTGTGACGGGCTCAGCCTGGCAGCTTTAGGCGCGGGAAATGTTTGGCAATAACTAAGTAAGAATCCCCAACACAGTCAATTTGAGGTGCTGCTGCAAACATTTGACGATGGAGAGTAACGTGTGTGAGTGTGTGTTTGTGTGTGTGTGGGGGGGGGGCGATTGGGAGGGGGGGGGGAGAGGTAGAAAAACAGAAGGAAAATGGGGAAGCAAGTTGATGAGCTGATGATCCGGCTATATTTTTAGTGTCGTTCTGCTCTTTCTTACTGCCTAGTTCTCTCAATACAAGGTTAACTCATACTCCCATTTCTTAATGTACACAATAGGTCAGCTCAGGAACTGTCTTCCACTGTCTGTATTTCCCTCTCCCTATGGATTCCAACCTTTTAGGTGCAATGTGTTTAGATATCTCGATGTAAGCCGATCTTACAATGTGCTCTCCTTTGTATAATTTTGCACGAAAACAACAAATGTTCTGCAGACACTCATCTGTATTTCTTTCATCTCTGCAATAAAAAAAAATTGTGTGACTCTATAATCAGCAGAGATATATAAAGCATGTCTCCTGTGAAGCAGACTTGGATTCTGCGTCTACTACAAAGTGTTATTTAGTAGCTACTTACCATAAACCCAAAGAGGTCCTACCATAAGTCTGTTATTCACAGTTGCAGGAAAAGCAGCGTCAATCAGTGTGGCTGCCATCACATCACACAGACGGCCACGATACTGAGATGATAATGGTACTGAGGAGACTACAGACAGGTGGAGAAATTGAGGTGGCAGAGAGTTATGTCTCCCAGGTGACATATACAGGGGAAGGCAATGGAAGATGAAGAGAGGAAAAAAAGAGGTCAGGGAAGGAATGGCAGGAAGATAGGGTGTGTGGGGAGTGGAAGGAAGCAGAGAGTGTGAGGATGAAAGAACGAGAGGGTGGCAAGGGATAATAATTTTTTAAAGGCAAAAAAAATATATATATTTTCTTTTGTCAGTCGCACGCCATTGCAGGGCCCAGTTCATGTACAGATAAAAGACAAATGATTATCGAAGAACGAATGCTAGTGGTACTGAAAATGTTTCCTACTCTGTACATGGGAAGGGAGCCTAAAGGAGGCAATTACCGTGAGTAATAAGCTTTGTGATCATAATTTAGTACGAGTAGAAAGCTTCTTAGTTGGTAAAATGGTGGGTAAATAAGCAGGCCTGAAGAAAAGCTGGTGGCAAAGTAAAAATCCTTTGAGTTGTGAAGTTCAGTATAAAAATTACTGATATAAGTTTAGCTACCCAATACAGATTTTAAGTCAGAACTACAGATCCACTCAAATGACAGGGGCGACGAGGGTGTGGGTGAGAGGCAATAGTGGGTGGGAGAGATAACATGCATGGTGGTGTGGGAGGGATGACAGACAAGAGCGGTGGTGTGGGAGGGAAGGCAGACCAGAGTGGTGGTGTGGGAGGGAAGGCAGACCAGAGTGGTGGTGTGGGAGGGAAGGCAGAAAGAGTGGTGGTGTGGGAGGGAGGACAGACAAGAGTGGTGGTGTTGGAGGGAGGAGAGACAAGAGCGGTGGTGTGGGAGGGAAGGCAGACAAGAGTGGTGGTGTGGGAGGGAGGGCAGACAAGAGTCGTGGTGTGGGAGGGAGGGCAGACAAGAGTTGTGATGTGGGAAGGAAGACAGACAAGAGGAGGACAGACAAGAGTGGTGGTGTGGGAGGGAGAGGAGACAAGAGTGGTGGTGTGGGAGGGAGGGCAGACAAGACTGTGTGTGGGAAGGAAGGCATATAAGTGGTGGTGTGGAAGGGAAGACAGACAAGAGCGTGTGGGAGGGAAGGCAGATAAGAATGGTGGTGTGGCAGGGACCACATTGCTGCACATTATTTAATTACTTGCGTTACAAAACAACCTAAATGGAATGTCAGCCAGCGCCAGATGAAATGTAAAATATATATCACTGTGGACCCCGACATAAAATATCCAATGACGTTCGTCCAGCTGAGTGAGTGGTCGGATTTTAACTAAAGAAATATAATTCCAAAGGAGTTTCTGGAAGACGGTAATGCTGATGCAACAGTTAACTACCTACATCCAGAAGACATAATCCCGTAAGAGGTGGCCGTTTGACTTTGAGTTAGCTGTTTTACGAAAAGAGACACTAACCCTCCACCAACCGACTTGCTGACACAGCAGGGAACAAATATGTGTTGGTTGGTGTTGCAAATGGTTTCCTGGCTTACAGGAAACCGTTTGGCCCGTCACTCAATGTAAAGCCACTTGAAAAGGAAAGTGGAGTAAGATAAAGTGACAGGAATGATGGAAGAAATAGGAAGAAAAGAGGGCGGACTCCGAAAAAGAATGATAAATGTGAAGGAAGAAGTAGGCGGCACTACATCGACTGAGTGAATGATGGTCGCCTACACCTACCATGTTCTCTGTAATGAGCAGTGACTTAGCTGAGTAGTTGTAACATACTCTAATAATTATGTTGCCAATGCACAATAGAAGATCAGACTGTATAACCCGCCTAACACTTAATACAGGCCGTATACTTTCCCAATGCGATGATGTCTTATTGTTATTCTCTGCCAAACCATCAGAATATCTTCACCTTGAGACAGACCTCTAAGACTCATAAGATTACTAATGATGCTCCATGGTGACAACCCTGAGCATACAGAACTCACAGACCCACCAAGCCAAGTGAGTGAGGCTACTACACTCACGGATCCACCAAGATGAGTGAGTGAGGATGCCACACTCACAGACCCACCAAGCCAATTGAGTGGGGCTGCCACACTCACAGAACCACCAAGTTGAGTGAGTGAGGATGCCACACTCACAGACGGCCGTATCTTCACCACCGGTTAGGTTGGTTGACAAGTGTATATGTAGCACAAGTCCACAATAATCAACGTCTGTGGCCGCTGACGCAATGTCACACAGTATTTGGTCCATCCATCACAATATATCATGGCGGCCACACTGTAATTACGGCGGAAAACATCATCCGTCACTGTAAATCACTTCACATGGGACAATACTACGGTATATTATCACGATATGCGACATAATACTGGCATGTTTACTGGTACTGACGGCCAGATAATGAAAAGATGTCGAGGTCTTTTCCAGAGAAATATTTCACCCGTAGGAAGACAAATTTAATAAATGTCTTTGTTTCCAGGTATACAGGAAAACTGATGGAAGGATGACTGAATACTGCCAACATGAAGTCCACATAACCATCAGGTCCATCCATATACGACAACACCAACCTTCATAACCCACGTTAGTAAAATACTAAACTGCATAACCATCAACAAAAGTCACCAGCTGCATTGAATAAGCAACAAATCATAAGGAAAAATAAAAAAAGCAGATGAGACAGGTAAATTCGGACGAGAGGACGAGGACAGTCATCCAGTTACCGGGGCTGTCAAGTCATGACCCTTACAAAATAATGCTTTTCACATGACATGTATTGTTTATACTAGTATTAAACAGTAATATATCCTGGTGATAACCTGTGGTCTGGTCACCAACAAGTGAGGGTCAAGGGTAACCTGTGGAGAGGGTGTGGTGATAAAGCACGTCAAGTCGTCCTTGACTGCTGACGTGGCCCATGTCAAGTGGCTTTCATTCCACACTTACTGGAGCCAAGAGTGAATGAATTCTGAGTGGTGTGGAGTGGTGGTCATGATGGTGGTGTTGGGAATGAATGAATGTGTAGTGGTGTGAGGGTGGAGATGCATGTTGTGGTGTGGGGTTGAGTATACAGTAGCTGTGGTACAATGGTACAGTACACGGTGTAGAGTCGTGCGATGAGTATGATGAGGGGTGTGTAGCTGAGGTTGTATGATGAAAGGCTGGATGGTGCAAATATGTGCAGAGGAGAGGTGAACAGAATAGGGTAGTTATAAAGTGGAGGAGTGTGTGGCGAAGGCGTGTGTGGCAGATGTTGGTGTGATATTTGTGTGAAAGACAAACGTGAGGTGATGACCTTTATGATGCAAGAGTAAGTAGTGGAGGGGTGTGTGGTGTGTTGTGGTAGAGATGCTGATGTGGTATTGTAAAGTAGTTTGTAGTATGGCGTGGTGTGTGAGGCATACTGTGGTGGAGGATATGAGGTGTAGTGTAGTTGAGGAATGTGTGGTTTGGTGCGGTGGACTGGTGTGTGGTGTGGTGTGGTGGGCTGGTGCGTGGTGTGGTGTGGTGTGGTGTGGTGTGGGGGTGGGGTGTGTGGTGTGATGTGGTGTAAGGGTGTGTGGTGTGGTGTGGTGTAAGGGTGTGTGGTGTGGTGTGGTGGAGGGGTGTGTGGTGTAGTGCAATGGAGGGATGTGTGGTGTGGAGTGGTGAATTGCTTTGTGGTGTGGTGTAGTGAAGGGTTCTGTGGTGTTGTGTAGTGAGGTGAAGGGATGTGTGGTGTTGCATGCCGTGGAAGATAAATGTGTGGTGTAGTGCAGTGTTGTGGAGTTGTGTGAGGTGTTGTGTGATGGAGGAGCAGGCAGGAAATTTTTTTTGAAGAGGGATGATGGAGAGCTGAGATTAGAGAGAAGCATATAATAAGTGATCGGGAGAGCGCTTAGTGGGGAGGTAAAGGAGGGGGAGAAGAGATGCATGGTAGGGAGAAGGAGGGACTGGGAAGGAGCAGGTGTGGCTTGGAGAGTGGAGGGGCAGGGAGAGAGACGAAGCTGGAGTGGGATAGGAGGGGAAAGGGAGAGGGAGGGAGAAGAGAATTATTCATCATCATCAATCATCAATCATCAACATCAATCATCAATCATCATCATCATCATCAATCATCAATCATCATCATCAATCATCAATCATCATCATCATCATGATCATCAGCGTCATCATGATCATGATCATCAGCGTCATCATGATCATGATCATGATCATCATCATCATCATCATCTACACCTCACCATCTCTGGGCAGAGGGCACAAAACAAGACGTTTTTGTTACCCACACATGCTGTGCGGCTGAAGAATTCTAAGGAGTATCCGATGCTGCTGTTGCAAATCCAATCACGATGATGTGGTGGGAAAATTGAAGAAGGCAGAGTATTCCCGGGTGAAACGGAAATGAGATCGAAGCATGGACAAGATGTAGGTAAACCATTCAAAGATTCAAGTACTGCTATTCATCTCTTCACCACCCGTCGAGAATTTACATCCGACTCTTCCCCCCAAAGGTGTTGGGAGAAAGGAAGTGGAAGGCAGCGTCATCCATGGAAGTAAAATGACTGGTGCTGTGAACGACTTCAATTGGAATACAAGCCTGAGTACAAAGGCTGGAAAAAAAAAGGCTTCAGGAAGGTATATTTGTGTTCATATTAACGGATGGGTTTCAAATTTCGGAATGTTATGAGTATCAAAAACAACGTGTGAAAGCAGTTGAAACGGAACTGTGAAGCACTGCATCCAATGTGGGTTGTTAGGTTAGATATGACTAAAAATACTTAACAGCGTACAAACACCAAACATACATGGTGGATGAAAATGAAGGCAGGAAGAATACTAGAGAGGTGAAGGAAAAAAGAACAATGCAAAGATGACAAGAAGTGGTGTCAAGGCAAAGCAAACCCGACCCCGGCAGTCATTTTAGTGCTGACGTATAAACACAACAGGATAACTAGTCAAAGATGTCACATTAAATTTGGAGCAAATCGGGTGAAAATTGACGAGTATATGCCCATTTGAAATTTTAGGTCAGATCCACCTGACACTGACCCCCCTATCGCTAACTAGGGGGTGACCCCCCTGATGTAATGAGGCATGTTATAGGATGCAGATTTGAAAGATGCACCTTTAGGATTTGGTTTCATGTCGATAAGACCAATATGAAAGGAGTTATGGCAACAAAAAAGAATTTTTTGTACTTTTTTACATTTTGGGGGGCCTACGGCCTGAACTTGACCCAATTTGGCCCTAAATTTAATCAGTTGATCAGAAGGTCATAGCCCATCGTCCATGTAATTTTAGTTAATTGCACCAGTGGTTCTCGCGTAAAGGCCTCCATAGACGGTCAGTCATGACTGCGCAAACATGGTGGTTGCGCAGGCATATCCGTTGTGTGTGGGTGTGATTGAAGGGTTGAGCAAATGATTGAAGAGTATCCAACACGGTCAGATATTTTCACGTCAATCATGATGCTTGCCAATCATGATTGACGGTGTGTGGCAATGACTGCGCAAACAAAGTTCCTGTAGAAGTCTTTCATGTGTGAATTTTTGTCTTTTCCTATGCCACTCCTTCATCCAAAGCTTTCTTTTTCATTTTGGATTGGCCTCCATGCTCTCTAGAGCAAGGATGATAGCTGCACACGCGACCTCCGTACCCATCTTGCTGCGCCAAGCTAACTGATGATTGAGCAGTCCTGTTCATAGTGTGTGGCCAAAACCAGTGATTGCACAATTACCGTAATTGACAATCATGACTGACCGTCTATGGGGGCCTTAAAGTTGTTAACAGACAGACAGAAAAACCGAGTGAAAACAATACCCTTTCCCCAGCCCCTCCGGAGCGGGGACGGGGAATCAGCAGCAGGAGCTAACGCAGCAGGCAATGGTCCACTAAACCAAATTAACCCTTTGACTACAATATCCTCATTTCAAAATTTTATCCTGGATGGCGGTAAGTCAACCCTAATCAAAGTGGAAGACTCCTGCAGCCAAATGGTGAGTGGAAGAGAAAGGGGGCACAAGGGAGAGTTAACGAAAGAGAGAGGGTGGAAGTAGGGTGAGAGTGAGGGAGGAGTATGAGTGAGGGTGACTGCAGAGTAAGTGTGAAGATAGGGGAGAGTGTGAAGATAGGAGAGAGTGTGAGGGTTTGGAGAGACTATGGGTGAATGTGAGTGCACAGTAAGTGTGAGGGTGAGGGCAATGTATGCAGGAGGGTAAGGGTACAGTTGTGAAGGAAGAATAAGTGTGAGGGTGAGGACAGTGTAAGTGTGAAGGTGAGGACAGTGTAAGTGTGAAAGTGTTGGCAATGTAAGTAGGAGGATGAAGGTACGGCAACTGTGAGGGAAGAGTAAGTCTGAGGGTAAGGACAGTGTATGTGTGAGGGTTAGGGCAATGTCAGAAGGAGAATGAGCGTAGAATAAAGGTGACGGCAGAATACGTGAGGGTGCGGGACAGTATAGGGATGTACGATGTGTGTAAGAGTGAAAGGATAGGAGAGTGTACAGTATGTGTGGGTCAGTTGGCATGTATGAGACCGATGGTTCTACATCGCCACTGAATAATATATCTGACACTGCCTGTGCTACACTCCAGTGGTGTGGCACGGGGATAGGGGTAGAGAGGGAAGAAAGAAGGCAGGAGAAGAGCATGGGGAGGAATCCTTCACACGGATAAATGAGGAAAGTAACAGATCGTAAGGTGAACAGTAAGGGTGGGGTAGGAACAGCTGGGTAGGGAGGGGAGGGGAACAGGGAGGGATGTAAGGAAGGAAAAAGGAATACATATGAAGAGAAGAAGGAACTTACATAATTAGGTTAAGGACAAAGGTGATAAAATATAGTGTGAACAGTGAAGGTAATGGAAAGGTAAGGGAGGGCACGGTGGTGTGGGGTGGGTTGGGAGCAGATGGGGAAGGAAGAGATGAAGCCCAGACTTGGTACGGATATATCTTTCATTCCGCTCCTCTGCTCGTTCTCATCATTCACCAGTAAGCCTGTTTTTTTATGCTTACGTCTGACTACGCTCGACTTGTACCACTTGTCACATTCTCGATATTTTAATTTTCTCCAGTACACCTCTGTTTCATATATAGTCGGTACATCATATCTGTTTATGTACGTAAAGTTTTTCAGTATCTTTCCTCCATCATTCTATAAAACCATATGTGCCAGTAACTTCTCACTGTGCCCAAGACAGGTGTGGGACATAGTTCAATGATCTTTCATATTTACATTGGGAATTAGACTGGAGAAGAACCGAATTCCAAGGTCAGCTTCTAACCACCTGTACGACTGATATTACAAGGGTAGTTGTGTTCCACTGGTGACTGATTGGCTCGTATCATCTCTGCGCCACAACACATAATTATGTATGTGTATTTATTTATTAAAACAAATAAAAGAAGAAAATACACTAACGATAAACAAAACTATGACGGTACCAAACTAAAATGCCAAAAGGTGCAGTGCCAATCTGTTATGATGAAGGATTTCAAGAGTTGGATAAAGAAAACTACGTAAAGGCAGGGAAGTGTCACGAGTCGGCTAGTGACATTGGCTTTTGTGGGAAACCGCGAACTCTAGTGGAATCCCAGTTTCTCGTTCAGTTAACCACTGACTAGGCCGGGAGTGTTTTCAAATCAATTTTTCACTGTCATAAGTGATCGTCTTCGTGTGAGACATTAGCGCTTCCGCTAAGCGATTTGTTTTGGGCATGTTTCGCTCATTCTAGCCGTTAGAAATGAGGCCACAGCACTCCCTTCTTTCCTAGGAGTTAGTCAAGATCTGAGCGTCACAGAAGTAGGTTGTGTGGCAGTGACCTTCCTCAACGACACCTAGTTCCCATCGTCCACATAGCTGATTGGCGAGAGACAGCGAGTGCAGTGTTCTTCCTCAGTAACGACACCCAGTCACCGCTTAGTCCACTCTCTGATCAGTATTTTCTTTTCGTTTTCCTAGACTTAAGAGTTTAGTTAAGTGTGCTGTTCCCTCACATGCCGTCCGGCTGCGCCGCATGTTGTTTTCCTAGGTTTAAGAATTTAGCTTTTGAGTGAGTGAGTGAGTGCGATCTCTTTATGTGAATTCACTTTGAAATGTGACGTTAAATCTATTCCTTTGTAATCAATAAAGTAAACAGTTCTTTTTCTTTGAGCTTAATGTAATGTAAACTTGTGTTTCATTTCTCCATAATTGAACTTATTTTAGTTATAGCTCCTAGCTTGCATAAACGCATTGCTATTCATAACTGGTACTTGGGCCAGTCTTGTTGTGTTAAGCTTAAAATCCGTTGTGCCTTCTAGGAGTTAACGCATCAGCAAGAACCTGATATCAGTCATAGTATTAATTACTTATTGTCAGGGGTGAAGTCACTTTCTCCAGAGGCTAACAGTACCAATAAACAGCAATTGTGAGGAACTAGTCTCTGCTGTGTACTGTTGAGAAAGTTTATAAATTCTCGTTTTTAGAGAATCGAGCGAAGTAAGCCAGCATAAAGTAATCACTGCTTGATTTTAGCAAGACAATTCATTGTCCCTGCTCTTCAGTATAACTGGAAATCATCCTTCAATATTGCATAATCTTAAAAACCCCGTGACAATTGGCGACCTCATTACAGGATATTAACTCCTAGCTCTAAAGCTATTCACGAGATAATACTCACTCGTTCATACTTAGGTATTTATCATTAAAGTCTATAGGCACTACCTTACTGGTGATTATTGATTCATTTTTATTAATTTACATAATAGTTTTGAGAGTTAGTTGTTTGTTTATTTTTTTTTTCTTTACCAGTTTAATTAGATAAAACTGGTCACCACTAACCTGTGCCTATATTCTTTATTTTTGATTATTCTCATCTCTGCCAAAAAAAAAAAAAAAAATCGCAGTCAGTACTGAGTCGCTATGGTGAAACCATTCTTAAGTGGCAGTTTGGGTGGGGCACCAACCTCTGTACAGTGTTGCCACGTGTTCCATACCCGCTATGTGAACGGCTCTGATATATATATATATATATATATATATATATATATATATATATATATATATATATATATAATAGGCATCACAATAAGATAAACACATGACAATATAATGGTAACGTGTGTATTATAATATATGAAAGAACAGTAAACTTATTATGCGTAAAATATTTATACGGCAATACAGAAACGTGGCATAATTATTTTACAGTTTTGCTTAAAAAGAAAAGTGGCCACTTTTATTGGCTGTTATCGTATTTCTGGGGTGGGTAATAATGTCACAATTATGATTATAAGATAATGTGCAGGAATATAAGAAAAAATATGCCAATTTCTTAGTAAAAAAAAATATATACATTAAAACCCTCGTGAGCGGCAACACTCACACACACCCAGCCCGACCTGGCCAGAGCTTCCTCTATCTCTTTCCTTTGTGTCCTTGACTCAGACAGGATGGCTGAAAATCCTAAATACCACAGACGAGAGAGAGAGAGAGAGAGAGAGAGAGAGAGAGAGGGGGGGGGGAAGGCAGACCTGGGGCAGTGTTGAGTGCAGCTGAGTGAGAGATGGAGGAAGGAAGGGAACGAAGGAGGGAGAGAGTGACTTAATGAAAACAAATCATGGCGCCACAGCAACGAGGTCATCTGATGCCATATGTAAAACAATAATATTTTTAAACATTAGATATAATAAAAACAAAATAAAGACATGAAAGCACAAGTTTATGTCTCTCATAAAAGAAACAAAATTCCCAAGGGTGAAGCACATCTCCCCCAGCAGAGAGAGAGAGAGAGAGAGAGAGAGAGAGAAGGCAGGTAAGGGGCAGTGTTGAGTGCATTGTCAAGCTGAGGGAAAGATGAAGGGAGGGAAGGAAGGAGGGCGAGAATGATTGAATGAAAACAAATCAAGGCGCCTCAACACCGAGGTCGTCTGGCTCCAAACGTAAACCAATAATATAATAAAAAAACAAAATAAAGAAATGAAAGCACAAGTTTATAACACATAAAAGAAACAAAATTCCCTAGGGTGATGCACATCTACCCCCAGGGGAGAGAGGAGAGAGAGAGAGAGAGAGAGAGAGAGAGAGAGAGAGAGATCGCGAGTATGGAAAATGTGGCAACACTATACAGATGTTCGTGCCCCACCCAAACCGCCACTTTAGAATGGTACGACCATAGTTTATTAGACTGAGTTAGCATCATGTCGACCAGCATCTATGTACAGGAAGCCAAAGATATGGGTCTTACGGACCCAACTGAAATTAAGGAGTTCGTCCTCTCTCGGTTTAATTATGAACAACAGCCTGAGAGTAATGTTCGTGAAGAGCGTCGAATTCAGCGTGAGGAACGCGAAAAGGAGCGCGAATATGAGCGAGAACAGCGTGAACACGAGCAGAAACAGCGTGAACACGAACAAAAACAACACGAATTCGAGTTAGAACATGAGCGAGAACAGCGTGAGGAACGAGAGAGAGAACGTCAACACGAGTTAGAACAACGTGAGAGAGAACGTGAATACGAGCGTGAACAACGAGAACATGAACGTGCCGAGTGAGAAGCATGCGAAAAACAACGAACTTGAAATGTTGAAGCTCAAGCGAGATTCCTTGGCTTCAGACACGTCTGGTGCAGTTGGTCCAAGCTCCACGAGCGTTCTCCCTGCACATGTTATGGCGACCCCACACATCAAGCTTCCCCCATACAAAGAAGGCGAGCGAATCGAGCCATACATAGCTCGTTTTGAAGACATGGCTCAAGTTTACCAACTGGATGATGCAGCTAAGCGGCTTCAGTTTCTTAGCCTGTTTGAGGGCTCTGCCCTCGATATTCTCCACAGAATTCGTGGAGACAATCTCACGTATGAGATGATGAAGGCTGCACTCGTCATAGCGTATGGTCTCACAGTTGACGACGCCAAGAGTCAGTTCATGCGGGCGCGTTTACAGGATGAAGAGACTGCTGTTCAGTTTCTTGACCGGCTTACTGCTTACTTAAATGAGTGGATGGAGAAAGATGAAACTCCTTCCACGCGTGAGGGGATAATTGACCTTATGCTGCGCACGCAGCTAGAAAAGTCGTGGCCTACTGAACTTATGGCTCAACTTAGATCTGCCAGGTCAGAGATGCCAGCCAAATGGTGAAGAAGGCTGACGCATATTTCACTGCATATGGGTAACAAACTCGCAAGCAGCATACCTGGAACAGAAAACCTGATAAATCTGGGAAACCGTCTCAGACTGAACCCCAGCAACAAGGCCGTTCTCAGAATAATGGTCAAGGTCCAAAACCGCAGAAGAAGGACCAGGGGCAAAACACTCAGAAACCTGAGTGGAAGCGGTACGATAAACAGAACCCTAACCAGCAGCAGTACCGGTATTTCAAGCAGCAGCAGGGCAAGGACAAACCACGTAACCCTCAGTCAGGGCAATCGACTTTAGTGTATCAGAGGCAGGATGCAAATGCAGCCCTTATGCCACAACAAACGTACAGTGGTGCCAATCCCACCAGTACAGGTACTTTGCAGTTCACTAGTCCCCCAACGACAGTGAACCCTCCTCCACAGGTGGTCAATGCTCCAGGTCCTCAGATGGTGAGCACGACCCCTCAGGTACCAAGTTCTCAGGGCACCACATTTGCTGCATTGTTTGTTCCGCAGTCTCACCAATGACTGGCTGCTACCTCCTCAGACCCTTCCACCAGTAACACTGCCTTTCTTGTTCAGCCAGGGTTTGTGGGAGGTGTTTCTGTAAATGTCCTGAGAGATAATGGTTCCTCAGGTTGCTCTGTCAAGCAAAGTTTAGTACAGCCCGACGAGTACACGGGTAAGCAGATCCAAGTTAGACTTATTGATGGGTCACTGAGATTGTTCCTTGAGGCACGTATCCAGGTGGCATCTCCTTTCTACACTGGCTTGACAGCTGCTGTTGTCATGCCAGAACCCTTGTTTGACCTCATTATCGGCAACATACTGGGCGTCAAAAACAGTTGCGCCGTAGATGTTGCTACTCAGAATTCGGCTGTTGCAGTAACACGAGCCATGGCCAAGGCTCCGAATCGTGTCACCCCGTTGACCATCGCAACGCCGGAAGACTTGATTCGTAGTCAAGACGTTGTCCAAGAACAACAGTCTGACCCGACACTTGCCTCAGTGCGTAAGAAGCTGGAGGGCAAAGTGATTAAGTATTCACGGGGAGGTCAAGCCAGGTTCCTTCGCAAGCGAGGACAGCTGTACCGTGAGTCACGAACACCCCAGGGTGAGGTTCAACTGCAGTTCGTCGTTCCCACGAAGTATCGCCGGGCAGTGTTCGAATTGGGTCATTGTTCAGTCATGGGAGGTCACATGGGCCAAAAGAAAACCTCTGACCGCATCCATGCTGACTTTTTCTGGCCAGGAATGGGACAAGAAATAAAAAGGCTTGTGCGTTCCTGTGATGTGTGTCAGCGTACCACTGACCGGGGATGTGTCCGTCCTGCGCCACTGAAACCAATGCCTGTAATCTCTGAACCATTCAAGAGAGTAGCAGTTGACATTGTTGGGCCAATCTCCCATAGGGCTAGTGATGGATCATAGTATATCCTCACTATTGTTGATTTCAGCACACGGTGGCCTGAAGCCGTGGCCCATAGGAATATAGAGGCCGTCACTGTTGCTGAGGCATTGATCGAAGTGTTTTGTCGTGTAGGTATCCCCAAAGAGGTCTTAAGCGACCAGGGTTCGCAGTTCACCTCTGCAATGATGAACGAAGCATTCAGGTTGTTGTCCATCCGAGGCCTGCGAACTACGCCTTATCATCCCATGTGTAACGGGGTATGTGAGAGGTTCAATGGGACTCTCAAGAAGATGTTAAAGTGCATGACCACTGAACAGCCAAAGGAATGACTGCGATTCATTGCTCCTCTTCTGTTTGCTTATCGAGAAGCCCCACAGCACTCCTTGAAGTTCTCACCCTTTGAACTGGTGTATGGAAGGTCGGTCCGTGGACCACTTCAAGTCCTTTGCGAGTTGTGGGACGATGAAGAACCTGACCCTGAAGTCAAGACCACCTACACCTACGTCCTTGATCTAGCTGACCGCCTCCAGTCGACATGCAGGTTAGCTAAGGAAGAACTGATCAAGGCGCGCAAAGTTCAGAAAGCCTATTATGATAAGAAGGCAAAACTTCGGAAGTTTAGTCCAGGCGATAAGTGCCTGGTGTTACTCCCCACTGCCCAGAACAAGTTGTTGGCACAGTGGAAGGGTCCATTTGATGTAGTAGAGCACATTTCACACCTCAACTACATAATTCAGATGGGGAATCTTCGCAAAAGGTTCCACATTAACATGTTGAAGGCTTATCATGAGTCAGACCCCGAGGAGACTGGCCTACAAGTAGCTGATGATAGTGACCAGCCACTGGAAGAAACCGGAGCAGCCGCGGTAATCCCAGCTGATGACCATGATGACGAGCCCTTAAACGCTCAGTCCCGTCAGGAAGAGACTGTCGGAGATGTTTTACTTAACGCTGACTTAGCATTAGGTAATCAGAATGCCATAAGGTCACTGCTCTGTCAGTATGCTGATGTCTTCTCTGACCAACCTAGACTTGCAAAGGTTGATTGTCACAAGATTGAGTTGACCAGCGATACTCCTGTAAAGGTTAAGCCATATCCAATTCCCATGCGACTACTGGGTGCAGTAGACAACGAAATTGCCGACATGGAGACTGCGGGTATTATTGAAAAGTCCTCATCTCCTTACTGCATTCCAATGGTAGTAGTTCACAAGAAAGATGGTGGAGTCAGGATTTGTGGCAACTATAGAAGGCTCAATGCATTCACCAAAGTGGATGCTGAGCCGATGGGTGACCACATTGCCATCTTCTCCAAGCTGGCATGGTCACGATATTTTACGAAGCTCGATTTGGTGAATGGATTCTTCCAGATTCCCCTTCACCCCGAGAGCCATCAGTTCACTGCCTTTGCTACTCCTAGGGGGTTGTACCAGTATAAAGTCCTCCCATTTGGACTTACCAATTCCCCAGCAGTATTCAATTGTGCCATGAGACAAGTGCTCCATGGTATTGTAGGAGTAGAGATGTTCGTTGATGATGTCCTCGTTCATTCCGCCATTTTGGAGGAGCACCTCAGACTCTTGAAAATTGTCTTTAGTAGACTCCAGAGTTTCAACATGACTGTGAAGCCTAGCAAATGCAAGATTGCTCACAGTGAGGTGGAGTTCCTCGGACATATTGCTGGCAACAATCACTGCAGGTGTCAGGGTGACAAGATCAGGAAGGTTAGAGAAGCCCCGAGACCCATGACCAAGAAACAGGTTAGGGCATTCCTTGGCCTAGTGGGATATTATAGGAGTTTTATCCCCAACTTTGCTCTCATTGCCCAACTGTTGTACGATGTGCTACGGAAATATGCTCCAAACACCATTGAATGGGGAGAAGCACAAGAGAGATCTTTTATCGCTCTTAAGAACATGTTGTGCAAGGAGCCTATCTTGCAGTTGCCTGATTCCAACAAACCTTTCATACTGCACACTGATGCTTCACAAGATGGAGTAGGTGCTGTATTGATGCAGGAATCGGAAGGTTGAATCTTCACAGTGGCACACCACAGCCGTCGGCTAAAACCCGCCAAGAGGAATTACAGTACTGTTGAGAAGGAACTTTTGGCTGTGGTTGATGGTGTTAAAAAATATTATTATTTATTTGGGGCACCATTCACTCTGGAAACTGATCATATGCCACTCACTAGTCTTAGCACGACAAAGACGGCTAATGAAAGATTGACACGTTGGACACTGTATTTACAGCAGTTTAACCTTGTTGTGAGATACATCAAGGGAAGTGATAACATAGGTGCAGACCTGATGTCTCGCCTGCTAACTGCTGACTAACATGGGCAACTGTTGTATGCTGGGTTCCATAAGATAGGCGTCCTCAGAGATTTGAGTAATCCAAGGACCAGCCTGGTTCCCAGTTAAAAGTGTACCAGCAATTGCAAACGTCTCACCCGTTGGCCCCACAGGACACAGTATATCCAAGGCCTGTACATACATGTATACCATAAGTTTAAGGGGGGATAGTTCGAGAACCTGCAGAGGCGAACCGAGGCTGTGTCTGCGGACACACGAGCCCGAGTTTGCGTAAGGATTCTCAGCTGCCCTGATATTGTATATACATGTGTACTCTAGGCTAAAGAGGGGAAGTTTGAGGACCCATGTGCAGTCCGAGGCTGTGTCTGCGGACACACGAGCCCGAGTTTGCGTAAGGATTCTCAGCTGCCCTGATATTGTATATACATGTGTACTCTAGGCTAAAGAGGGGAAGTTTGAGGACCCATGTGCAGTCCGAGGCTGTGTCTGCGAACACACGAGCCCGAGTTTGCACAAGGATTCTCAGCTCCCCGATATTAATATAAGTACTGTAGGTTAAGGGGGAAGTTCGAGAGAGAACCCTGCAGAAGCGACCCAAGGTTGTGTCTGCGGACACACGAGCACAAGTTTGCACAAGGATTCTCTGCTCCCCGATATTAATATAAGTACTGTAAGTTAAGGGGGAGGTTGAGGACCCGTGTGCAGTCCAAGGCTGTGTCTGAGGACACACAAGCCTGAGTTTGGATAGGGATTCTCAACATGCCGACACTAATCGTAAGTGTAGAGTTAAGTTTAACCAGTAATCTACACGAGTCCTTGAGACCAACAGCGTCCAGGGACTACGTTTCCTGGTTAATAATGTACCTAATATATTAATGGCGACCTCGAATGTACGAAGCTTAGGCTGTCACTCGTATTTTTCAGCTAGAGCGTACCTTTCGTAGCATGTACTGATTGCTAGGCAGAAAGAGTAATGTAATGTAATAAGAATTTTTGTCTCATTGACACTTTTGATGCTCCACCTTAAATGATTTTGCAGGTACAGCGATGGGTGTAGCAGTTTAGCTGCGCGGGCCAGGTGATCGTCTGCCGCACGCTGCTGCCTCTTCTCCCCTGCCTTCGTCGTCACCATATTATTGATATTTACTGAATCATTTTACACATAGGTACAGTTACACTACAACTGTCACACCTACACCGTGTATTACATACACCACACTACACAACAATTAGTTGTTAATGTAAATGTAGCGAACTTTTCGCTCAGTTTGACCTGAGTACAGGATTTTTCACTGTCGTCACGGACTATTTCCCTCAAGCTTGCTTCTATTAACGTAAATACGAGTTTTTTTTCGCTCACTGGCGACTGTGACTTTCTCCTGTAGCAGGATAGCACACACACCACAGTGTGAAACTTGTGTGACTGAGTTAGGAATTATATGTATGTATATTTAAATCTTTTTTCTGAAGAAAAAAAGATTTGATTTTCATGGGGCATAATGTCACGAGTCGGCTAGTGACATTGGCTTTTGTGGGAAACCGCAATCTCTAGTGGAATCCCAGTTTATCATTCATTTAACCACTGACTCGGCCGGGAGTGTTTTCAAATAAATTTTTCACTGTCATAAGTGATCGTCTTTGTGTGAGACATTAGTGCTTCCGCTGAGCGATTTGTTTTGGGCATGTTTCGCCCATTCTAGCCGTTAGAAATGAGGCCACAGCACTCCCTTCTTTCCCACGAGTTAGTAAAGATATGAGCATCACAGAAGTAGGTTGTGTGTGGCATTTTCCTTCCTCAACGACACCTAGTTCCCACCGTCCACATAGCTGATTGGCGAGAGACAGCGATTGCAGTGTTCTTCCTCAGTAACGACACCCAGTCACTGCTTAGTCCACTCTCTGATCAGTATTTTCTTTTCGTTTTCCTAGACTTAAGAGTTTAGTTAAGTGTGCTGTTCCCTCACATGCCGGCCGGCTGTGCCACATGTTGTTTTCCTAGGTTTAAGAATTTAGCTTTTGAGTGAGTGAGTGAGTGCGATCTCTTTATTTGAATTCACTTTGAAATGTAATGTTAAATTTATTCCTTTGTAATCAATAAATTTAACAGTTCTTTTTCTTTGAGCTTAATGTAATGTAAACTCGTGTTTCATTTCTCCATAACTAAGCTTATTCTAGTTATAGCTCCTAGCTTGCATAAACGCATTGCTATTCATAACTGGTACTTGGGCCAGTCTTGTTGTGTTAAGCTTAAAATCCGTTGTGCCTTCTAGGAGTTAACGCATCAGCAAGAACCTGATATCATTCATAGCATTAGTTATTTATTGTCAGGGGTGAAGTCACTTTCTCCAGAGGCTAACAGTACCAATAAACAGCAATTGTGAGGAACTAGTCTCTGCTGTGTACTGTTGAGAAAGTTTATAAATTCTCGTTTTTAGAGAATCGAGCGAAGTAAGCCAGCATAAAGTAATCACTGCTTGATTTTAGCAAGACAATTCATTGTCCCTGCTCTTCAGTATAATTGGAAATCATCCTTCAATATTGCATAATCTTAAAAACCCCGTGACAGGAAGATACCCAAATATCTCAAGGGAGATTGATGACTGGTGAAGAGTGGAGGTAAGACGGAGAGATATGATACTAGGAGAGTGGTATAGAGAAAATAACACGAAAAACTAGATGGAAAACTGACGTTGACGACTGATGCTGTGTCTGAGAGAGAGAGAGAGAGAGAGAGAGAGAGAGAGAGAGAGGGAAGAATACAGGGCAGGAGAAAGATATGACAGAAAATGAATGACGAAAAAAATAATGCACGATATGCAGACAGAACAATAGAGAACTGACAGAAAGGATAGGGCAGAAGCAATGGACAGAACAGGGAAAGATGAGAGAAATGAAATGGAACATGGAGTAAATGGAAGGGGAAGGCAGAAGGAAATGAAAAAGAAAATGTGTGAATGAGGGAAGGGTCAGGGGGAGAAACGAGATAGAATATAATGGAGGAGAGGGGGCTGAGGAAGAGATAAGAGAGATAGGAATGGAGAAAGGGGAACAAACGGGGTGGAGAAATAGGAACAGTGAGTTCAGAGGGTGAAACACTGGAGGGAAGAAAGGTAATGGGGAGGGGAAGGCAATCAATACATAGGGATTGTAAAGGCGAGGAAGGGAAGGAGGGAGAGTAGGAATAGGTGGAAATCGATATGAAGGAGGGAACGAGAGACAGGAATTGTGAGGTATGACCGTTTGGGAAGCTGTGGATGGTGGTGTGGGTGGACAAGGGAAGGTATGGGTGCCGGTGTAGGAGGGTGTGGATGGTGGTGTGGGTAGACATGGAAGGGTATTAGTGCTGGTGTACGAGGGTGTGGATGTTGATATGGTTAGACATGAAATAATATGGGTGTAGGTGTACGATGATATGGGTGTTTGTGAAAAAAGCGTGGATGGTGGTGTGGGTGGACATGAAAGGGTATGGGCGTGGGTGAACATGGGAATGTATGGGTGTTGGTGGACTTAGGAGGGTATGGGTGTGGGTGGACATGAGATAGTATGGGTGCTGGTGTACAAGAGTATGGGTGCTGGTGTACAAGAGTATGGGTGCTGGTGTACAAGGGTGTGGGTGCTGGTTATGGGTGGGAGGGAGGGGGAAAAAGGATAGGAAAAATGGACGGTGGAAGAAGAAACTCTAGAGAAGATGAGGACAAGGACAAGCACAGACCTGACACTGATCCACACACACGTACTTCTAGACTGCACCCAGGCAATCCTAAAACTAATACATCTGACAATGAACTCAGATATTTATCCTAGGTTGCTACATCTCTCTCTCTCTCTCTCTCTCTCTCTCTCTCTCTCTCTCTCTCTCTCTCTCTCTTTCACGCCAGACCGTAAATCATTTCCATAACACTATCTTCATTCCATCCTAATAAACTATAGTCCCACGTTGTTCCAACATGCTCACTGCTGGACGGGAGCGACTGCACCGTAATGTTACATACACAGTAAATATCATACTCACACATACGAAGAGTGATGTTTTCACTGACATCCAGTCAGTTCAGTTCTTACCTGAAAGAGAAAAAAATAACGTTAAGCTGATGCATGTCTAGATGACTAAAACTGAATTTATTCTAAAAAAGAAGGGAGAACAAAACAAATGACAGAATTTAAAAGGCTGATAAACGCAATCAAGACCATTATTGTTTAACCTGTGGATGATTAAATGTGACAGTGAGAGAATGTCTGTCCCAAGGCGGCAGCAAAATGTGAAGAGAAATCCTGCAGTCGTGTGTGTGTGTCAGAATTAATACCAACGGAACTCACTGTAGCGACCAGAGATAACACTTGAGATGCAGCACAGGGATACCACTGATACAGACCGAGGCTTGTGACCAACAGAAACAGAAGTGTTTAGGACAGAAGGAGGGTACAGGAAGGGAAGAAAGAAGGACAAGGGAGAGAGGTAATGAGATCGGTTCATTACGCCCTAACTGTCTTAACACCATCATCATCATCAAGAGGTAATTCCCTAATGACGTCACCATAAATTTACTTCAGCAAACTGGATGGCAGTCCGGCTAGATGTATTCGTGTCTCTCTGGGTAGGGTAGTTTCTGACTGGCCTGTGTCTGGTGGAGGTTTATGATGGATGCTGTTTGGTTGGATGTTTTGATGGCTTTGGTAACTATGCGCTAATGAATGTGTTTGTGAAGTGTGGTTGGACGGATGGAGTGTTGCCGAGATGCTCTAAATAGCGTAGAGCAGTTGTTCATATTCATTTCTTTGTGAAGAATGTTGATGTAACATGAATTTACATGGGTGAAATGGGTCTTGAGCTGAAACAATTAAGTGAGAGCCGCTCGTTCATATTATGATATTTAATTAAAAGGTTATGCCTTTGAGACCACTTGCCTGCCTCCCTCCCTCCCTCCCTTCCTGCACCCATTACACATTCTCCCGTCAGCACAAAACATGTGCATTTTCTCGATGACATGATTCACTTTCATCCTGTAACAGTTTTTGAGCATACGAGATAATCCCTCCCTCTGAAATATTTTGTTCTGATTACATATCAAATGCTACAGGTCATCCCGTCCTTGGGTCTGTACTCTGATCCTCATCCTGCCTCATGTACCCTGGCAGTATGAGTATGGCGGTGGGGGCGGCTGCTGGTGGCATTAGAAGACCAGTGAGGATGAATGATATTCTATTACTTGTAAGAGGTTAGAGAAAGTAAAAGGTGAGAATAAACTAGGCATAGGGAATGGACGAACTATCTCATACAGGTACCAATAATATCAATATAAAACTCGAAAAGGTCCGCTGCCACCGCCATTACGCTTTAGTTTCCAGCAGCAGTGTACCGCCTGACTGATGATGCCTTTGTCCCCACACCCACTTCACACAACAGGCACACTGAGGGAGAAAGATTCGAAAAATGAAGGATATAAGTCTCTTAGGAACGTCCATTGTCCTGTTGTTTTGCACTGGTGGCACCCTCAGACCACACCACATCACACCTCAACACTGCACACCACACCATAGCATACATAGCACATCACACCACAACACAGCCCCAGCACAGTGATACCATACCACAACACAATACACCACACCACAGCCTCATCACTTCCATACCACAGTACACACCACCACACCACACCAGTGTCGTCACAATCACACCACACTGCTCGTAGGTACATCACAGAACAGTCGCTTCACCCCCAGACCACACCTCACCACACTGCTGCCCTTGGTTTAGTTCTCACCGAGAAAACTGTAATCTCAGCAACTGCTGGGTTACAGTGGGGTCTAAAGGGATCACAACAACGTTACAACTAACTGTACAGCTGGTACCACTACTGTTTTAGGTTAAATTCTTATTAACCTAAACCTGACCAAGGTGCTACATGCAGTTTGGCTCACCAGGGACAACAATGTGCACACGAGGACCTACAGTTACACAAAGACTTCTTGACCAAGGTGCCACTCACAAACAAAAGGCTTCACTGTGGAAAACAATACACCCTAGAACAATACCAAACGTGACCCGATTTCTCTACTCCGTCACAGCACCACCTCTCCTCCCACATTCACTGTGATCACGTCTTAGCGATTACATTTTTGCTAATGCCAGTCCAAATTATTCAGCTTAGGGCACCTGTCTTTGCCAACGGATTGAAAGCCATCTCCAGCAACACCTTAATACGATTACTTTCTTTTTCTTACTACCGCCAGGTAAGTTATCACGTTTAGGAAAGACCTTAGTGAGCAGCATAAAAGTTGTCTCCATTTATATAAAAATGGGCTCAAAGAACTGCTGTCGTTACTGAGAGGGTTGGTAGTCTACATGCAGTGCCGTAGTACTGCCTTGTGTAGGACAATTTTACACAGGCTCTGGATATTTCTTTTTAATACACTATTGTAAGAGTGATTAAAGTCACTCCTCACTTCACACTATTAAAAGGAAATTGGCATATCTCTCCCTCCCTCCCCTGTGTGTGTGTGTGTGTGTGTGTGTGTGTGTGTGTGTGTGTGTGTGTGTGTGTGTGTGTGTGTGTGTGTGTGTGTGTGTGTGTGTGTGTGTGTGTGTGTGTGCGCGCGCGTGCGTGCGTGCGCGCGTGCGTGCGTGCGTGTGTGTGTGTGCGTGCGTGTGTGTGTGTGTGTGTGTGTGCGTGTGTGTGTGTGTGTGTGTGTGCGTATGTGTGCGTATGTGTGCGTGTGTGTGTGTGTGTGTGTGTGTGTGTGTGTGTGTGTGTAACTACACACTCTACTCTCTATTCTGTTGAACTCTCTCATACAAAAGTTGGTCGGTATTTCTCAGCTCATTCATGTACTCACTCAGATTGTCAACACTTATACTTTCCCTCAGCCTGTGTTTCCCTTTGCCTACGGCCTCCACTCTGTTTGACCAACTTAGCCCGGGATGGCTTTTCCATTTTATTCGTGCCTTTTCCCGACAGCCCTGATCGCTTTTGTACAGATTTTTCATACTGAATGGATTAGTCTTAGCACTAATACTCTTTCAGTGCGGGAGGTGTTTCGTAAGTTGAACAAAATTGTCTGGTAGCAGCTTGAATAAACCAAAAAGAATATCATCAGAAATGAAGAGGTTAACGCTATGTTTGCAAGGTATCTCGGCACGAATGCTGCTTGAGTTTGACTTTCACTTGTCATTTACCCTTCCTTGGAAGAAACAATACTTTTCCAGGCTCCCAGTCTTTGGTCTTTCTTTTATGCATAAAAATGGCAGTGTCTGAGAGACGGGCTACCTGAGGGACGCAAATGGGGCGGTGAGAAAAAGGAGAGGTGGGGGGGAGAAGTGAGAGAGGAGGGACCACCATCACACCATCACATCCGGCCACTTCATCTTCCCTCCATCACAGCACTTTCACGCTTTGCCTTCGTCATGGACTGTTCTTAAACCCTTCCCTAAAATAACAGTTTTTGTACACCGGCATTATTCTTGATACAGCAAAATCATTCTATTCGGCTGAAGAAAGACGCTGTCGTGCTGAAGGAGACGAACATCTTCACTTCGGCCTTTCACTATGACGGATTTTACATTTAATTCCTTCAAACACTAGCACAGTATTTTCAGCCTGTAAGAGACCCAACAGCGATAAGGACATGTGAAGCTGAAGCACCGGCTTCAATGAAACAGCTGGGGAAGGAGAGAGAAAACAAAAATGACAGAAAATATCAGACGAACGTTAAACTGCACAAGGAATGACTGGCAGTGACATAGGAGAGATAAGTGAAAGCCAAATAGGTGACAGAGGCAAGTAATGAGGGTTATGTAGGCTTTTTGAGTGGTAATGAGTGATTCATCAGAGATGTAGTTAAACATCCAATCCCTATACACTCCTACACTTACACAGTTCCTTCCACCTGTATTCTTTCCTTCTCGTTAACCTTCTGTCTCTCAGCTTCACAGTTCCCCACTCTCCAATTTCCCTAACCCCATTACTTTATCCTCCTCCCCGCCCCACACCTCCCATCTCAATCAATGTGAGGACAACTTTCATTTCCCAGGAAAATATAAAACCAAAGCTAATGCCAAAAATTCGGGGGGGGGAAAAAAAAAAAAAAAAAGAGCGCGCGCGCGCACGCACACACACACACACACACACACACACACACACACACACACACACACACACACACACACACACACACACACAAATCCCGACCCATTATCACAGTCTCTCTTTGAAATTTGTCAGAGCAGAAACACCCAGGGATTAATGTCCTAATCAGACTAATAGGGGAGTGACGAGGGAGGGATGAAAGAGGTTTAATTACAAAGGCAAAGGATTACACAAAGCAATTAATTTTTGTTTGTTTACTTGGTATCGCTCACTGTGGGTTTAAGAGTGGGTGTGGGTGTTGATGTGGGGTAACAATATGGAATGCATTCCATTAGCGTGGAGTGCAAGTAACAAACCATCATAATGGTGGTTAAATTTAATGGTTAATCAATGACTGCTACGTGGGACGCCTATCATCCATTCATTTCATGTAGTGCTACCATCAGCTGACTCCTTAGTGGCAAACGAAACTAAGGTGGTATCTATATAACCAAATGAAGCCTACGTGTATAGCGGGGTAAGGCACACCAGTCGCACTGGGTCCACAAAAGTCTACATACGAGGGTTTGTGGGGTTTACTGAGCGCATAATGCCACTCAGGGAAGACCGAAGCTGGTTACCCTTGGCATACATCAGATCTGAGTAGCCCATCCCCGGTCCCTTCCACGCTCCTAACGGGCAAAAAGTGGCTTAATCATTGACAAATAGATTAAATAAAATCAGAAGATACACTGAGCAACAAAAACATGTTCCAGTCAACCATACCGCTTCCACTAATCTCTCTCTCTCTCTCTCTCTCTCTCTCTCTCTCTCTCTCTCTCTCTCTCTCTCCGTAATACTGATTTGTCTCTGAAACACGGATACATGACAAACCAATTTAATAACCGACCTGAAACACACACACCAACACATACCGCCAGACAAGGGAAACAGTAATGAACACTGAAGACCGGGAAAATCCAAACTCCTGCACTGAGTTACAAACAGCAGTTATGACAAGCACTTGGCCTGCATATTGCTGGTATTTCTTGTGTGAAACACTGCTTATTAACCAACATTCCCTCCCTCACACTAATTTCAGGCAATTACGTAAGTGAATAAGGTCATTACATGGCCGCTGCCACACACGTCAGTCTCGTTCATTCAGACAGCAGACTTGACCAATACTCAAAGCAACCTTCATGTTGTGACACCAATATAACCAGGCGGATCCATTGCTCGACTGTACAAAATTCCCTCAACAGCATCCCTAACTCCAGAAATGGGGATGTTACGCTGTAATAGAAGGGACAGGGTAAGCCTGCAGTCCACCGGGTTTACAGTACATTGCAGATAAGCCTCGGGCCAAAGCAACAACAGCAACGGCACCTGCTTCCTCCTGGTTCCAACGGTAACGCTGTGCCACCCCTGCATATTCAAAAATTATACAAAATGTTGTGATTGGTAGTACCGCTGGTGACGCTCCTGCTCTTATCTCCCTCCAGTCATGTTATCCTGGGTCAACACCAGATGCTTAACAATATCTCTTAAAACACGAAGGCATCTCACGGGAGTAACTAAGCTGTGAATGCTAAAGTGCAGTCACTTCCTCCATTTCCTGGCACTCTCCTCTCCCATCATTAATTCACTTGCCTTTTCCCGGATGGGATTTTGTCGGAGGCAGAGGAAGCCTACTTGCTGTTGAGTCATTACTGTGGCCATTACAGCGGTGATGTCCTCATCACACTTTTATAACCTAACCAGGGGACCTAACCAGCCTTCCCACTCTCTGCTGGTGAGCCTATGCTGTGACCATTACAGCGGTGGTATCCTCATCAAGATAAACACTTCTGTGACCCAACCAGTTCTCCCCACTCCCTTCTGGTAAGCCTATGGTGTGACCATTACAGCGGTGATGTCCTAGTCAAGATAAAACATTTGTGACCTAATCAGCCTCCCCACCCCCTTCTGGTGTGTTAATAGTTACATTACAGCAGTGATGTCCTCTTCAGGATAAACATATTCGGGGCACAACCAGCCTCACCCACTCCCTTCTGGTGAGTTAATGCTGTGACATTACAGCAGTAATGCCCTCTTCAGGGTAAACTGTGACATTACAGCAGTAATGCCCCATTCAGGATAAACGCTATCATGGCATAACCAGCCTCCCCCACTCCCTTCTGCCTCTGTTTAAATGCTTGTGTCCAGCATAATGTTTCCCTTCCCTCCCATGCCCTCACTCCCAACTCCATGTTGTTTACCAACGTCGACTCTTTCTGCCGTCCATGCAGCATTTATGATCCAGGACTGGCCTGCACAGCCAGGCCAACAGTCCACTGGCTCTGAAGGCTTGCTGAGGCTGAGACAAGTGGCCTACATGACTGGCCAGTGGCCGTGTGGCTGAAACTGTACTTTATGAGTGAAGATAAATCAGGAACGTTTTTATTTGCTACCAGAAGTCAGACATCTAATGATTTTGCTTACAAAACCTACAAATTGCATTAAAAAAATAACACAAAAAAGTAACAATTTCCACCTGTCAAAATAGAATGATTAAATTACGATGATACAGGTATCAAGCACTCTGTCATATTGCTAACGGTGGAAGGGTTGAAAAGTCCAAAACCATAACTAGAACATAATTGGAAGGAAACTCCACACTAAAGAAGAACGAGGGAAGTTATCACTTTCTGGACATTACCGTCATGATCATGCACACGCACAATAAAAAGGACCGACACTATTCACTAGTATTTCATGTATTTAACATGAAATTTTTAGAACGCACCAAACACATACACATCATTAAAGGCAATTCTATAATTATACCGTAGATCCGTACATGTCTTCTATACCCTTTCCATTCGAACCTGGCCTAAAATTGTCATCTCTCAATCTTGAATGTTGAGCTGTAGAAAGAGATTCACTAGAATATGGTGTTAATCAGGAAGAACCGCTATGGAAAAAATATCTTATTTTGTCACTGAGCTACGTGACAAGGCTGTAAAAGGGCAAAAATCTGGTCCAAGTTAAGGTGACTGAATTATAACAATTCTCGAGTGTATGTACTAAAGTACGGTATATACAATAACTTTTCTTTACTTAAAGGCTTGTAAATTATATTAGCAATTTTCCCTGCTGACTGGCGTATAATTTTTGGCTGACAAAAACAATCTTGTCCCAAAATATCACAATAAAAACAATTTCACACATAATTAGCCCCTAAATCCCAGTGAGGCAAGTTGTTTGTAATGTCCTATAACACTGAGACGATTCTGTTCAGCCTGGTGGAGATCTCTTAATGTAATGGGGTTAATGAAGGTTCTGTCTAATGCCTCTAGTTTGCAAGGTCTTTCGTAAGGTGCATAAAATCGTCTGCATGTGGCAGGAATAAAATGAAAATAAGTCGTCATATTAAAGGGTTAATGTGGATGATACCAGTGTAAAGTTACGCAGGCGGAATAGTTCAATGGTACCCTTTCAGTTCTTACCTGCAACCGGAAAAAACATTTAGACTAACATACATACCATCAGTGACGCTTTCGTATCCAATAATAATAATTTTACTGCTGCTTATATGTGTATTTGTAGAATTACAGACCTAGTCATAATGATATATCCTGAAGTTTTTTGGTATCCAGGACACATAACTGATTACCCGTGTATTTTAACGAAATGACAAAACCAAGCTGGAAGAACATTTTCCCTAATCTGTTTCCCTCTTGATCCTTTTCAGCCACCAGTGCACTTGGGGACCTGTATGTAAAACTGACTGTTGTATGTGGTGTTGTGTTTAAGGGCAAGGTAAATCTTGGTAAGGCTTAACTTTTCGCCTTATTGATCCTCGTCCAGCCGATAGACAGAAAGCTTTCCCTACTTCTTTGTCTCCTTCCTTCCTTTCTTCTGTGGTTGTCAGTCCTCCTACCTCCCATCCCACATCCTTCCGTTCTCTTCATTCTTCCCATTCTGCCTCCTGCTGCCTCTCAGTTTCCCATGATGGCTCAGTCCCGGACCCGTCCTCGCCTCCCAGTCCCTTGGAACTAGTTTCCACACCACCTTTATCTCCAGTCTCTTCCACATTCACGCCATTGCCCCATTTATCTAGTCTTGTGAAAACATCTAATTTCCTCATAACTTCAATAACAGGATTAGAACACACGGCGAGGGGAGAAGTAAACTGATATTTTTAATTTATATGGAAATAAAGATTTTCACTAAGTTAATAGTGAGACAATCACACATTCAGACTTCCCACGTAAAATGATACCCAAAGAAACTCATGGTTTATGTTTCTGGCACACATGTAAATTCCACCCAAGACACATTACAACAGAAATGGTGGAAGACTGGGCAGGAGGCGTGGGGAGATGCGCGGGAGAAAATGGAAGCACTAACGGTGAAGAGGAGAATGGACTGTATGGAGGGAAGAGGGAAGCAATACAATAAATATCTGCGTGCGTATGCACATGCACGCAAGCAATCGCGGGCGCGGGCGCGTGCACGCACTCACGCACGCACACACACACACACAGAGGCATAAACACACTCAGGCGGGTGCGCGCACACACGTACACAAGCACGCACGCACATGTACACGCACACACACACGCACAGGCACACACACGCACAGGCACACATACGCACAGACACACACAGACAAGCACACGCACAGCACACACAGCCCAACTTTTCCTGAGCACCAGTCCACAGTTTATCAAACGGGTTGACACCAAAAGTCTTTGTCTTTCTTCCAGAAAATCTAGTTCAGAAACTGCACTATATTCTTCAGGCTTCTTTGTCGTTTCATTCCTTATTATAATTCATAATATAAACTTACTTACAACTCTTATTATTATAGCTTTTCATATCTTATACATGTTAAGTTACATTTTTTCTGTCCCTCTTCCAGTCTCGCATATCCGTCGTCACTCAGCACTAACGTCCCTGTGCCAGTCCTAGTTAATCTATCCCTACACACAACACAGTGGCCGGGAAGAACATACGGGAACGTCGCGCCCATGAAAAGATGGTTGTAGTCTTAGTGGGGGTAAACATAGGTAAACTGGAGGAGTGAAGGCGAGAACTGATTAGGTGATGTGGTGGGAAGACCAGAGGCGGGAAAAGGCAAAGACAGTGGAATGTTAAGGGATGGAGAATGGAAAATCTACACACAAAAAAGGAGGGGGATGGAAAACTGACAGACAGAGATATCATGATCGGTGACATGAAAATGACATATCATGAGTCTAATGCATGTAAAATAGAACTTTTTTTTTTTTTTTTTTTAATGCGAGGAAGAAGGAACCAAAGGCCATGAGCCCGCAGTAACAGTTCCCTCCAAGAGAAAAACAATATACAATATAGAGCCAAATTCAAGATCCGATCATTTTGAGATGCCTGGACACACTGCGTTTGAAAGACTGGAGATCATAGGCAGCAGGAAATACAGACAGAGGGAGACAGTTCCAGAGCTGACCTGTTGCATAAATGAAGGACTGGGAGTAACGGTTAACTCTTGCATTAGAGAGTTGGACAGAAAAAAGGATGAGAGTTTGCTGCCAGACGGGTGCTACGCGCCCGTCGTAGAGGTGGAGGAATGCAAGCAGACAGTTCAGAGGAGCAGTGACCATTAAAGTAGCGATAGAAAAGAGATAAAGATGCAACAGTGCGGCGAAGAGACAGAGGTTGAAGGGAGTCAGTAAGAGGAGGAGAGTTAATGAGACGAAAAGCCTTTGACTCCACCCTATTGAGAAGAGCTGTATGTGGGGAGCCTCCCCACACATGAGAGTTGTACTCCACACAGGGGCGGATAAAACCCCTGTATAGAGTCAACAATTGCGCAGGGGTAAAGAAAGAGCGGAGTCGGCTTAGCACACCCAATCTCTTGGAAGCAGATTTTACAAGAGATGTAATATGATCTTTCCAAGATAAGTCCCGAGTAAATGAAACCCCAAGCATGTTCAGGGATGATGCAGGATTAAGCTGAATACTATTAAACATTAGTGGGTACACCTGTGGAAGATTTTGTCGGGTTGAAAAGTGTAAGAACTGAGTCTTAGATGCATTAAAGACAACCATATTATTTTTACCCCAGTCAGAGATACGAGCCAAGTCAGACATTAGGTGTGCCACAGCCTCATCCCTTGCTTGTTGAAGTAACTGTTGAGATGGGCGTTGCAGGAACCGAATGGAAAGGTGAAGGGTGGAGTCATCAGCGTATGAGTGGATAGGGTTAGATGTACAGCTTAGAAGATCATTGATGAATAAAAGGAAGAGAGTTGGTGATAGGACAGAGCCCTGAGGAACACCACTGTTGATAGATCTAGGAGAAGAACGATGGCCGTCTACAACAGCGGCTATAGAACGACCAGAAAGGAAGCTAGTGATGAAGGCACAGATAGAAGGATAGAAACCGTAGGAGGGCAGTTTGGAAATTAAAGATTTATGCCAGACTCGATCGAAAGCCTTTGAGATGTCAAGTGCAATGGCAAAGCTTTCGCCAAAGTCCCGAAAGGAGGATGACCAGGAGTCTAAAAGGTAGGTGAGAAGATCGCCAGTGGAGCGTCCCTGACGGAACCCATACTGACGATCGGAAAGGTTGTGATAGGAAAGATGCCTTAAAATTTTTCTATTAAGAATCGACTCGAAAACTTTTGAAATACAGGACGTTAAAGCAATTGGACGATAGTTGGAGGGTTGGGAGTGGTCACCCTTCTTTGGGACAGGCTGAATGAGAGCAAACTTCCAGCAAGAAGGAAAGGTACAAGTAGACAGACAAAGGCGAAAGAGTTTGCCTAGGCAGGGTGTAAGCACAGAAGCACAGTTCTTGAGAACAACAGGAGGGACCCTATCAGGCCCATATGCCTTGTTAGTACTGAGGCCAGTGATGGCAGAAAATACATCAACTGAAGAAATTTTAATGTCAGCCATGAGGAAGTCAGAGGGGGGAAGTGATGGAGGAACAGCACCGGAATCGTCTAAGGTAGAATTGGAGGAGAAAGTCTGTGCGAAGAGATCTGCTTTATCTGTAGAAGAAATAGCTACAGAACCATCAGAGTAGAAAAGAGGAGGGAAGGATGATGAGGTAAAGTTGTTAGAAAGATTTTTGGCAAGATGCCAGAAGGAGCGGGAAGAATTCGAGTTGGAGAGTTGAGAGCATTTAGTATGGATGAAATTATTTTTAGTAGTGCGAAGAACAGACTTAGCACGATTCCGGGCAGAAACGTAAAGATGATGTGATTCAGGGGTGGGTTGGCTCCGGTACCTTTTGTAGGCCCTTTCCTTGTTGCGGACAGCATTAGAACAAGCGTGATTAAACCAAGGCTTTCTTGCATTAGTCAAAGGATATGAGAAAGGAATGTATGCTTCCATGCCCGAGAGAATAACCTCCGTAATGCACAAGGCACACTCAGATGGCTCATGGCCATGGAAGCAATAATCATTCCAGGGAAAATCAAAGAAGTACTGCCTGAGGGCCTCCCAGTCCGCGGCTCCAAAATGCCACAGACGACGTTTCCCTGGAGGGTCCACAGGCCGTACCGGAGTGATAGGACAGGTTAAGGTAATAAGGTTGTGATCGGAGGAGCCCTACGGAGAGAAAAGATTAACAGAGTAAGCAGAAGGATTAGTTGTGAGGAAGAGGTCAAGTATGTTGGAGCTCTCTCCAAGGCGGTCAGGGATACGGGTAGGGTGCTGTACAAGCTGCTCTAGGTCATTAAGGATAGAAAAGATGTAGGCTTGTTCACCAGGTGGATCCGTGAAAGGAGAGGAGAGCCAAAGGTGGTGGTGAACATTGAAATCTCCAAGAATGGAGATTTCAGAGAAAGGAGAAATGGATAGAATGTGTTCCATCGTAGAAGTAAGATAGTCGAAGAATTTTTGATAGTCAGTAGAATTAGGGGATAAGTAAACAGCACAGATATATGTAGTCAGAGAATGACAGGAAAGCCGAAGCCAGAGTGTGGAGAATTCAGAAGAATCAAGTTCAGGAAAACGAGAGCAAGATAAGTCGTTGCGTATATATACACAACAGCCACCTTTGGCTTTGAAATGAGTATAGAGAAAGTAGGAGGATACAGAAAAGGGTTTGCTGTCGGTTGCCTCAGACAGCTGAGTCTCCGTTAGAAAAAGAAGGTGAGGTTTAGAGGAGGAGAGGTGGTGCTCAACAGAGCGAAAGTTAGAGGAAAGGCCGCGAATGTTGCAGAAATGAAGAAGAAGAGAGTCAGACCGTGGTTCCAGGCACCTTGAGTCGTCACCGGGAGACGGGCAGATGGTGGGGGCATTTATGGTCCCCCCCCCCTGGGGACTCCGAGGCTTGATAAGACGACGCCATTTTTGGTAAATTTTGAATAGGAAGTGTAGTGTGAACTGTGCATGTAGTTTGGTGAAGATAGTTAGAAAAATTTGTACTGGAGAGCATGCTGGCCTACTCTCTGTGTAACTGAGACACTGAAAAAGTTCAGCAAAGGGGGATGGTCAGGAACTAGTCCTGAGGGCTGATGAAACGGGAGCTCCAGCACTCCCTGTCATCAGCTTTCCATCCACCTCGGGAGTACTGCCCTGCTCGACTGGTGCTACAGTCTACTCCTCACAGGAATAGTGTGAGGAATAGCATGATAAAGGAGAAGCTTGGCTGGATTTGAGCATATATGAAAGACTGTAGGGTATGGATTATGGATGTGGAGAGGTGATACAAAATATTAGAATAATTTTACTCAGCAATGCCTGGCTCGTTAAGAATTTTACTGAGCAATGCCTGTCTCGTTAAGAATTTTGCTCAGCAATGCCTGGCTCGTTAAGAATTTTACTGAGCAATGCCTTGCTCGTTAAGAATTTTACTCAGCAATGCCTTGCTCGTTAAGAATTTTACTCAGCAATGCCTGGCTCGTTAAGAATTTTACTCAACAATGCCTGGCTCGTTAAGAATTTTACTCAACAATGCCTGGCTCGTTAAGAATTTTACCCAACAGTGCCTGGCTCGTTAAGAATTTTACTCAACAATGCCTGGCTTGTTATACACTTTTATACACTGCATCAGTCCTGCTCACTCAACATTCTTGCATCTGGGAATAAGTTCACTCTTCCCACACACTTCATATGGGCAAAAGAGTGGCAGTAAAACCTTAATATTACTACCCAGTGTGCGGGAGTAGATGACGGGAGGACAGTAAGATAATACCGCTTGGAGAAACAGTGATGGAAGGACACGACCTACGAAGGGTCTTGGGAGGAGGTGCTTTTGGTTACAGAGAGAGAGAGGGAAAGACAGTGAGGAGGAGGAGGAGGAGGAGGAGGAGGAGGAGGAGGAGGAGGAGGAGGAGGAAGAGAAGGAGGAGGAAGAGGAGGAGGAGGAGGAGGACAGAGAGAGAGAGAGAGAGAGAGAGAGAGAGAGAGAGGAAGTAGAAAGGGACTGGGAGTGAGGGGGAGGAGACAGGGACAGGGAGTGACGGGGAGTAGAGAGGGACTGGGAGTGAGGGGGAGTAGAGACTGATTGGGAGTGAGGGGGAGGAGACAGGGACAGGGAGTGAGTGGGAGGAGAGATGGACAGGGAGCGGGGAGGAAGGAAAGAGGGACAGGGAATGAGAGGAGGGGCAGAGGGACAGGGAGTGAGGGGAAGGAGAAAGGGACAGGGAGTGAGGGGGAAGGACAGAGGGACAGGGAGTGAAAGGAAAGGGAGTGAGGGGGAGAGGGAGAAAGTGACCGGGAATGAGGGGGAGGAGAGAGGGACAGGAAGTGAGGGAGAGGAGAAAGGGACAGGAAGTGAGAAGGAGTAGAGAGGGCCAGGAAGCAGGGAGTGTTTAGACGGAGAGAGGACAGGGGATGCATAGAATAAAGAGGAGGGGGAGAGAGAAAGAAAAAAGGAGGGAATGGCGGGGGGGGGGGGGAGTTATCTGAGAGAAGAACGTAGGCAAAAATGAGCAATATTGTAAACTGCTGCTGTACCGACAGGGCGATTAGCCTAAGTAAAAAGTTGTGAAGAATGTGATGGTGTTTTGTGTGTGTGTGTGTGTGTGTGTGTGTGTGTGTGTGTGTGTGTGTGTAAATGTTGGGGGGAGGGGATGAAGGGCACAAAGAGGAAAGGAGGAGAGAGAGAGAGAGAGAGAGAGAGAGAGAGAGAAATTACTGACGGAGGACAAGCACCAAGATGAAGGGGAAAGAATCAAGGGAAAGTAAAATAATGATGTCGAACAACTTGATATGAGTGAGTGATGAATCGGGAAGGGAAGAGTAGGGGAGAAGGGGAGAGAGGACAAGGGATGGGAGTTCAAGAGAGAGAGAAGTTGAGCGAAAAGAGGTAAAGCAGAAAGAAGGGGAAGATGAAGGTAAAGCAGAAAGGAAGGGCTGATGAGGGTTAAAAAGAAGGAATAGGTGAAAATCGGAAAAACGGAGGAGACAAAGAAAGTGTAAGGATGGGGAGGGAACAGTCACACAAAGGAGGATATATTGGTGTGTGTGTGTGTGTGTGTGTGTGTGTGTGTGTGTGTGTGTGTGTGTGTGTGTGTGTGTGTGTGTGTGTGTGTGTGTGTGTGTGTGTGTGTGTGTGTGTGTGTGTGTGTGTGTGTGTGTGTGTGTGTGTGTGTGTGTGTGTGTGTGTGAGAGCTGAATTTATATTCGAATCGGATAGTACGGAATTGAATCAATTTCTCCATCGCCACTGGATATATTCCAGCCACTGGCTGTGATATACTCCAAGACAGAGGCGAGGGAGGGAAACAAGGAAGAAAGAAAGCAGAACATAAGAGCGGGAAAGAAGCAAAAATATTTAGATAAATGAAGGAGACTGACAGAATAATGAGTGATTAGTGAGGGTGAGAGAGAATTGGGTGGGGATAACCGGGTTGAAGGGGAAGTGTGGGAGGAAAAAAAAAGTTAAATAAATGTAAGAGGATGGTAACAGTACGCAAAGCTTTCAGTAAGGGTGAGTGATGGTGGGGTGGGATGGTAAGGAGGCAGAGAGGAAAGTGTCATGAGAACTGACTGAGAAAGAAACAAAGATTAGCTCAAACAGGATGGCATAAGAATATTGGGTGAACGGCGAGGAGGAGGAGGAGGAGGAGGAGGAGGAGAAGGAGGAGCGTAATACGGGGAGGAGTCAAAGTTAGTTGGGTAAAAGAGGAAGGTAACAGAATACATGATCTATAGCATAAGAGGTAATGAAACGTGACAAGGGAGACGGTAAGAAAGAAGCTGAGTGGAGAAAACTGGTAGCCGGTGAGAATGGTGAAAAGGAAGAAGAAACAAGGAGAGAGAGAGAGAGAGAGAGAGAGAGAGAGAGAGAAATTCAAAGGGATCTGGGAAAGACAGGGGAACAAGGAACGACGAAAGCTGACAGGAGGGCGAAAGGAAAGGAAGAAGAAATGTGGTGAAGTAAAAACAAAAGCTGGAACACATTGTGATAGGAAAGCAGGTTCCGGAATCCGAGGAGACATGATAAAAGAAGGAAGGGACATGTTTAATCTTAAAAAGGAAAATAGCATGAGACAGTGATCGTCATGATTATACTGAAAATGAAAAACAGGGGGGATGGACTCAAGGTAGATGCAGGTCATAAAACTACGCTAGAAGAGAAAGAAGGACAAACCAATTTTCCTTTTCAGGCCGAGTTACCTCCCTCTGCCCTTCTTATTTACCCCAGCTTACCTCCCCTCTCACTGCACCAGCCTACACCGCAGCACCGTCACCAAGGTAAGACTTTTCCTTTCTTCAAATTTTACAAGCATTTTAAATTTGGCATTTGGTGTATCTAATACATTATATACTACAGCATTCTCAATAACCAATTTTCATATCTACCTTTGCATTAAAGTCTCCCATCACAAACGTATATTAGGTGGTTCGCTTCAAAAACATGATATGAAAGAGATGGAAGCAGACTTGGATAAATAAGCAGAGAGAAGCAAAAGAGATGGACAAGGAGAGCCTGAGGGATGAAGGAGGGGGGCGGGTGGGAGGCCATGAGGACAACCTCAGTCATCAGTATGATTAAAAGGGAATTTTTTACCAGCAAAAGTAGTACCAAATATTATGAGTAATAAATGTAAGGTGATTCCAAGAACAGGAGAAATATGAGATGAAAAGTGGAGACAGAAGAATATGAAGACAAAAGAGATCATAACCAAATGGGAGAGGTTTGAATAGTAAATGAAAACGCCTGGCAGCCAATGAACGGATCTTGAATTTGGCTCTATGTCATCTTGTTTTTGTTTTTTCTAGGAGGGAATAATTTGCCTGCTCCAGGTCTTTGGTTCCTTCTTCCTTGCATTAAAAAAACTATGGGCATATGTAATTATACAAATAAGTTTCCAGTCATTATCATAAAAGTCAGAGTATTTGTTTACATTAACTTGATTCTACAGTATAACACCATGCAGATATTCTTATTGAAAATCCGAACATCAAGCTGCTACTTCAAGATTACTTCCATTGCAACAGCTCTGTATCACTTTATATCATGTTAGTTAATCAGTGCTGCTTCAGTCTCAGTTGTATCGGTAGTGTTAAGGATAATGTCCCTTTGACTCCACATCAGCATCTTTACGGAGATTGATCGGCATATGACCCACTACAAAAAGTTTACCAATTTTCTCTTATTTTACGCGTGGATATCCCTGCACTCAATTTTTCTTAAGTAAAACCAATCAGCACTAAACGAACTTTTATCGTGCATGCTTCATACGTTTCCCAGTTTTGTCTTCACTCTTGGTCCTTTTTCTTTACACAGGCGCCTTCCATTCAACTGAACTTAATATTACTGAAACCCCAAATACATGTTGAAACAGTTATTTCTTTTTTTGTTAAGTAGTTACTTTCTTTTTCAATGCTGATTCTTGTGTAGGAATATAAAGTAGGATATAAGAGAGAAAGGACATGAAGGAAAGAGAAGAGGTGATGGATTTAACCTCTTCAGTCACATGCCTTTTTCATGTTAAACGACCACCAGACGATTTTATTAAGTGTTTTTATTCAATGGTATTTGTGAAAGGATTAACTAAAGCTACACTGTATATCCAACCCCTCCAGCTCGACAAGTCTCCAAGCTGAATTAAAACGTTTGGGAAGAACAACAACAAAGTGCAGTACTGCATAAATAGCTGAATAATTTTGTAACTGAGGAAACCGGTATATATATATATATATATATATATATATATATATATATATATATATTGTTACATAGCCTATGATTTCATCATCCTTTGTGTAATTCTAACGTACAGTGTGCTGCCTGTTTGATCACGAGCGTGTTCTGCCTCAGTCCCCCCCTTCTACCGTTATAGTAGAGTAAGTCGTCCTTTCTGTTGTTCAGTGCGGGATTGTCAACTCTTTGTCCCCATGGCTTCATTTGCGCGTCCTTCTTACAAGTTGTATCAAGCTCTGCTGGCCCCTATATAATGAGCTCAGTCTCTGCATCTTGGCCACTTAGATCTACTCCTCATTTTGTTCACATCTCTGTCCTCCCCTGTACAGTTATTGTTGTGAGTGCTCAGGAAGTCTCCAACCATCTAGCAGCTGTGTAATTTGAGTATAACTGTTGTTGCATTTTTTCCTTGTACTGTATAGCATAAGGTGTTGATTTGTGGGCCTAGTGAGTTTTTTTTTTTGTAATTTATGTAGGATTCATTTTGTCAGCCAGTTTTAATACTATTTTGTATCTGTAATAATTTATCTTGCATTAACTGAGCATTACCCAGTGTATTTTCATTTTATCAGGGCTGACTTAGGTAAATTTACTCTTGCTAATTTCATGTTAATAGAGGCTATTGCAGTTAACCATATATTTAACCTGTTTTTTGCCATTACATTATCCTTATGAGTCCTGAATGTTTTGTTGTTAGTTTGAGCATTAAACTTTAACTTGTAATTTTACCTATCTCTTTTGTTTTGAACCTGGAACTTTACGGGACAGTAGTGATTTTTAGTATTCTCACTTAAAGTGTACATTATCTTTCTCTGTTCCGTAACATAAATTTGGCGACCTCATATCAGGATATTCAGGATATTATCATAAGGATATTGCTCGATATTTTGTGACTGTTACTTATTCATGATGTCTACTATTACTACACTTGATGAAGCCAAAGATTTTTTGTCAAATGTGCAAACAGTGTGTGATGTAGAAAACAGAACAAAGAATGAACTTAAGCTTGTTGCTCAACAATTGGGAATTGCTGTTCGCTCTCATCATTCTAAAGATCAAATTGTTGACATGATTAATGAAAGCTTGTTTAATGTAACTCCTCCAAATGAGCAAACGCAGATTGAATTAGCTAATTTACAGCTAGCCCTGCAGGAGGCTCGTGTGAAGGAAGCTGAATTTCAAGCACGTGCTAAGGAGGCTGATGTTAAGGAGGCTGAGTTTCACGCACAAGTTGAACTTGCTAGGATTCAGGCAGACCATGAGTATCGCATGAAACAAGGTGGAACTGGATCATCTAGCTCTGATGATTTTGATGTGGCTAAAAATGTTAAACTTGTCCCTCCTTTTAATGAATCTGATTTAACAAAGTATTTTCAGTTGTTTGAGAGGGTAGCTACAGGTTTTAATTGGCCCAAAAAGTATTGGCCAGTACTCCTTCAAACTGTTCTCACCGGTAAAGCTCAAGTAACTTATGCATCTTTGCCTCAGGATCAATCTGATAATTATGATATAGTTAAGAGCTTGATTCTTAAGGCCTATGAGCTTGTTCCTGAAGCCTATAGAGTAAAATTTAGGACAACTTACAAGCAAGATAAGCAATCCCATGTTGAGTATGCAAAAATCAAAGAAGATCTGTTAGAGCAGTGGTTAAATTCTAAGAATGTGGATTCTGATTTTGGTAAATTTAAGCAGATGATTTTGCTGGAGGACTTCAAGAGGTGTATTTATAAAGATGTAAGCCTATATCTTGATGAGAAAAGAATAGATAATTTGTCTGATGCTGCAGTTTTAGCTGATGAATATGTTCTCACTCACAAGAGATATTCTAGAGAAAAAGGGAAAGCTGAGAGTAAGTACGTTGCCTCTACTCAGAGTACAGGTAACAGGAAAGAGAATAAAGGTGATGTTTCTCAGGAAGTAAATACCAGCTTCACCTCTAGATTTCAGAAAAGTAAATGTACTTATTGTAGTAAGCTTGGTCATACTACGGAGAAATGTTTCAGGAGACAGCGTGATGTGAACAAAAAGGAGTCTTTAAATATTCAGTCAATTGGTCTAGTGTCAACTCTTGAGAGTTCCCAGAATGCTTTAACTGAGTTAACTGAACCTGCTTCAGTCTTACCCAACCCTTAAACCTTCCGCCAACTTTGGGTCAAATACGATCAAATCTGTTTGGGCTGACTTGACCCAGTGGCTTAACCTTTGACTTTTCCCTCTGACCTTAAACCCGGACTGACTTATAAAAAATGAACCAATGATACCTTATTTTAGCCTCAGGTATTCTACAAAGTATAGTTTACATCGGATAAAAACTGTTTAAGTTGACCTTACCCAGTGTCCTTGACCTCAGACGTGCTTTCATATAAAAAAGGTCAACCTTTTGCGTGATCCTCAACTCATCCACCAAGTTTGAAAATGAAATCTGATAAATACTTTTACTTATTTTACCTACACAAAGACACATGGGTCGAACTTTGACCATACTGTGACCTTCACCTCTGATCGTTAATTCCTTGCCTGACCCTTAGTTGTTCCAACAAGTTTGGTTCAAATCAGATCAAAACTGTTTGAGTTAACCTTGCCCTGTGGCCTTAGCCTTTGACCTTTCCCTGTGACCTTGACCTTTGATTGTTCTAAAAATCAGATCCTTTTATTCTTGCCGTATCCTAAGACCTTTTCAGAGTCTGGTGTTAATCAGATAAAAGTTGTTTATGCTGAATACATGCTAGGGCTGTCTCATACAGGACTGGTGTATTGGTATTAGCGGGGGTATTTTTACGACATGTCGGCGGGTCTTCTGGTAGATCAGTAAAGTGGTCATCAGAAAGTGATTGGACAGGCGAAGGAATGGAACTGTGTAGTGGGGTTTGTTGAGCTGAGTGTGTTGGTGGCATGAAGGTAAAGAAAAAAATTTCTTTCTCAAAAACAAAAAGTAAGCACACATACAGTAGTTCTGATACTGTCTTTCGCTTACGGTAAAAATCCATTTAAGGTTCGAAGCTTCCTTATCAGCAGCTGCCTAACCGCCTGGAGCGCTCACACAATATTATTATTCTGTACATTTTTTATTTTCTCACCGTAGAAATGGCGGCAAGGAAAGTGGTGACGAAGCTGAGAAAATGAGAAAGAATCAAAGAGAAAAGAAAGACGAGGACAATGAAAAGGAGAAACAGGAGGCGAAGAGCCATGAATAGACGAAAAGGAAGAACAGAAATGGGAGAAGGAAGAAGACTGGAATGATGATGATGATGATGATGATGATGATGAGGAGGAGGAGGAGGAGGAGTAGATGGGGAAGTAGAAAAGGAAACAGCAGGAGCAGGAGCATGAAGAGGGGAAAAGAACATAAGACAGCAAAAGAAAAAACAAAGATCTGATCTACGACGAGGATGAGGATGAGAATGAAGACGACACGCCGCGATGAGACGGGATGAAACTGCAGTGGGTCAGTGCGCTATAGAGGAAACACCTGTACACAAAGATGAACACATAAATGCCATAAATCTGCAGTGCGTCAGTGTGCTACAGAGGAAACAACTGTACACAAAGATGAACACATAAATGCCATAAATCTGCAGTGGGTCAGTGTGCCATAGAGGAGACAACTGTACTTAAAGATGAACACATAAATGCCATAAATTTTCAGTGGGTCAGTGTGCTATAGAGGAAACAAATGTACTCAAAGATGAACACGTAATGCCACAGGTCTCTAACTTTAATAAGGTTTTCACTATGCGATTTTACTGAACTTTACAAGAACCTTTAGTAGTGATAGGGTTCACTAATTCTACCGGCATATCTAATTCTCCTAGTCTGAAATGTCGTTCCAGCTAAATGAACACATGAAAGAGAAAAAATGTCAGTATAGTTGAGAACGGATATGCAGAAGAAAATCGTTAACAAATTGAAAAGGAGGTGAAAAATACATGACGCGTGAAAAGTGTGTGAAGAAAAATCAGGTGGTACTGATAAGCAAAGAACAGCTGATAAATTCTGGTCTGGATATATACTGACACTTGGAGGTGTCTCAGGCAGTAGGACGTGAGGGAAGGTGGGCAAGATCAAAGAATGGAAGTACTAGGGAAGGCGAAAGGGTCAAGACGTGAGAAGAGCGAGAGTAAAGGGAGCAATGAGAGGGAAGGGATGTGAGAGTGAGGCAGTGAAGACGAGGACAGAAAAGGACGGGTGACGAAGGTATGACGGAGAAGCGGTGGGGAATAAGAGTGAGGCGGCGAAGGAAGGGGCAGACTGGCTGAAGGGCGGTGGTGAGGGCGGTATGACAGAGGAGGAGGGAAGGGGCATGAGAGTGTGGTGGTGAAGAGGATGGCAGACTGTTTGAAGGGACGAGTTGGTGAGGGTATGGTGGAGAAGCCATATCCCAGGGGGAAAATCACAGATATAACACTTGACAAAATTTAAAGGTGATGAATGGTAAATGGGCCAACAGTGCAAGACAGGAGAGGATTGAGGGCAGAAGGGGCAAACGGGGAAGTCAAGACAGGAGACGAGGACAGAGAAGCTAGAGAGAACTGAGAGGCAGAAGCTACAGTAGGTGGGGAAAGAAGGGAGACGAGGACAGAGGAGCAAGGGAGGACAGAAGAAGGAGCAATAAGGCACAAAGAGACGAGGTGCGGCGTGACAAGAGGCAGAAAAGAAAAAAATGAGTGGAGAAGAGAAAATGGAAGAAAGGGAAATGGAAAAAATATATATGAAAATGAGGAGAAAAACCAATACGAAAGGATAAAAGTGAAAAGTGGGTCGGCTGAGAGGAGGAGGAAGGAGGTGGTTATTTTAGTGGAAGAAACAAGTGTGTGTGTGTGGGGGGGGGGGGGGTAATACAACCAGTTCCCAGAAAAAGTAGTGGGGAAAAAATTCCAAACAATGAAGCATGTAAGAGATAATAAGTGGTTGGTGTGGCGTGGCGTCAGTAGCTAATGGAGGGTTTGAGGCCACTGTCTTAACATCCCTCCCTCTTGGCTAGTTACACTCACCCTCATCACTACGTGACACCACCTACTGCAACACCCAAGCCACCGCCTTCACCTCCTTACCTCCAGGTCAGCTACACACACCCTCATCAGTACACAACATCACCATCCACTACAACACCCAGGCCACCGCCTTCACCTCCTTCCCTCCAGGTCAGCTACACACACCCTCATCAGTACACAACAGCACCACCCACTACAGCACCCAGGCCACCGCCTTCACCTCCTTCCCTCCAGGTCAGCTGCACACACTCTCATCAGTACACAACAGCTCCACCCACTACAGCACCCAGGCCACCGCCTTCACCTCCCTTCCTCCGGGCTGATTACATAACCCTCATTCTCATCATTCTACTCGCTGATGATGTCCCACTCTCCTTGGGTAGGGTGGGATGAGGTTACTGTCTGGCACAGCTGTGACTGTTTGTGATGCTTCTGGGAGGGACACCTCTCCTGATACACTTGGGGAAGAAATGAGAGGAAGGAGGACATGCAGGGGGGCAATAAAGGTCTGAAGACTCTCTGGGGGAATGGCAAGATGGAGGTGAAATGAGAAGATGGGTTGGGATGGGTTAAGGTGGAGGTAATATGGGTTGGGGTGGGTTAAGGTGGAGGTAAGAGGGGTTGGGGTGGGGTAAGGTGGATTTGAGGTGAAGCAGATTGAAGGAAAGAGAGCAAAACGTGTGTCTGATGTTTTAGAAGTTATGAAGAGTTAGGATGAGTACAGGACAAAAAATGGTGCAAGAGAGGAAGATGAGCAATTGGACAAAGTGAAAATGTTGCACCAAGAATGCATGATTAATCATCAAACGCATAGAATAACAACCAAGACAAAGGACTTCTTTGACAGCCGCACCCACTCCTGCAATATTGTAAGGGGAAGGAATAGTAATTTCTAATGGAGGCGGAGGGGCGACTACGGGAGTCCCACTCTATGTAAACTGGTCGGGGTGGGTCAAAATTTCTTGTGCCTACTGGGGATGCCTCCCCCAAGGGGCAGTCCTGGTCACCTTGCCCTAAGCTGAATGGCCTCGACAGTTCAAATATTCAATTTTAAAATAAGTTTAATCCCTGTGTCTCAAGACTCCGCGGAAATGACAGCAACGCGAGCTTATCTTGCCCTCGTTTCTCTTGGTGATAACTTTAATACAAATCTTCACTCAAACCATAAATCCTAAGTAGTAATTTCCATTGAGTATACTCTCATGTTTTTACCAACCCCGTCTGTAAATGCAGTTAATCCCATTCAATTTTCTGTGCAACACACTCAATCCTTATGTCACGAATTGGCGCGAGCGTGTTTATAAGTTCGTGACAGTTTTGTTTTAGTGTGAAAACTGCGAATTCTAGTGGAATTCTCACTGAGTATCACTCAGTCCAACCGTCCTGGTGCTCACTCGATTGGGACGCTTTTCAGAACATTTTTCACTGTTTCATAAGCGATCATCCTTGCGTGCGACATTAGCGCCTTCGCTGAGTGATTTATTGTGAGCGTATATCACTCACTTTCTTTCTGTTGACCGTTGGAGCAAACACGGCTGGCCCTCGCCCTCTTTCATAATTCGAACTTAGTCAGGCTTTGATCGTCGTGAGAGAAGGTATGTGTACAGCGAACTTCTGAAATTTCCACCTAGACGGTGAATCGGCGAAGAGGTTTAGCGTGTTTTCAGCGTCCGTTCTACGTAACGACACTCAGTCATTCCGCTTAGCCCCCTTTACTGACCAGTATTTCCTTTCGTTTTTCCTATATTTAAGTTTAGCTTTTGAGTGAGCGAGTGTATTCTCTTTGTTATTTTGATTCATTTTGAGACTCATGTAACGTAAAATTAATTCAGTGTAATCAATAAATTCACAGTTCTTTTTCTTTGAGCTCAATGTAGTTAAACTCGTGTTTTATTTCTCCACAATTAGCTTATTTAGTTGCCACTCCCAGTTTGCACAGACGCCTTGCATTATTTATAACTGGTACTTAGGGCAGTCCTTTTGTATTAAGCTTAAATCCATTGTGCCAGCCAGGAGTTAATGCACCGGCAAGAACCTGTTTATTACTATTAATATTAGTTATTGATTGTCAGGGGTGGAGTCACCTTCTCGAGAGGCTAACAGTACTACAAACAGCACTCATAACTAATTAGTCTCTGCTGTGTACTGTTGAGAAAGTTTATAAATTCTCGTCCTTAGAGAATCAGCAAAGTAAGCCGCGATAAAGTAAAACTTACTGCTTGATTTCACGTCAATTTTTGTCCCTATTTACAAGCAACATTTTTAGCATTATTAATTGTAAATCTCAAAACCCCGTGACATCTGGCGACCTCATTTCAGGATATTAACTCCTAGCTTTAAAGTTATTAATGAGATAATACTCACTCACTCATACTTAGGTATTTATCATTAAAGTCTATAGGCGTTATCTTACTGGTGATTATTGATTCATTTCTATTAATTTTATGGAATAGTTTTCATAGTCAGTTGTTTTTTTAATTTTTTCTTTACCAGTTAAACTAGATAAAACTGGTCACCACTAACCTGTGCCTATATTCTTTACTCTTGATTATTGGCATTTCTCTGCAAAATAGCAGTCAGTACTTAGTCTTTAGTTCATTCAGACTGAGTTATCATCATGTCTACCAGCGTCTACGTACAGGAAGCTAAAGGTATGGGGCTTAGCGACCCCCCAAAATTCAAAGAGTATGTACTCTCTCAGTTTAGTTACGAGCAGCAACGTGAGAACGATGCTCGTGAAGAGCATCGAATTCAGCGTGAGGAACGCGAAAGAGAACGTGAATACGAGTGAGAACAACACAAATACGAGCAAAAACAAAGCCAATATGAGCAAAAACAACGCAAATACGAGCAAAAACAAATCCAATATGAGCAAAAACAACGCAAATACGAGCAAAAACAATGCGAACTCGAGATAGAACAACGTGAAAGAGAACGCGAACATGAGCGAGAACAACGAGAGAGAACGTCAACACGAGTTAAAACAACGTGAGAGAGAAGGCGAATACAAGCTAGAACAACGAGAGAACGAGAACACAAACATGTCGTGCGCAAAGCGCATGAGAAGCATGAACTTGAGATGTTGAAGCTCAAGTGAGACTCCTTGGCTTCAGATACAGCTGGTGCAGCTGGCCCAAGCTCCACGAGTGCCCTCCCTGCACATTTTCTGGCGACCCCACACATCAAGCTTCCTCCATACAAGGAAGGTGAGCGAATCGAGCCATTCATAGTTCGTTTTGAAGACGTGGCTCAGCTGTACCAGCTGGATGAGGCAGCTAAGCAGCTTCAGTTTCTTAGCCTGTTTGAGGGCCCTGCCCTCGATATTCTCCACAGAATTAGTGTGAATCTTACATATGAGATGATGAAGGCCACACTCGTCAAAGCATACGGTCTCACAGCTGACGACGCCAAGAGTCAGTTTATGAGGGTGCATTTACAAGAAAAAGAGACTGCCGTTCAGTTTCTTGATTGGCTTACTGCTTACTTAGATGAGTGGATGGGGAATGATGAAACTCCTTCCACGCATGAGGGGATAATCAACCTTATGCTGCGCATGTAGCTAGAAAAGTCGTGGCCTGCCGAACATATGGCTCAGCTTAATATCTGCCAGGTAAGGGATGCCAGCCAAATTGTGAACAAAGCTAATGCATTCTTCACTGTGTATGGGTATCAAACTCGTAAGCAGCACACCTTGGAAAAGGAAAGCTGACAAATCTGGGAAACCGTCTCAGACTGAACCCCAGCAACAAGGCTGTTCCCAGAATAATGGCCAAGGTCTAAACAAACTGCAGAAGAAGGACCAGAGGCAAAATACTCAGAAACCTGAGTGGAAGTGGTACAACAAGCACCCTAACCAGCAGTACTATCAGCCACGTAATCAAAGATTGGGACTATCCTTTTCAGCACCAGTTCAAGTGAATCAGAGGCAGGAGGCGAACACAGCCTTCATTCCTCAACAGCTTCACGATGGTGCTGTCCCCAGCAGTACAGGTACTTCCCCACAGTTCACTAGCCCCCAACGACAGTGAACACTCCGCCACAGGTGGTCAACGTTCCATCTTCCCAGATAGTGAGTACGACCCCTCAGATATCTAGTTCTCCGGGCACCATATTTGCCGCATCATTTATTCAGCAGCCTCATCAGTGGCTGGCTGCTTCCTCCACAGGCCCTCCCACAGGTAATAGTGCCTTCCTTGTTCAGCCAGGATTTGTGGGAGGCATTCCTGTGAAGGTCCCGAGAGACAATGGTTCCTCAGGTTGCTCTGTCAGGCAGTGTCTAGTTCGGCCTGAAGAGTACACAGGTCGACAGATCCAAGCTCAGCTTATTGATGGATCAGTGAGATTGTTCCCTGCGGCACGTATCCAGGTGGCATCATGCCAGAACCTTTGTTTGACCTTATCATAGGCAATATTCCAGGTGCCAAGTATAGTTGCACCGAAGATGACGCTACTCAGACTTCGGCTGCAGTAATGTGAGCCATGGCTGAGGCTCCAAACCGTGTCACCCCTGTGACCATTGCATCGCCGCAAGATCTGATTTGTAGCCAAGATGTTGTCCAAGAACAACATTCTGACCCAACACTTGCTGCCGTGTGGAAGAAACAAAAAGGTAGAGTGATTAAGTATTCACAGGGAGGTCGAGCCAAGTTCCTTGGTAAACAAGAACGGCTCTGCCGTGAGTCACAAACACCCCAGGGCGAGGATCGACTGCAGTTCATCGTTCCCGCTAAGTACCGCCAAGCAGTGTTAGAATGGGGTCATTGTTCAGCCTCAGGAGGTCACATGGGCAAAAGGAAAACCCAGGGCCGTATCCGTGTTGACTTTTTCTGGGCAGGAATGGGACCGGAAATAGATAATTTTGTGTGTTCCTGCAATGTGTGTCCACGTACCACCAATCAGGGACGTGTCCTTCCTGTGCCGTTTGAATCCATGCCCATGATCTCTGAATCTGTTGAGAGACAGGGAAGTGGTAAAGTGGGTGCAGACCTGACGTCTCGCCAGTTGGCCCCACAGGACACATTATGTCCAGGGCCTGTACATACATATGTACCGTAGGTTAAGAGGAAAGTTCGAGAACCTCGTGGGGACAATCCGAGGCTGTGTATGAATTACCTTTTGGAACGTCTCAAGCTGTGGGCCTCTCTGACGATTCCCAGAGAATGCACATTATCCACATGAGTGTTCATACCCACGTTGGGTGTCAAAATGTGACCTGCCCAAGATTGCATAGGGATTCTCAGCTTCCTGTCATTAATCGTAAGTGTAGAGTTAGGTTAACCAGTAAACTGCCCGTTCTCAGAAATCTGAGCAATCCAAGAACTGGCACGTTTCCTGGTTAATAATGTTAGGTTAACCAGTAAGTTGCCTGTTCTCAGAGATTTGAGCAATCCAAGAACTGGCACGTTTCCTGGTTAATAATGTCGGTTTAACCAGTAAACTGCCCGTTCTGCGAGATTTGGGCAATTCAAGAACTAGCACGTTTCCTGGTTAATAATGTAGGTTAACCAGTAAACTACAAGGGTCTTGAGAGATTTGAGCAATCCAAAGACTACGTTTCCTGGTTAATAATGTACCCATTAATAGAATAATGGTGTACTTTTTGTAACATAAGTACTGATTGCTAGGTAGAGAGAGAGAAATGACACTTTTGATGCTCCACCTTGATTGCTTTCGCAGGTGCAGCTGGTGGGTGCAGCATTGTCGCAGAGATCAGCTGATCATCTCTGCCACATGTTGCTGCCTCTTCTCCTCTGCCTCGTCATCATTAATTACTATTGTATTACATAATTTTACATGTAGGCACAGTTATACCACAACTGTCACACCTACACTGTGTATTACATACATCACACTATATAACAATTAGTTGTTAATGTAAATGTAGCGAACTTTTCTCTCAGTTTGACCTGAGCACAGGATTTTTCACCCTCGTCTTGGAGTTTTTTCCTCAAGCGTGCCTCTATTAACGTAAATACGAGGTTTTTACGCTCATTGGCGACTGTGATTTTCTCCTGTAGCAGGGTAGTACACACACCGCAGTGTGAATCTTGTGTGACTGAGTTAGGATTTATATGTATTTCGATTTTGTTTTTTTTGGAAATTTTTTTTATTTTGATGGGGCGTAATATCACAAATTGGCACGAGCGTGTTTATAAATTCGTAACATTTTTGTTTCAGTGTGAAAACTGCGAATTCTAGTGGAATTCTCACTGAGTATCACTCAGTCCAACCGTCCTAGCGTTCACTCGATTGGGACGGTTTTCAGAACATTTTTCACTGTTCCATAAGCGATCATCCTTGCGCGCAACATTAGTGCCTTCGCTGAGTGATTCATTGTGAGCGTATATTGCTCACTTTCTTTCTGTTGACCGTTGGAGCAAACACGGCTGGCCCTCGCCCTCATTCATAATTCAAACTTAGTCAGGCTTTGATCGTCGTGAGAAAATGTTCGTGCACAGTGAGTTCCTGAAATCTCCACCTAGGCGGTGAATCAGCAAAGAGGTTTAGCATGTTTGCAGCATCCGTCCTACGTAACGACGCCCAGTCATTTTGCTTAGCCCCCTCTACTGACCAGTATTTCTTTTCGTTTTTCCCAGATTTAAGTTTAGTTTTTGAGTGAGCGAGTGAGTGTATTCTCCTTGTTATTTTGAATTCATTTTGAGACTCATGTAACGTAAAATTAATTCAGTGTAATCGATAAATTCACAGTTCTTTTTCTTTGAGCTCACTGTAGTTAAACTCATGTTTTATTTCTCCACAATTAGCCTATTTAGTTGCCACTCCTAGTTTGCACAGACGCTTTGTATTATTCATTACTGGTACTTAGGGCAGTCCTTTTGTATTAAGCTTATATCTGTTGTGCCAGCCAGGAGTTAATGCACTGGCAAGAACCTGTTTATTACTGTTATTATTAGTTATTGATTGTCAGGGGTGGAGTCACTTTCTCAAGAGGCTAACAGTACTACAAACAGCACCCGTGAGTAATTAGTCTCTGCTGTGTACTGTTGAGAAAGTTTATAAATTCTCGTCCTTAGAGAATCGGCGAAGCAAGCTGCCATAAAGTAAAACTTACTGCTTGATTTCACAAGTCAATTTTTGCTCCTATTTATAAGTAACATTTTTAGCATTATTAATTGTAAATCTCAAAACCCCAAGACACCTTAACCCTCTACACTTCCACTTTTAAGGAGAGTTTGAAATAATTCAGAGCGCTCAAACCAATAATCTTACAACGCATATTTTCTCAGTGAATACTCTGCTTTACAAGCTCCACCGTCCACTAAATTTCCTGCCCATCCTGCCCATTTATTTGCTTACCACACTAATTTCTTTACCCCTTCCTTTTAACGGTTTTTTGCCGAGACGCAGGTAACGCGGTCGACTAAAGCTCTTGTGACAAGGAAATATGTGTCCACGTATGCTAGAGCACAGCAACGGCTCACACGAAAGAAGTAATGAACAATTACTCTATCTTATTTGGCCAGACTAAAATAAAACTGATAAAAAAAAAAAAAAACTGCCTCACCTACACGACCCTCTCTTATCTCTACGTGGTATATTAACCTTTTCCATACTAGGACGTCATATATATTCTTCCAAACTCCTGATCATCTTTTTCGACCAAGTGAAATTTCATTGTCTCTTCACTGTTTCTAAGTTCAATTAATTCGTCTGGTAATGGGAGAATAAAATATAGATGATGTCATCTAACAGGTGAAGTAAAACATTCAAGTTCAATACAATTGAGTGAAAAAACTAACCAGTATTATGTTAGATTGATGTTTGGGTGGAGGGGCAGGAGGGAAACTTTTAAACTGATGTTACAACTCTAAACTGCAGATGGAACAGAAATTTACACATTACTATTTTTTTTGCTATGAACAGTGGCGGGTTGATCTTTAAGTACAAGGTCAACTCTAATCACTCATTTTTTCACACGAATGGATATAACCCATGAAATGAGACTGAAAGCTGCCACAAATTACTATGCCGGCTGGAGGGCGAGAGGAGAGGAAAAGGGAGTAACTTCTCAATATTCTGAAGGGAGTTTTGGCAAAGGAAGAAAGATGAACCTTTGACGTAATTTCCACATTTCAGAATCTTGTGCTGACTAAACTAACAATCTTATTCAGCTAAGACACCTCGTCCTCTGCCTGTCTCTATCACTGCACTAAACCACAGGCACCGCAGCATCTCCGCTAATAAAACGATTATCCCATCAACCTCTTCTAAACCAGTTCATTACGTTCTAAACTTACATAACTCACATCACAACCAAACTGCACCACTAGACGACCGCTACACCACCTCTTCACAACAAAACAACCACCATAAAACAACCACCAGCACCATTACACCACACCTGTAAGCGATACAGCGCCATACTTCTCTCGTGCCCCTTCATTGCATCTTAGCCTAAGCATCAGGTTAACCTATAAGCCTTAACTACTTTACCCTTCCACTGTCATGGTGTAGCAATAACGGTTTAATATTAAAATATTAAACCAGAAAACACTCAGAAAGCGCATACCTCCGCCAATGCCACTGCAGGATCCGGATCCGGATCCTCCCCCAAATGAAATTACTTCTTTCTTGGTCCATGGCCCATTCTTCCATAAATTTTCATTGAAATTCATTGAGAACTTTTGGGGATATCATGTGGACAAACTAACAAACAGACTAACATAAGTGAACACATAATCTCCTCCAACTCGTTGGCGGGGATAATAAAATTCTGCTAGTACGAAATTTAGTGAAGGGAAAGGAGAACTTTAAAAAAAAAAAGTCACAAGGGAAAACAAAAGGAGTAAAATGGAAGCCTTACAACGTGAGTGTTGTTGGTCCTTGTGAGGCCATTTGTTGGAGCAGGTTATCACATCATTATCTAATCAGAGTAAAGAAGAACGACAGTAAATCACGAAGGTGTGCGCGTAAACCAGTACCATGGGGTGAAAAGAGGGAGATAAGGAGGGCGTAAAAAATGGGAGAGAAGGAAAATAGGCCTGTCTGAAGGATGATGGTGAGTTGATGGAGCGACAGGCAAAGTGAAGCCTGAAAACAGCATACGATGATAAATGTGGGGAAGAAGGCCCAGCGGGGGGTGGATTGGAGGTGGGAAGCAGGGGAAAGGGAAAGGGTGGAAAGGAAGGGGAGAGAGACGGAATGAAGGACCAGGGGAGGGGGAAAGTGTGGAAAGGAAGAGGAGGGAGAGGGAAGGAAAGGTCAGAGGAGAGAGACATTAAGAAGAAACACACATAAGACGGAGTGAACTTGATAGTATTCATATATGTGTGTGTGTGTGTTTGTGTGTGTGTGTGTGTGTGTGTGTGTGTGTGTGTGTGTGTGTGTGAGAGAGAGAGATGCATTTTTGAGGCTGAGGTTTATTTAATGTTCTTTAACATCCGCCAGAAGCAAAAGATTTATTAATAAAAATAAAGGTTCCTCCTGACCTGATGATCTTTTAGTTGAGAAAAAAGCTGATTATTACCCCTTCATTATGATGATCGAAACGCGCGCGCGCACGCACACACACACACACACACACACACACACACACACACACACACACACACACACACACTCTCTCTCACTCTCTCTCTCTCTCTCTCTCTCTCTCTCTCTCTCTATATATATATATATATATATATATATATATATATATATCCCTATCTATTTATCTATCTATCCACAGAGGACATGATCTGGTAGACGAGGGAGGCCTTATCACCTAATAAAGCTCTCTCTCTCTCTCTCTCTCTCTCTCTCTCTCTCTCTCTCTCTCTCTCTCTATCTATCTCTATATCTATCTCTCCACAGAGGACATGATCTGGTAGACGAGGGAGGCCTTATCACCTAGTAAAGCTCTCTCTCTCTCTCTCTCTCTCTCTCTCTCTCTCTCTCTCTCTCTCTCTCTCTCCACAAAGGATATGGTGTGGTAGGTGTGGGAGGCTTATGATATCACCTGGTAATGTTTGTCTAACTGTGACAACGAATCACTGGTGCCTGTCTCAAAACACTACACTCCTGTCATGAAAACCGTCCAGTCATATATTCTAACACTTCCTAATCAGAACACAGGCAGTCCAAGTATTTGCCACAGTCAAACACCCAGCCACTATCCCATCACCCATTACAAAGAGTTTTCCCACCGACCACACACGGCCACTCATCCATCATTCACATGCACTTTCTCCCACCACCTATACCCACACCCAACCACTACACCATCACTCATACCCAGGTACGAGTATTATCCCGTACTACACTATCACTTATACCCAGGCACTATCCCACCGCCCACATCCACCCCCTCATCCACCTCACACATCCCTGCCCATTCCCACCCACCATACACACCCAAACCCAGCCTCTCACCTACCACCTATATCTAAACATAGCTCCTCCCCCACCAACAACAAACATAGCCAGCCCCTCACCCACCACCTACATCTAAACTTACCTCCTCCCTCACCAACAATAAACATAGCCAGCCCCTCACCCACCACCTACATCTAAACGTACCTCCTCCCCCACCAACAACAAACATAGCCAGCCCCTCACCCACCACCTACATCTAAACGTACCTCCTCCCCCACCAACAATAAACATAGCCAGCCCCTCACCCACCACCTACATCTAAACATAGCTCCTCCCTCACCAACAATAAACACACCCAGCCCCTCACCCACCACCTACATCTAAACATTGCTCCTCCCCCACCAACTATAAACATTCTTTCCCCCTCCCCCACTCTAGCCTTACAGACCCCTCACTCCCTACATTCTTTCCTTACACGACCTCTCTTTCTTACCTTATATCTACTTTCACTTCCTCCTCTATTGTCTTCCACACCCTCTCGCTCCCTCGACTCTTGTCATACAACCCCTCTCACTTCCTCCATTCTAGCCTTACACCCGCCCCTTATTCCCTCCACTCTTGCCTCACACCCCCTCCACTCTTGCCTTACGCCCCCTCTCACTCCATTCTTGCCTTAAATCCCCACTCACTCTCTGCACTCTTGCCTTGCACCCCCTCCAATCATTCCTTACACCCCCTCTCACTTCCTCCACTTTTGCCTTACACCCCCTCTCACTCCTTCCACTCTTGCCTTAAATCCCAACTCACTCTTTCCACCCTAGCCTTGCACCCCATCTCCCTCCCTCCGCTCTTGCCTTACTCCCCCTCTCACTCCCTTCACTCTTGCCTTACATCCCAACTCCCTCCCTCCACTCTTGCCTTACTCCCCCTCTCACTCACTCCATTCCTGCTGCCCGTCACCCTACCCCTCCAAAGCATCCTCACCCGCACCCCAGACAGTCAGCTGGGGTTGTACACAAAGCTATGACTTTCCCATCAACTGGCAGAAACAGGAAAAACAAGTGCAAAACCACCATTCCTCCAGTGTGGGTAAATGAGCCTGCCAGCTTTTGGGGCAGTCTTATGTAAACCAGTGACATGCTGGGGCTATCATATGAGGATTTTTTTTCAGGGGGGGGGGAAGACTAGCAAGAAAATGGAGAACGGGAGACTACCCTAAGGTACTGTACAGCTTATTTTGCTTTTAAACTGTGTTTCAAGAAAGCGTTTACCCTCATTCCTTGCCGTACCATCATGTAGAAGTAGTACAGCAACTTCTCTAAGTGGACAGGTAGGGTGTGAAAGAATTTGAATTTCATTCTTGGAGAGCTAACTTTGGTCTAATACCATAATACTGTCCCTCGGGAGTAAGTGATATTGTACTCTGCGTCATCTACAAAACACGGGATTTTTTGTTGTTATTTGTAGGTGCAGGTGCATATGTCGAGAAAATAAAACTCTGTTTTGTCTTTGGTGTGCTGTGTAAATCTTTGCAATACTTTTTATCGAAAAGTTTGCCACAATCTTCTAATGAGACTAGCAGAAAGTTGGATGCGTGGGAGCAGAAAAAATGAAGGCGATTAACTTACACGTTTAGTTGCATCACAGTGCACAGCAAATCAGCAATCTGCATTTTATATTAATGAACTGTCTTATAATACAGTATAGAGATACAGCTACATGAGAATATATAGCTCACACATGGACAACTATCTTTTTTTTTTTTTTTTTTTTTTTTTTTTGCCTATCGACCATTGAGGCCGGAGCCCCTGGTCATTAAGGCAATTATATACATGTATATATATTTACACATATTTACATATATATATGAACATATATATATACATACATACACACATCCATGCATATGAACATACACACTTTCATGCACACGTACATATATATATAATAATTTTAATTTTATTATTTTTTTGTAATTTTATTTTTATCTTTTTTTTTTATTTATTTTTTTTTTTTTTTAACCTTATATTACTTATAAACTAAAATACCTAATCTAAAGACCCTAAAACTAATCACCTAACAGACAAATCGCTAACCTATACTAAATCCTACAGAGACAAATAGCTAGACCTACACTAATGGTAAAAATACCTCGACTAACAGAACACCATCGACTGCAGATATGTAATGCCTTTCTACATGACATACCTGCACTCATCACCTGGTGACTGTCAGTCGAGGCACAACCTAATATAGGGGACATCAATATATGAAAGGGAACCAGACGAGTCAGGAACATTTCCATATACGTCAACTGTCGGCCCTAATTAGAATAACTTAAGCAAGATGGTATAATGGATTTACATAATTTGTACAAAAAGTGAAGAACCTCGGCCAGCAGACCACCATCGACTGCAAGTGCCCAATACCTTTCTATATTGCACACTTGCACTCATCAGCTGGTGACTCTTAGTCGAGGAACGGGGTTTAATGTAGGGGACATCTATATTAGAAATAGATCAGTGGGAGGAGGAACTATTTCAAATATGTCAACTGTCAACCCTAATTAATATTACAATATATACATATTGACCGTTGATAAAAACCACAACCACACAGTAAAAAAGTCACATCACTCTGATCAGTCCGGTCTCTCTCAAGAAAGCCATCAATTTATCAGTCATAACAATGTCCCCATCACCCAGGATGGTGGAAAGGGTGAAGGGGACGTCTGCTGCACCGCAGTAATTTATAAGTGAAGCACGTTCACGAATAAATCGCCGACAGCGCAGGATGATATGACTGATAGATAACACCGCATCACAGATGTCACAGTGCGGTGGGAAGCGTCTTTCCATATAAGGTTTCATGTGTGTTACAACGGTGGCATTAAGCCGTAATCGTGCCAACACTTTTTCTTCCAGGCGACTGGGGCGGTTGGCGGTATCCCAGTCGCCCAGGTACGGCTTACAGGTTGGAATATTTAGTCTGGTCCACTGACCTTGCCACAGAAGATTTATTGATTTCTTTCCGAGAGAGAGACTCGACCGTAGATCACGAGGAACGTCCCAAGTCTCCTCGAGCTCTACAGCCGACTTTGCAAGTAAGTCAGCCTGCTCATTGCCGTAGATACGACAATGACCAGGCACCCAGATCAGCGTGAATGACTTGTTGCATGAATGCAACTTATTAACGATGCGGCCCTGGATCTCATGAGAGTCCGTAGTGCAAGATGCAATTGCCTGAAGGGCTGATTTTGAATCTGAAAATATGACAAATGAATCATGCCTAGAATTGAGAGCATAGTCTATGGCTTTGTCAATGGCAAAAAGTTCTGAGGTAAACACAGATGTATGAGTCGGCAACCGATACCTGAGGGCACATTCAGTCGACCACACACTTGCACCCACACATTCACTCGACTTGGAGCCGTCGGTGTACAAGTGGTGGGACCCCAAGTGACGAATGATGATGTTACGAAACAAGTGGTGGACCTCCGCCTCCGGCGCCTTGGCCTTTGGTGCTGGGAGCCATGTAACGACAACTATCGACTCTTCATTTTCTTTTAACTCACCGTACTGCGCAGCACTGGGTTGTGTTATACACACTGTTGCTATAGTTATTGTTAGAAGAATGCCCACAATACTGTTCGAGATCACACACGAAAACACAACTAGAGGTGTATGATATGTAGTAGGACTACTGGGCCTTGGAAGCAGGCTGTGAAACCTATACCCAGAGTCGGACACATAAAAAAAAAAAAAAAAACTAACAAGCACCACCAAGTGTGTACTATCCAGGGACGTTACGTTCACACCATCCATCTGTGGGATACAAACACTGACTATGGCAATGTTGAAGCACAGTCCTGACAAAATCGCACTTCATGTAGCATTCAGTCTTCACTGCCACCCTACCTAGTCTTGTCATTTGCTCCGCTTGCTCAAGAATTGCAGTTCGCGTCGGAAGGATTCCTGCTGCATGACGTACAACCCACCTCCTTTTCTAAGTTGCTGCATCAGCTTAGACTGCCTTCCTTACAATTTCTATATCACTTTTCTCCCTTCCTCAGTTCATTTTCTCTCATAAATTAATGTATTTTTCCCCTCCCTGTTCGACCATTCCACCGTGGTCCCGCCTCCTATACTGAATCCTCTCTAACTGAATAAAAAATGGTGTTCCCAGCTGCCGGGGGCTTTGGAGAAAGGGCGAGAGGGAAGACTGGAGGAGGGGAGGAAGAAATGAATATGGGAGAAAGTTTGGGGATAACTGAGACACACATGAGAAATCATACACTAAAAGAACGGGAAAATTACAGGCACGGGCGAGCCTAACATATGTAATAATACTGTCCTGATTAAACTCGTGTAAATAAAAGAATTGGGTTACACAGATGATGACAACGACGTCGATGACGACGTATTAGCGTACCGTAAATGGTACTGTATCAAAGGTGAAATAATGTACTTAAAATGCTTGTAATTCTGTCATTATAATACTCAGTAGGATGGGGAAAAGTTCTCCTCACATCACAATGGGAAGCTGTGACGTTCACGACACTGCAGCAATGAAACATTTGATACGGCAACACTGGTAGAGACCGAGAAATAAACTGATGGTGGTGTATGCAACCCCACAACACTGAAGGGTGCGTATGAAAAATGCTGAGAGAGAGAGAGAGAGAGAGTGTGTGTGTGTGTGTGTGTGTGTGTGTGTGTGTGTGTGTGTGTGTGTGTGTCCGAAAAACAAAAAGAAACAATAGTGTAGGGAGGGAATTTTATAGACGAATATGCTCTACAGCAAAAAAAAAAAAAAAAAAAAAAAAAAAAAAGGCATTATGAAAAACATTTGTGAATGCGGTAGAGATATGAATGACGGATGAGAGTGGAAGTGACTGGAAGATGGAAGGGAAAAGGAAGTGCAATATCAAGGGCCATCTCCAACAGGGGCGCTCACACCATTAGTCCTACAACGCCTACTATCACAGCGAATACTTTCCTGCACAATGCCCACATTTTCAGGATATCCCCCACGTTTTATGTTTACCCAACCCATCTGATGATTTCATTATGAGACGCAGGTCACGTGGATGAAGAAAGCGCTTGTTGATGGGAAGTAAGTGTCTACTTATGCTATATTAGAGACACTGATGGCAATACTAGGTACAGCAACAGCTCAAACGTAATAAGTAACGAACAACTGTTCACGTATAACAGGTCAGGCTAAATTAAAACTTACATTCAATGAAACCACACCACACTGCCTCACCCACACCACTGCCTCTCTGCACAACATGATGAATTAACCCCTTCTCCACTAAGACGTCATAATATATTCTATTCTTCCTACCTCTGGACCAGTTTACCTCGCTAGTAGATTTCATTAATCATTTTCACTACCACAGGGGTCTCATAATCTCAATAAAATCGTCTGACAACAGAAAGAATAAATATAAACGACTCTTCTGGCTGACGGAGTTCAACATGAAAACCCAATGTGGTTCCATGAAAAAGAATTTCAGCGTTTTGGAAAGTGAGTCTTGGGATGGAGGCGAGACAGCTACTTTTAAACTGATGTTTCGACATGGAACTCCTCAATGCACAGAAATTTAAGAGTTGGTAGTATGATTTTCATTTCAGTACAAACTGTACTTCAGTAATTCGTATGTTCACGCCGCTGAAATTAACCCAGCATGTGATGTAAAACTGTTTCAAATCACAATTGGACTGGAGGGTGGGAAAGAAGGACGAGAGAGCAATTTCATAAAAACCTTAAGTGGGAACTGGGAATGAAAACAGATTACACGGCATCTCCACATGTCAGGATTTTATGCTGGCTGATGCTAACAACCGTATTCAGGTGAGAGATCCCACCACCCAAAGAGGATGTGGATGTAGGAGATTAAGAAAAAAAAAAAACTTTTAGGAAAACAAGGATGACGAGATGCTGGCACTAACTAACGTTCCCAGATGATGAGGAAGGTGGGTAGTCAAGAGTGAAAACATTGGAAGCTGCTTAATAAAATGCTGAACAGTAACAAAAATATTAAACAATCTATGGTCTGCACACCCGTCTGCACCCTAGCCTTATATCACACATGTAGCCTAGAGATACTACATAACAAAAACACTGAAGTTATGGCTGAGCCTTGATATTTCCCAGAACCCTACCTGTCATCAGTACAACAAATACTTCCACCTCCACTGATGCACTGGTATTCTGCCTTCATGAAACAGTTCCCTCTCTCACTATCTTATATTCACTCCAACAAACCTAGTCCCTCCCTCACCCTTCCGTGTACCTACTTCCTTCTCTCTTTTCCTTCACATATCTCTGCCTTCCTCTACCTACCTTCTCTATCCCTTCCCTTTCTACCCTTACCCCTTCTACACGAGACTTCCCCTAAGCTGAATATTATTTTATGATGGCAATAAGAAAACACACACACACACACACACACACACACACACACACACACACACACACACACACACACACACACACTATCGCGATGAAAGGGTTCACAGTGTCTCTAAATTTATAAAAGAGTTTTCTCCTAAACTGAAGACGGTCGGTAAGCTGTAACAAACATAAAGCATACAGACCAGGGATGCTGTAGTACAGAAACGGGTCGTGGAAATGGTCTCCAGTCCTTCTCTACCAGGAAGCTACCGAGATGAATAAACTCATCTACCGAATTCAAAGTATAACACACAAGACGCCCTGCTGTGGATGGATTAACGCCGCCAGGGGCCACTACGTTCAGTACAGAGAACATAATAAACCTGGCTGAAGTTAGACGGTGGAGATCACAGAGCTACAAAAATTAACACTGTCAGTTACATCAATCAATCAATCAATCATTTCCTGTGGCACCTTCGGGGATACATAGGGCCTCGATGAACTCACACCACCACATCCTATCTTGTGCTAACTCCTCAAGATCTCCCCAACACTCATCTCCAGCTTCCCGTCTCATTGTCCTCACCCACGTCTCTTTTGGCCTTCCTCTACCTCTCCTACCAAGTGCCACCCACCCTGGTGTACCTCGTACTATTCCCTGTCTCCTATACACATGTCCTAGCCACTTCCATCGTGAGAATCTAACATATTCATCGATCGGCTGCACTCCCGTTATTTCTCTAATTCTACTATTTGGTATCCTTTCCCACCACTTAACTCCTAATATTCTTCTAAGTGCTTTATTTTCAAACACCAAGAATTTATTTTCCATAGTCACTGTGCTGTACCAAGACTCGTGTCCATAAATTAAGATACTCCTAACCATTACCTTATAAAGTTTGATTTTTGTATGAACAGAGAAATTGTTATTATTCCAAATATTTTTAAGCATTCCCATTGCCTGATTAGCCTTCTTTAACCTTTCCTCGAATTCAAAGTTCAAAGAACCATCCTTGGCTAAATAAGTACCTAAATATTTAAACCTATCAACTTGCTTTACAACCATACCTCCAATTACACATTCCTGCGCATTTTCCATATTCATATTGATTATTTCAGTTTTTCCACAGTTAATAACCAAACCCACCTTGCGACCTTCACTCACCAAACAGTCCAACACTCTCTGCATCTCTTCTGGCCCATCACAAATCAAAACTATATCATCTGCATAATCTAAATCCAAAAGTTTCCTGTTCTCTCCCCAAAGTATACCTGCACCGGTTTCTGTTCCAACGCGTTTCATAATGTAATCAATGACCAATATAAATAGTAAAGGCGATAGAACACCACCTTGAATTACTCCGGACTTGACTTCAAACGAATCACTCAGACAACCATCAACCATCACTTTACAAAATGTGTCCTCATGCATGTTCATAATGACCCTCACAAACTCCTCTGGTATTCCATAATGTCTCATGATCTTCCCCATAGTCTCTCTCGAAACACTATCAAAAGCCTTTTCAAAATCAACAAAACAAAGACTTAACGGTACTCTCATTTCATTAACTTGCTGCATCAAATGCCTAACTATAAAGATCTGATCAGTTACATCACCAGATACTAACCTGCTACCTCGCCCCCTTCAACACACACACCTCTTTAATATTCCCCTGTCCCGCTATGCTCAGTCAGGCGAAAATTATTGCCCAAGAATTCCTCCCCTCTTGCTGCTCTTCCACCTTTCTTCACACACTGCTCAGTCAGGGGGAAGGTAAAGCTTCAGGTTTCTGCTGACTATTTCTTCCGTCACACACACACACACACACACACACACACACACACACACACACACACACACACACACACACACACACACACACAGACTAATCCCTCCTTAGCCGTTCTATCTTAAACGTGATAAACCTTGGCAAATATCTGGTTTGTTCCCTGTCATATTTGCGTCACACACTGCCATTACATCATATATTTGTCTCCTGAAAGATCTAGGTCTGCCAGCATTATTATCTTTCGTCTGTTATTCAAGTTGTTTCGCATCCATACAGCAACTTTTGTCAGCTTCTGCTTACTGCGTCATGGACAAGAGCCAGACCCAACATACACACTCTCTGTAATAATGTAAGAAGAGACTGGAATCTCAACGCGACTCCACAACTTCCGTAAAGTAGGAGTTACGAAGCCATCTGCACTAAAAGTGCTGGTCGATGGATTCAGCACGCCCCTACACTATAACACATACTCGTATATTCAGTCACATCAGCACAAGAAGAATGAAGTTTTTTGAGAAAGCACTAAAGTGCAGGGGAAGAGAATTACGAGACATCTACCACAGCTGATTACAGACATAACACAAGTCTCCTTCTCTTATCGGTCTATTCTGGCAAATGGTTTTAACTTCGACAAGCAGGAAAACATCAGGTAAATGAAAGATGCTGAATTTTCTGCTGCCGGCGCCCTCACCCCTACCATAATGTAGGCAGCAGGTGGAAATGTCCAAAGTGAAAAAAATGGGTGGTATTTTGCGCTGCGACATGCAGAGGGTGACAGACGCCATTACATGATTTTAACTGAATGAAACGAATAACAGGTGGGAGGCTGCAGGGCCACATGAGGGGAGGCACTAAATGGGGCAGAGGGGAGAGGTAGGGCTGTGGGGGAGGTGGAAAAGTGGTGGGAGAGGTAGGGCAGAGAGGGGAGGTGGAACAATGGGGGGAGCGGGGGGACAATGGGGGTTGAGGTGGGGCAGCGGAAGGACAGATGCAACAGTGAAGGGAGAGGCAGGACAGTAAGGAATTAGGTGGGACAGTGGGGGGACAGGTGGGTCAGTGGGAGGAGAGGTGGGGCAGTAAGGGAAAGGGTGGGGGGAAAAGGTAGGTCAGTGGAAGGAGAGGTGGGGCAGTGGGGGGAGGGGTGGCGCAGTGAGGGAATAGGTGGGGCAGTGGGGTGATAGGTGGAGCAGTGGGGGAGAGGTAAGGCAAGGAGAGGACAGCTGAAGCAATGGGAGAGAGGAGAAGTGAGAGGGAAGAGGGACATTAGCATAAAAACCTACACAAACGCCAGCTGTTTCCGGTCACCAAAACACAAACTCCTAAAGAACAACAGAATAAATGACAATACACGAATCATGCCTGAATTGTGAAAAATGTTTTGTAATCAGTGTAAAAGCTGTACATTGTTCTCCAGCGGCATGAATGAAACCCACCCCATCAAGGAGATGGCAGAGAAGCCTACGTCAGCTATGCAGTACGTCAATTTACACATGCATTTCTCATCCTAAACTCCGAATGGCTACCTATGAGTGTAACTATTTTATCAGGTCTTTGTGCCTCACTGAACTCTGCCTCACCTCACCTTGGGGTGGAATAGGAGGTCCACCTAATATAATATAATGATTCCGCCTTTTACAAGACGAATATTTTTTATGATCTCTATCTATCTATCTATCTATTGCCAGACGCCTCAATCCCGTTTGGGGTGGCCACAAACAAATCGCCTCCAAGTCGCCCTGTCCCCCGCCATTTCACTGCCCTGCTCCCAACTCACACCCCCCTCTCTCATATACCTCTCCACCCAAGCCCTCCATCTCATCCTCGGCCTCCCCCTCCCTCTTACCCCCTCCACATCACTCACATACACTCTCTTCGTCAGTCTTTCACCCTCCATCCTCTCCACATGGCCAAGCCACCTCATTGTGTTCCTCACAACGCTTCCTATCACATCCACATCCACACCACAACGCTCCTTTATATCCTCATTCGTCAGCCTTTCTCTCCATGTGACTCCACAGGCTCCTCTTAAATAACTCATTTCCACTGCTCTCACTCTTGACTTGTGTCCTTCCAACAACGTCCAAGCTTCACTTCCATACGTTAGAGTTGGTATCACAATACTGTCATGTAGCAACTTTTTCACTTCCATCCTCACTTCCCTGTTTCTTATCACTGCTTTCAAAGAACCAGCAACCTTTCTTCCCTGCTGTACCCTTTCAAGCACTTCACCCTCCAAACCTCCATCCTTACTCATCACACTACCCAAGTACTTAAACGTACTCACATTTTCCAATTCCTCACCATCCAACCTCGCTGTACATTCACTGACTTCACCTCTCTCAAAGACCATCACTTTACTCTTCCCTACATTCACCTTTAGATTCCGTTTCTTACACACTCTCCCAATCTCATCCACCAAGCCTTGCAGCTCCCCTTCGTCTTCACTCAACAACACAGTATCATCTGCAAACAACAGTACAGGGAGTTTCCAAACACTATCCTCTCTCACCAGGGCCACTCCAACATCCACTACCCTACCTTGTACCTCTTTTGTTACCCCATCCATGTACAGATTGAACAACCATGGAAACATGACACATCCCTGTTTCAACCCAACTTTCAATGAGAAAAATTCACTTAGTTCACCATCCACACGCACTGCAGCCTTCACACCATCGTACATACTCTTCACAGCATTCAGCAACTGCCCATCTACTCCATATATTCTTAACACTTTCCACAATCCTTGTCTATCCACCCTGTCATATGCTTTCTCCAAATTGATCTCACAGTCAATTAATTCTACGGTCTAAATCTGCCCTTTTACACAATCTTAGTGTGCGCATGCCTTCGTCAGCGCCGATAAAATTTATGATTTATTCCTGCATCTAGATCCAGATGCACCTCAAAACCTAATCAACTCCTCCTTGAGCCACTGCCCGCCTACCTAAACAGATATCATGAAGACATATAATTTTTTAAGACATCGTGTAACACACGGTTGAATGTATAACTTCCGTCAGGCTTCACTGGCGGAGGCAATAAACAACAGAGAGGATCAAGGGAAAAAAAAAAAAAAATCGCCTGAAGACTATAAAACATAAATAAGGTGAGGGGAAGAATAACTGTCCCAGTAACGCCTCCACTGGCTAGTAACTTTATCCCGCATGCAAACACAGACCACAAACTCAGACCACAAACTCAAGTTACACAAGTTCAGACCACACTCAGGTTACAGCCTCTTAACAGACTCACACCACAGCCTCTTAACAGACTCACACCACAGCCTCTTAACAGACTCACACCACAGCCTCTTAACTCACTCACACCACAGCCTCTTAACACACTCACACCACAGCCTCTTAACACACTCACACCACAGCCTCTCAACAGACTCACACCACAGTCTCTTAACACACTCACACCACAGCCTCTTAACACACTCACACCACAGCCTCTTAATAGACTCACACCACAGCCTCTTAACACACTCACATCACAGCCTCTTAACAGACTCGTACCACAGCCTCTTAACACACTCACACCACAGCCTCTTAACACACTCACACCACAGCCTCTTAACAGACTCACATCACAGCCTCTTAACACACTCACACCACAGCCTCTTAACACACTCACATCACAGCCTCTTAACACACTCACACCACAGCCTCCTAACACACTCACACCACAGCCTCTTAAAAGACTCACACCACAGCCCCTTAACAGATTCACACCACAGCCTCTTAACACACTCGCACCACAGCCTCTTAACACACTCGCACCACAGCCTCTTAACACACTCGCACCACAGCCTCTTAACACACTCGCACCACAGCCTCTTAACACACTCGCACCACAGCCTCTTAACACACTCGCACCACAGCCTCTTAACACACTCGCACCACAGCCTCTTAACACACTCGCACCACAGCCTCTTAACACACTCGCACCACAGCCTCTTAACACACTCACACCACAGCCTCTTAACACACTCACACCACAGCCTCTTAACACACTCACACCACAGCCTCTTAACACACTCACACCACAGCCTCTTAACAGACTAACCCCAGAGAAATGGACAGTAAGAGTGAGGACTGTGCTGCGATAGGTTAAGTAAGCAGACTATATAAGAGACGCGATGTGTTTGTGTGGGTTGGGAAGGGGGACAGCACTGGGAGGGTCAATGTGTTTGGATTACTGTATGGATATTTGTTAGTGGAAGAGTCGGTTAATGTGGATATGAAAGTAAAATCTAAGTAGTGAGACAAAGTTTAGATGATTGTTTGTCGGTGTGATGCTGAGAATTAAGCAGAGGGTGAAACTAAAGATAATAGTTTGACCAAAGGATTAAAACTGGGGAGAACTGAAGGAAAGGAGGGACGAATGATACTTAGTATGGGGGAAAAATAAGGTAGAATAGAAGCAAGTAAAGGAAGGATGAGAAAGGAAGGAAAGTGAGGAGGAAGAGAACAGGCGGAGGACAGCCAAAGAGCAGGCTCTAGAAAATCATAAAGGTAAGACGGGACGAGAAGGCAGGGTCCCCAGTCAAGAGGTGAACATTGGTTGAACGATGACTGCAGGACACACGGGGATTAAGTAAGGACAGCACGAGGATCAATGCAAAAGGTAGGTAAAGGATTAAGAAAAAAAAAGTTTGGTGAAAAAGTTAAATATGTAGGGTAGACCATCATTTTTACCTGTCACTCAGGACTCTCATAACACATATACACACTGTACTACATTTGTCCTGAGGACACACTCAAAATTAATGTTTTCATTAAGCGCGCGTGCACACACACACACACACACACACACACACACACACACACACACACACACACACACACACACACACACACACACACACACACACGCACACACACACACACACACACATGGCTATTTGTAATAGCCAGTTATTCTTGATCCTTATAGTAACAACATGCTTGTAACTGGGTCGTAGTGATTTCACAATAATGTTACGTAAACAGTAAGTATTATACTCACACATAGCTAGATTGAATCGTTTCACTGGCATCCATGTAATTCTTACCTGAAAGAGAAATTTAGAAAAATGCATTAATTAGTATGTACACACTTATCAATAACGGTGCAAAATTATTTAAAAGGACAAAGAAAGACACCAAATGATGGAAGGAAAGTAGCCAAGAAGTCACCATTAAGCACCACTTAGCTAGACTGGAATAGTTGAAGATTACGAAAAATAGTAATCTGATGAGATGCTTATCTTTATATGACTGAGAACGTAACATGCACGGCAAGAACAAGGAGACAAGCGATGGTGAAAGTCATCTGAGCAGGAAGTACATTAGGCACAAAAGATTGATAGACGCTAACAAGGACACCTGTGTTGTGCATACATATTATGTGAAAATAAGAGAATGACTGACTCAAGGCAGCAGCAGGATGTTGAGGGAAATTTTGGATTAGCGTGAGCCAAAATAAATGCCAAAGGATTTCACTGGAGTGACCAGAGGTATCGCTTGAGATAGAGCACAGGGATAATAGTAGGCACATAGCACGGTGATAACCGAGGCTTGTGACCTAAAGAAAGAAAAAAGTTTTTTGATAAGAAAACACTTCCAACGCTTGCTAACATAGAAAGCATAAGACAGAATGAAGCAGGCGGGAGAGGGGAAAGAGTTAGTGATCAGTTCATTACACCATCAGTATCCTAACACTCAACACATTAAGCTTTAATGAGGTGATCCCTTAATGACACCACCATTTGCTCAATTCTGAACAATCGAGGGCAGTCATAGTTCATACATAGCCCATGAAGCTGCCTGGCATGAGATGGTGTGCTGTTTTCCCTGCACGATTTAACAAAGGTAGACATATTTTGGGGGGATGAGCATAGTATAAAACTGCATCTCTTGAGTAATGGACTACCGTGGTCCGCTGCCTGGGCCGATTTGCTCAAAGCTTAGTTATGATCAGAAATACTGCTAAGTTATATATCCTCACATTGATGTTTCTGCCAGTGATAAACATAAACACAACAAAACAAACAAGTGTATAATAACGTACACTCTCCCAAAAAAGTATCGGCCCCTTAGGGTACGATGGTTGTGAAAATGAGGAACTTCCGCGGACATGAGTCTACGAGTATGAATGTGGCGCCTTAAAACATATACCACCCATTATGTGAATCCTTTTGCAATTCTGAGTTCTAATAATTAACAAAAATAATATTTGCAGTTGTTATTACCGGATGCCCCATATATTACAATGATTCGTCCATGTTTCAGAATAATACGTGCTATATTGGGGTCAATACTTTTTTTGGGGGGTGTACATGGATACCTTGCTCGTTATCCCACGAGAAATATGTCACTAAACTCATAAGCATTCCCAATACAAAATATACGAGTAAACTGTCAATAAACTCATAAGCATTCCCAATAGTTTTCAAACAACGCTATGAACTTAAAGCAGGACTAAACTATAACCATCTCCAGGAAAGTAAGGAAAAGTGGGAAGTTATAAATATTTATGGCGCCAACAGACCTACTAGTTATATTATATATGCTATGTAACAAACAGTAAATTGTTTTTAGCTGCTTAGTCCATTTCCTGGCACTCTGTCAGCTACTACCATGTTCCTTCTCTCTCTCTCTCTCTTTCTCTCTCTCTCTCTCTCTCTCTCTCTCTCTCCACAGCTGATAGGATAGTCAAATTGCTCCACCAGTCCACCAAAATATCAAGACTGGAAAATACCTGTATGATTTTACAAGCACGGGTCCATATGGTCATGCAAAAGCTATCATTGTAAATTTAATACTGGCGGGACCCCAAACCAAATTTGCATATGTAATAGGTAAACGAGATATGAATCCACAATTGTAAATTTGGGGATCTGTTAATACAGCTCGACTTGTTATTTTACGATAACAACAAACTAGTACTTGCGTCACACCCATTATTGGGATATATTACGGTAATATATGAATGGTACAAGACACGTGCAGAGTCTATGAGTGTATCTGTGTGCATAAGCTTTCATTAAAAACTACAAAAGAATCACCACATAATTTTTCATTCCTTCATATCATATTTAGTATTCCATCACACTCAACACTGGGCGTTTTTCTTGAATGCTGTTACAAACGAAATACTAAATGCTTCATCATAAAACTCTATTGTCAGTGTATTAATCAATTCTGGGTTATGGTACTTACGATACCGTACGCCAACATCCAGTGGACCTCCAAGACCCGAACCTTTTGTCTATTGTTAATATAGGTCGCGGTGGTGCAGAGGACGCACGAGACCTAAGTTTTAGCCGATCCTGCCATCCTTATCTTTCCACCCCAGTTCCCTTCTCTCTCCCCGTGCCTACCATAGCATCTCATCTCTATCACACTTTACCCCGTCTTCACCCCAACATCCTTCCTCTTCGAGTAACAACTCGTTTATTTCCATCACTAGTTCCCCTCACTCTCTCCACCCTGCTAACTACTCCTCGACCTACCAGCATTACTCCATTACTCCCTCCCAACCTCAGTATCATCCTCTCTCCCCATTCTCACCCTCACCATTTTTCGAAAACCGAACTGAATAATTACTACATACTTTCAAATTACTGGTGAAAAACTACACGCTTAAAAGTGGAGACAGGCAGACTAAAGAGGTGAGGGTAGAGACAGACACACTAAAGGGGTGAGGGTGGAGACAGGCAGACTAAAGGGGTGAGGGTGGTGACAGGCAGACTATAGGGGTGAGGGTGGAGACAGGCAGACCAGAGGGGTAAAGGTGAAAGTATGTCAGCAAAACGGATGCAGGAGGAGAGGTTTGGAATGTAAGGATGCAAAAGAAAAGACTTTAACATAGACCACACGTCAGAAACTGTAGACGAAAACATATTAACCCTTTGAGAGCTATTTTCTCACTTAGATTATATTCGAGCTGCCATCAGTGAACTCACAATCTCATTCTCTTCTGATTTCATCACTAACATACAGCCACACCGATGCATGATGTCATCAGGCTTCCGGTAAAAGACTGAATCGCAATAATATCACCAGCATCACGGATCTAGATAACAAATTCAAGATATTAATTTTCCAGGCTAACAAACAAATTCTCATATCTATAAACAGAACGCTGGTAAGGCAGAGAGAACCTAATATATGATACACAAATATTTGCTGATACAACATAATCGTGGATATCCCATCCAGGACATTTGTGAATTATTTGATCAAGTACCGTCTCCTCTCCATCCTTCTTAGCCACCTCCCTCTCTGCCTTTCCCTCTTCTCCCACCCTTCTTCCTATGTCGCTCCTCATCCCTGTCTCCCTCTTTCTACACCTCTCTTTTGCATGCACATGTCGATGTCCGTTGTTTCGTCTGCCTTCAGTACTGTTTTAAACTGCCTGCGTATTATCAATGCATAAATCATAAATCCTCGTTTAATATTATTTTGTAATAATAACGCCTTGAAATTTTGTGATTTCGCAGCTGCTTATAGGCCATATTTATTCCAAACCTCTGATGTGTTATCCCCTCACTTTTTCTAAACCATTATCAAAATATATATTTTTTCTTACTGTATTGTTTTCTTTTATGTCAGTATCCTTCCTTTACAGTTTTACAGATGCCTCTACCTTCAGTGCCCTAGAAACTAATTACTATATGCGTGTATTCTAATAACGTAGCTACTACAAATTGTTAAGTTTTTTTCTTTAATCAGGGTTATGAATTTTTGACACTTTGTGCTGGACCAAAACCCTTTGTATAGTATTTTATGTTGGTGTGATCACTGTCTATCTATCTATCTATCTATTATGTGTGTGTGTGGGGGGGGGGGTGAGTCATCAATATATGAGTCGCGTGGAGGAAGGCCTCAAGGTACAGGTAGGAAGATGGGTGTGTGGAATGAGGGAGTAATGGAGGAAGATGATTGTGTGGGAGAAGGGAGGAGTGGAGGAAGATGCGTGTGTTTGAAAGGAAGAAGTGGAGGAAGATGAGAGTGTGGGAAGCAAAGTCATTACTATGCAGTAACTTCTAGTTAGGACTGAGCTGGAGACTGGATGCTTGTGGTGAGATTACTGTAGCTGTGTCATCCATTTCCTTAACTGTGTCGTGGCAATCTGAACGTCTGACATCTTATGACGCTTTCCTTGATACATAACACATATTAGGCTATAGCGGTAAAATATTTCTACTGTAATATACTACATATCACAGTAAACGGAAGGTAATACACACTACATAATTATAATAAGAGGGTGGTAGTAGAGCCTTGACCTGCAGCCACCGGGGTATAACTGAGTAAGAGGGTGGCAGTAGAGCCTGGACCTGCAGCCACCGGGGTACAACTGAGTAAGAGGGTGGCAGTAGAGCCTGGACCTGCAGCCACCGGGGTACAACTGAGTTAGAGGGCGGCAGTTGAGCCTGGACCTGCAGCCATCGGGGTACAATTCAGTAAGAGGGTGGCAGTAGAGCCTCGTGGTCATGGCATAACATGGGTCCTCCGGCCACCATTTCCATAAAGTTTCCCTGAAATGTTGCCAGGCTATTACGCCACACAATGGGGTATATTGTTGTTAGTTTGGGGCCTCTCTAGGACTTACTGCTTATCATCTTATTTTTTAGTATGGCACGTTAATAATCTACTCTGTACGTTTTATGCTGAGTATGGTTATATTGTAATGACAATAATATCAAGAAATAAAATGTTTGGGTATAATATATAAACAGTTAAGGAAAAGGGCTAAGAAACGACTTAATATATGAGAAATTAATATTCATGCTTCCCTAAAACTAAGCCCTGTACCAATGTGTCACAAAAGTGCTTTCGAAGCACTTCCCATGGAGTTTTATCATCCCTCTACATTTATTTCAACTTCACAATCATGTCTTCAGCTGTGTATATGGAATGTGAATCTACTAACTGCCAGGACAGGACGGCAAAGAAAGAAATGAGAAACATTTGAAGAACTAATAATAGGGACGGTAAATGAAGAGGAATAAACAGACATATTTGGAGAATAAAGAAGAGGGGAAAGATGAAGTTAGTAGATAACATAAAGTATGTCGTGAAAAGTATATCATAGATATCAGAGAGAGCACATATGAGGAAAGAAACGGTTATAATTTTACACAGTAAAAACTGAGGCAATGAAGGAAAAATATGGGAAAGGGAGACAGAAAGTAAGCGAAAATACAAGAAGGAAAAAACGAGAGGGCTGGGAAGATGATGTCAACTTCTTTCCAACAAACGTCCCCCACAACCTAGAATCCCAATCAGCCTTTAAAAAAATTCAAAATGTTTCATCTCCACCTTACCTGCCCTCGCACTGCACCAGCCTGCACTGTACCACGGTCACCACGCTACGACTGCGTCTTTCTTTAAATGCTACTAGCATTTTGAATAGAGCATCTAGTTTTTCCATTAAAAAAGTCCTACAGCAGTCTTATTTGACTTTTTGTTGCCTATTCTTACATTAGTTTCCTACCACAAACACAAATTGGGTTATCCTAGTCTACAATGATTTCATATTAATGAGAAAGAAGGGAGCCTACTGTAGGTAAGCAACAGGAGGCAAAGGAAAGCAAACAGATGGGCGAGGAGAGGGTCTTGGGAAGAGATGGAAAGGTGTGAGGGGAGGGGTAGGTAGAAAAATTAATATGAATCCCATTCAGTCTCGCAAGATGGCATCCCAATGCACAGCGTAATTAAAAATGATTTTTTCCTGGAAAAGTAGAAGTAGAAATAATGAGTAATAAGTGGAAGATGACTCCAAAATGGGGGGAATACGAGATGAAAAGTGGATGAAGGAAAAAAAAAAAAAAAGGAAGGAAAAAGAGATGATCGCCATCAAATGGATGGGGTTTGGATGGTATAAGAAAACTGTCGGCCAGCTCGTCATACACATACAGTGGTGCACAACAGATTTCCAGTGGATATCCCAGCACTCAAATTTTTCATCAACCATCTACACTTGGTCAGCTTTTACCATGCATGCTTATTACGTTTTCTTTCTTTTTTCTTTCTTTACGTTCGGTCCCTTTACATTACCCAGACGCCTTCAGTTATACCTGACTAAATAAAATACGAGGGGGAAATGAACTTTCTGTTCTCTCATTGGCTGCTTCTGGCATGATAATCGCTTTTTCTTATTGTGTTATATCTCAATATTAAATAGGGTTACGGAAAAAAATAACTTTTCCATTTCAATCAAGGCACCACTAAACGATTTTATTCACTGATGTTATTCAACAACAGTAGTCAGGGGATTAACTAAAACCATATCTAATTCCTCCAGCTCCAACACTAGCCATGTAGCTGAATAAAATATGTGGTGAAAGGGCGACTGAAAAGAAATATTATGCTTCGTGACTGAAAGTTTTTTTCTTTGCAATATGATACTAGTGAGAAGAAAACAAAATATGTCCATCAATTCAGTGACTGCGACAGGACTCAGGGCTAGAGACAAAAGATGGAGGATGGAGGGAAATACAGAGAAAAGTGATTCGAGAAAAACGCGATGGAAAGTTGATAGTGAAAGATGTGACTTTACTTACAATGGGCTGGCAACATAAGCAGCTTCTTACAGCACTGTGGTGGAGAAGTGTGTAATGGAGGGATTTGTGTGGTGGAGAGGTGTGTGGCATGGCGGAGGAATGTTTGGTGCGGTGGAGGGCAACTTCTTACAGCACTGTGGTGGAGGTGTGTGGCATGGTGAAGGGAAGTGTGGTACGGTGGAGGGCAACTTCTTACAGCACTGTGGTGGAGGGGTGTGTAGTATAGGGATTTGGTGTGTGGTGTGTGGCATGGGGAAGGGATGTGTGATATGGTGGAGGGATGTGTGGTACGGTGGAGGTATGTGTGGTGGAGGGGTGTGTGGTATAGGGTGAATGGGCGTGTTCTCATCAGTCGGCGACGTCTGTGTACGGGGCGTTATTCACGTAGTGTTGACTAAGATCTCATTTGAAAGAATGTGTTAGAGGTTCTCCATATAGCTTTGTTAACGATTGTAGAGTCAATGGCATTTCATTTTATCAACTCCCCTCCTTCCCCCCCCCCTCTCTCTCTCTCTCTCTCTCTCTCTCTCTCTCTCTCTCTCTCATTTTCAATTCAACGCTATAATAGAGGAATTAATTCGTTCTGTTCGTTTCGTTTTTAAAGGCTCCAAGATGCTTGCATGCGTCGGCCATGTTCACCTAATGGTTGCTCTCCATGCTGCTCGGTCTTTGGCAGCTTCTCTATTCAGTCCCTTATCTCTGAACTCAATGACTTCATCCCAGGTATTTTTCGGTCTACCTCTCGCAACCCTACCCCTAACGTTAACACTTCTCAATTTCTGCTCCCAATTATCATCCTCCATCCTCTTTACATGCCCAGACCACCTCAATCTACCTCTCCTCATCACAGCGCCAATACATGCCAGTCCCATCCTACCTCTAAATTCTTCCATTGTAAACCTAGCCCCCCCAGGCCTTGCACTCAGGGACGCACTGCTCATCCACCTAATCATTGTCATTTCTATGCGTCTGAGCCTGCACATATCCTCTTCCTTTACTGCCCACATCTCACTACTATACAGCATTAAACTCTTAACACACACCGCATACAAAGATCCCATAGCACGGAGGGAGAGCCCTCTCATTGTCAGGAGAGGCAACAGCTTCCTGAACTTCCAACCACTCCTCACTCTAGCCGCAGAGCTACCTCCAGCCCCACTTTCAGCACATAACATGTCGCCCTAATAACAAAGCAACTCTTCCTCACACTCAAGAGACTCACGAGCAAGATAATCCTTCGTTCTCCCCGACATACAGCATACATGAAATCAGCATGATCTCGCAGTCCACCTCGAATACCACTACAGTATCAGCATTATCTTGCAGCCTACCTCAAATGCCACTACGGCATCAGCATTATCTCGCAGTCTACCTCTAATACCAATACAGTCCGCATACACCCACTTATCACAAATATTGCACAAGATGGAATTAATTCCCACGCGCTTGTTGCAAATCGCACATGGCCACCCTCCCTCTTCTTTGACCGTACCGCCATCAGCCCTAGATACCATTACTTTTGTTTCATCTGCATTTACTTGCCTTATACCATCTCTCCACTTCTTAAGTCTTTCCTCTGACTCCCTTTAATTCTCTGCAATCAACACCAGTTCATCAATATACAACATCTTCCACGGAAGTCCATTTCTGAAGCCACGTGAGAGGGCTTCCAGTACCATGACATGCAATTCGGGGCTCAAGACTGACCTATGATGCACATCAACATTCACGAAAAACCCATCACTTAAATCTCCACTCACCCTTACCTGGATGCGAGCACCCACATACATTGCCATAAAGACCCTAACCAGCCGCTCCTCGATCCCAAGCTTTCTCGTTGCCCACCTCACTACCTCTCTAGGGACTCTGCCAAGGCCCTCTGCAAATCAACAAAAACAAAGTACAGTTCCATTTTCATTCCTATATATTTTCCCTGAAGCTGTCAAACAATGAATATGGCATCAGTTGGCCCTTTGTCTGGCATAAACCCAAACTGTATCTCATCAATATTCACGCTTTCTCTAATAATATCTTCTAGAACTCTCTCCATTACATATATTATCTGGTCCAAAGCCTTTATGGCTCAATAATTTCCTCTTTCCAAAGCATCACTCTTTCCCTTGTACACACTTACAATTACAATCTCCAGCCAATCATGTACTCAATCAACCTGTCAAATCTGCCACTGTTACAGTCAGCCTTCATCTCTGGGAATACCAAAATGGATGGGTCTTGAGTTTGGCTTTATTGCTGGTAACTTTTCTCTTGATGGCACGATATTTTGCAGGCTGGCAACCTTTGGTTCTTTCTTTAAGGCATAAAAATGGCAGTGTCTGGGAGGCGGGCTGGCGGAAGGACGTTAATGAGGCGGTGAGAAAGAGCAGGGGAGGGAGAGGGGAGGGACCCCCATCACACCCTCACACCACCACACACAGCCACTTCATCTTCTCCCCAAAACCGCACTTTCACAGTTGCTGATTTTGCTGCCTCTCGAAATGATCACTTGCAAGATGTTAAAAGGCAGAGCTGAATTATGGAGTTGGGCAATAATGGTGTTGATGGAGCTAAGAGGGGAAAGGGGAGTGGGGCGAGAAGATGGTGAATGAGGGGCGAAGATAATGAAAAGATGGGAGAGAGAAGACAGTGAAATAAGGAGAGGAGAGTGAAGAAGAGTGATGGATGATGGTAAAGTTTTGGAGGAGGGGGAAATGAAAGTAAAGAGGGGAGGAACGGCAGAAGATAATGAGGAGGGGAGGTGTGGGAGAGGATAATGGACTGGGAGAAAATAATGAAGCGAGGGAAATGAAAGAAAATAATGAGCAAAGAAGGAGTGGCAGAAGAATGAAAAAAAAAGGGGGGGGAAGGGATGTCTGGGAAAATATAATGAAAGTGGGGAGGAGTGGGAGAAGAGAGTCAAGAGAGGAGAAGCGGAAGAAGAGAATGAGGAAGGGAGGAGTGGGAAGAGATGAAATGAGGAAGTGGGAAAAGAGTGCAAAAGGTAGGAGTGCAACAGAAGAGTTAAGACGGTAAGACTGGGAGATAACAGGGAAGAAGCGAAGAGCGGGAAAAGAACGTGAAAAATGGAAGAAGGACGTAAAGAGGTGCGGAAGGGGAGAAGAAAGTGAACGTGGGGGAGAGAAGACAATAAAGAAAGATGAGTGTGGAGAGGGTAAATTGGGGTGACGGATTAGCATAGCATACAATTAGATGGCAGAAAATCAGTGTCCACCTCAGTTTACACAGCACCATAAACTCAAACCCAGACTGCCCAAAATGCTTTAAATATCTCGATCCAGTCATTATAAGTTACTGAAAACACTACGATGAAGAAAAAAACGTAACAGCATTGTCAGTGAACTGCAGTATAAACAAGACACAGAGGACAAGAGAGAAAAACAGCTCTTCAGAGATAACATTATGAATCATAAGAGATTGTACGTGAAAGGCTTCCCCAGTCCCTGATTTCAAAAACTTCTGTTTTAAGAAAAATGTTCAAGAGCGGAGAGGGAGACTGAATACGAGAAGAAACTGTCAAAGGGAACGGAAGTAAGATGAAAGAGAGAGGACCGAAGGGTAACGACGAATCAGATAAAAGAAAGTGGGGAAAAGGAAGAGACGAGCTGGTCTGACTGCAGGAAACTAGAGAAAGGATACGTATCAAGACGATGATAATGGTAGGAAAAGGGTGAAAGAGGACTGAAAGAAAGAAAACGTGAGATGACAAAACAGCAGGAAGAAACTTAGGTTACTCACAAAGTAAATGGCAGAAGAAAGTGAGGGAGAACGCGGTACAGCCAAATCCATGGGACAGACAGAATAAACTGAAAAGAGCAAATAAACGAAAAGGAGATGGTGTAACAATTAAGAGAAGGAAGGGAGAGACCACTAATGAAAGATGACGCTGACCACGATAAGTAAGGAATGCAACAGGGAAGGCTGAGGGGAGGTACTGACGGGACAAAGAGGAGACTCACACTGTCACGAGTCGGCTCGTGACATTGGCTTTGATGGGAAACCGCGAACTCTAGTGGAATCCCAGTGTTTATCGTTCAGTTTAACCGCTATGTATTCACCCGGTCGGGAGTGTTTTTCAGGCAATTTTTCAATGTGTCATAAATGATCGTCTTTGTGCGAGACATTAGCACTTCCGCTGAGCGATTTATTATGGGCGTGTTTCGCTCATTCTAGCCGTTAGCAATGCGGCCACACTTGCCTCTTTCCCACGGTTTGAAGTCAGTCAAGGTTTGTACGCCGTGAAAGCAGGTTGGGCCCAGTATGTAGCAGTGCCGCCATTGTCCAGTTCCTGAATTTCCACCTAGTGTGACTGGCGAGAGACTTAGCGAGTGCAGCGTCCTTCCTCAATGACGCCCAGTCATCCGCTTAGTCCACTCTTTGACCAGTATTTCTTTTCGTTTTTTCCTAAGTTTAAGAGTTAGCTTTTGAGTGAGAGAGTGAGTGCGATCTCCTTAGTTTGAATTCACTTTGAAATGTAACGTAAATTTATCTTTGTAATCAATAAATTTAACAGTTCTTTTTCTCGAGCTTAATGTAATGTAAACTCGAGTTTTATTTTCCATATTAAGCTTATTTCACTTTTAGCTCCTAGTTTGCATAAACGCTTTGCTATTCATAACTGGTACTTACGCCAGTCCTTTTGTATTAAACTTAAAATCCGTTGTGCCATCTAGGAGTTAATGCAGCAGCAAGAACCTGATATCATTAATAGCATTAGTTACTGACTGTCAGGGGTGAAATCACTTTCTCCAGAGGCTAACAGTACTACCAAACAGCAATTGTGAGGAATTAGTCTCTGTTGTGTACTGTTGAGAAAGTTTATAAATTCTCGTCCTTAGAGAATCGGCGAAGCAAGTCAGGATAATCATTGCTTAATTTTTAGCAAGACAACTCATTGTCCCTGTTCTTCAGTAATACTGAATAAATATCCTTTACTATTTTATAATCTTAAAAACCCCATGACAATTGGCGACCTCATTCCAGGATATTAACTAACTCTAAAGCTATTCACAAGATAATACTCGTTCATACTTAGGTATTTATCATTAAAGTCTATAGGCACTACCTTACTGGTGATTATTGATTCATTTTTATTAATTTACATAATAGTTTTCACAGTCAGTTTTTTGTTTAATTTTCTTTCTTTACCAGTTTAATTAGATAAAACTGGTCACCACTAACCTGTGCCTATATTCTTTATTCTTGATTATTGACATCTTTCTTTGCAAAAATTGCAGTCAGTTCTGAGTCGCTAGTTAGTTAGATTGAGTTAGCATCATGGCAGCCAACGTCTATGTACAGGAAACTAAAGATATGGGCCTTACTGACCCAGAAAAAATCCAAAGCTACGTCCTCTCACGGTTTAATTACGAGCAATAGCGTGAGAAAGATGCTCGTGAAGAACGCAAAAGAGAACGTGAACACGAGCAAAAACAACGCGAACTCGAGTTAGAACAAGAGCGAGAACAACGCGAATACAAGCGAGAACAACGTGAGAGAGAACGTCAACTCGAGTTAGAACAAAGAGAGAGAGAAAGTGAATATGAGCGAGAACAACGAGAACACGAACGTTCCGAGTGAGAAGCACGTGAAAAGCATGAAATTGAAATGCTGACGCTCAAGCGAGATTCCTTGGCTTCAGACACATCTGGTGCAGCTGATCCAAGCTCCACGAGCGCTCTCCCTTCACGTTATGGTGACCCCACACATCAAGCTTTCCCCATACAAAGATGGCGAGTGAATCGAGCCAGACATAGCTCGTTTTGAAGACATGACTCACCTTTACCAGCTGGATGATGCAGCTAAGCGGCTTCAGTTTCTTAGCCTGTTTGAGGGCCCTGCCCTCGATATGCTCCACAGAATTCGTGGAGACAATCTCACGTATAAGATGATGAAGGCCGCACTCGTCAAAGTGTACGGTCTCACAGTTGACGAAGAGTCAGTTCATGAGGGCTCATTTACAGGATAAAGAGACTGCTGTTCAGTTTCTTGACCGGCTTACTGCTTACTTAGATGAGTGGATGGAGAAAGATGAAACTCCTTCCACGCATGAGGGGATAATTGACCTTATGCTGCGCACGCAGCTGGAAAAGTTGTGGCCTACTGAACTTATGGCTCAGCTTAAGATCTGCCAGGCAAGAGATGCCAGCCAAATGGTGAAGAAGGCTGACGCATTCTTCACTGCATATGGGTATCAAACTCAAAAGGAGCATACCTGAAACAGGAAAGCTGAAAAATCTGGGAAACCATCTCAGACTGAACCCCAGCAGCAAGGCCATTCCCACAATAATGGCCAAGGTCCAAAACCGCAGAGGAAGGACCAGGGGCAAAACACTCAGAAACCTAAGTGGAAGAGGTACAACAGGTACCCTAACCAGCAGCAGTATCAGCCATGCAGTCGACTGTCAGGACAAACCTTTTCAGCACCAGCCCCAGTGTACCGGAGGCAGGAGGCGAACGCAGCCTTCATTCCTCAGCAGCAGCACAGTGGTCACGTCCCTACCAGTACGGGTACTCCCCCACAGTTCTCTTGTCCCACAGCAACAGTGAACCCCCCTCCGCAGATGGCCAATGCTCCATCTCCCCAGGCAGTGAGTACAACCCATCAAGTATCAAATTCTCAGGGCACAATGTTTGCCGCATCATTTATTCAGCAGCCTAATCAGTGGCAAGCTGCTTCCTCCACAGGCCCTCCCACAGGTGACAATGCCTTCCTTGTTCAGTCAGGGTTTGTGGGAGACATTCCTGTGAAGGTCCTGAGAGACAACGGGTCCTCAGGTTGCTCTGTCAGGCAGAGTCTAGTTTGGCCTGAGCAGTACACAGGTCGACAGATCCAAGCTAACCTTATTGATGGATCAGTGAGATTGTTCCCTGAGGCACGTATCCAGGTAGCATCTCCAATTTACACTGGTACGACAGTCGCAGTTGTCATGCCAGAACCTTTATTTGACCTAATCATAGGCAATATTCCCTGTGCCAAGGATAGTTGCACTGAAGATAACGCTACTCAGACTTCGGCTGCAGTAACATGAGCCATGGCTGAGGCTCCAAACTGTGTCACCCCAGTGACCATTGAATCACCGCAAGATCTGATGTGTAGCCAAATTGTTGTTCAAGAACAACATTCTGACCCGACAGTTGCTGCCGTGCGAAAGAAACAAAAGGGTAGAGTGATAAAGTATTCATGGGGAGGTCGAGCCAAGTTCCTTCGTAAACAAGGACGGCTCTACCATGAGTCACGAACACCCGAAGGCGAGGTTCGACTGCAGTTTGTCGTTCCCGCCAAGTACCGCCTAGCAATGTTAGAATGGGGTCATTGTTCAGCCTCAGGAGGTCACACGGGCAAAAGGAAGACCCAGGGCTGTATCCGACCTGACTTTCTCTGGCCAGGGATGGGACGAGACATAGATAGTTTTGTGCATTCCTGCAATGTGTGTCCACGTACCAATAATCAGGGACATATCCTACCTGCGCTGTTTGAAACCACACCCGTAATCTCCGAGTCAGTTGAGAGACAGGGCAGTGATGAAGTAGGTGCAGACCTGATGTCTCGCCTGCTAACTGCTTACTTACATGGGCATCTGTGGTATGATGGGTTCCGTAAGATAGGCGGTCTCAGAGATTTGAGTAATTCAAGGACCAGCCTGGTTCCCAGTTAAAAGTGCAGACCTGACGTCTCACCCATTGGCCCCACAGGACACAGTATGTCCAGGGCCTGTGCATACATATACCATAAGTTAAGGGGGAAGTTTGAGAACTTCACAGAGACAGTCCGAGGCTGTGTATGAATTACCTTGTGGAACGTCTCGAGCTGTGGGCCTCTGAGGATTCCCAGAGAATGCACAATATCCACATGAGTGTTCACACCCACGGTGGGTGTTAAAACTTGACCTGCCCGAGATTGCATAGCGATTCTCAGTTTCCTGTTATTAGTCGTAAGTGTAGAGTTAGGTTAGCCAGTAAACTGCCCGTTCTAAGAGATTTGAGCAATTCAAGAACTGGCACGTTTCCTGGTTAATAATGTTAGGTTAACTAGTAAACTGCCCGTTCTAAGAGATTTGAGCAATTCAAGAACTGGCACGTTTCCTGGTTAATAATGTTAGGTTAACTAGTAAACTGCCCATTCTAAGAGATTTGAGCAATTCAAGAACTGGCACGTTTCCTAGTTAATAATCTTTAACCAGTAAATTATAAGGGTTCTAAGAAATTTGTGAATTCAAGAATTATGTTTCCTGGTTAATAATGACATAAGTACTGATTGCTAGGCAGAGAGAGAGAAATGACACTTTTGATGCTCCACCTTGATTCCTTTCGCAGGTGCAGCTGGTGGGTGCAGCACTGTCGTGCAGATCAGCTGGTCGTCCCTGTTGCATCCTGCTGCCCCTTCTGTTCTGCCTCGTCGTCATTATTTACTATAAATTTGTATTACATGATTTTACATGTAGGTACAGTTACACCACAACTGTCACACCTACACCGTGTATTACATACATTACGCTACATGACAATTAGTTGTTAATGTAAATGTAGCAAACTTTTCGTTCAGTTTGACCTGAGTACAGGATTTTTCATCGTCGTCATGGAGTTTTTCCCTCAAGCTTGCTTCTATTAATGTATATAAGAGGTTTTTTCACTCACTGGTGACTGTGACATTCTCCTGTAGCAGGATAGCACACACACACCACAGTGTGAATCTTGTGTGACTGAGTAAGGATTTATATGTATGTATATTGAAATTTTTTTTTCTGAAGAAAAAAAAAAATTGATTTCATGGGGCGTAATGTCACGAGTCGGCTCGTGACATTGGCTTTGATGGGAAACCGCGAACTCTAGTGGAATCCCAGTGTTTATCGTTCAGTTTAACCGCTATGTATTCACCCAGTCGGGAGTGTTTTTCAGGCAATTTTTCAATGTGTCATAAATGATCGTCTTTGTGCAAGACATTAGCACTTCCGCTGAGCGATTTATTATGGGCGTGTTTCGCTCATTCTAGCCGTTAGCAATGCGGCCACAACACTTGCCTCTTTCCCACGGTTTGAAGTCAGTCAAGGTTTGTACGCCGTGTAAGCAGGTTGGGCCCAGTGCATAGCAGTGCCGCCATTGTCCAGTTCCTGAATTTCCACCTAGTGTGATTGGCGAGAGACTTAGCGAGTGCAGTGTCCTACCTCAATGACGCCCAGTCATCCGTTTAGTCCACTCTTTGACCAGTATTTCTTTTCGTTTTTTTCCTAAGTTTAAGAGTTAGCTTTTGAGTGAGCCGGTGAGTGCGATCTCCTTAGTTTGAATTCATTTTGAAACGTAACATAAATTTATCTTTGTAATCAATAAATTTAGATTCTTTTTCTCGAGCTTAATGTAATGTAAACTCGAGTTTTATTTTCCATATTAAGCTTATTTCACTTTTAGCTCCTAGTTTGCATAAACGCTTTGCTACTCATAACTGATACTTACGCCAGTCCTTTTGTATTAAGCTTAAAATCCGTTTTGCCATCCAGGGGTTAATGCATCAGCAAGAACCTGATATCATTAATAGCATTAGTTACTGATTGTCAGGGGTGAAGTCACTTTCTCCAGAGGCTAACAGTACGGTACTAACAAACAGCAATCGTGAGGAATTAGTCTCTGCTGTGTACTGTTGAGAAAGTTTATAAATTCTCGTTCTTAGAGAATCGGCGAGTAAGCCGGCATAAAGTAATCATTGCTTAATTTTTAGCAAGACAATTCATTGTCCCTGCTCTTCAGTAATATTAAATAAATATCCTTTAATATTTCATATATTTAAAAACCCCGTGACACACACAACAACGAATGGAAGGTGGAGGATTAGTGCCCCTCCCTGTAAAACAATTAACTCTAAGCCCTTGGCCACCCTGTTTGGGATACATGGCGTCTGGCAATGAATGAATGAATGAATGAATGGAGCTTTTGTATCGATAACCAACACAAGGAAATAATGTGTGTAGTGTGAAAGACTGAAGGGCAAGGGTGAGGTAGAGTGGCAGTCTGATGTAACGTGACGAAGTAGCCTAGATGTACGAGTAATTTGGAAAGGCAAGGGACGGCAATAGGGAGGCGAGGTACACTGGAAAGGCAAGGGAGAAAACAGGAAGGCAAAGGTAAACTGGTAGGGCAGGGAAGGAAACAGGAAGGCAGAGGTAAACTGGTACGGTGGGGGAGGAAAGAGGGAGGCAAACTGGGAAGGCAGGGGAGGACACAAGGAGACAGAGGTAAACTGGTAAGGCAGGGATAGAAACAGGGGAGCAGAAGTGAACTCTGAAGGAAGAGACAATGAGGCAGAATCAAAATGGAAAATGAGGTGAGGGCAACAAAAAATTTGAGAGAGAGAGAGAGAGAGAGAGAGAGAGAGAGAGGGGGGGGGGGACGAGGGGAAAAGGTAGTGGAATTATTGAGTGCAAGGACATCTTTGCTTCGTCCCCATCTCATTTCCCTCTTAGTTCTCTACCACAGCCTGCCATCACACTGCTTCACATGGCTGACATTATTCCTTTAACACTTTCAATGTACGAAGTCCTTTCGGTTAATAAATTCATCTGGTGGTAGAAAAAATAATTTAGAAAGGTGCTCATACTGCGTAAAGGCTGAAGGTTTTTAATTCACTCAAACACAGCGCTATTTCAAGAGACAAATATAATTCATATCATCGTGTTGAAGGGATAAAGGGTAAAGTTCCCATTGTCGATTTGTAATGAAGCAACATATGATACACACACACACACACACACACACACACACACACACATACAAATATAAACAATATTAACTAGGGTTGTGGTTAACGAGGAGAAATTAGCAGAGAGATGATTACTGACACGGTTTGCCACGCTTGCCTTTTAGCATGCAGACTTGTCCTACCCACAAAAACCCAGTTTGATGAGGGATTAGGAGGAGAGACTGAGGGGCGGCAAGTCTGGTGATGACAGAGAGGGAGGCGGCAGTGGTAATATATGGCAACATTAATTAGGCGGAGGGAGGGTGGACGGGATATGGGAGCACTAGTTACACAAAGGAATGATGGATGGGAGACAAGAGGAATGAGGGGTTTGATATGGCAGCTGAAATGGAAACCTTTGTTACTCGCCCCTGACCCTAATTCCCCCTCTCGTCCTAACTCAAGGAAACAAGAGAGAAAAGAACTCCTTTCTTTACCATTCTTGTCTTATTCTCGTAGACAACTAGTATGTATGAACAAAATCTGCCCAGTATAGTCCAACCGACCTGGTGCAGTTGCCTTCTTTCCTTACACTATTAAGTACCATTGCTAAAGGAAGCCGGAACACAAACGATTAAATAATCTGGTAGTAATTACCTTCATAATTCTGTACCATTCTGGGCAAAATTAGGAAAGTTACAATAATCATTCATTATCCAAAAGCGTTTGGGTACCAGCCGCCGCCCCTGTCACTTTCTGGCGAGAGGTGTCCGCTCTGCAGACAGTATATGAGCGGACCTGGTTGTGGCGGTGGTGGTGATGTACAGTATAATGTTGGCTGTGGATTCATCTTTGGTGTAAAAATCTGAGCACCACACAGGGACACAATATCAAGCTTCATATGCACGAAAGCTGAGCCTCACGCTGTCACTCATAATGTTAGGGGTAAGAGCAAGAGAAACACTATAGAAACTATAAATCAATTGATTCTTCTGGAAACCTGTTACCAAGGATGACATAAATTTCATCGGGGAAGCAACAGGAGACAAGGACAGCATGAATCTAAGGTATAAAAATATTCACAAAATTCACAAAAACTGAAGATGCCCCAAGTTATGCCAGAACTATCAAACCAAAACATTGTGTGCTGTTATTACACTTCTAAAAACCTTACATTTACTGGTTCACCTGTTACACAGATCCATGACACAGTTCCCTTTTATAATTAATCTACCATCATTTCAACCCAGGTCATCACAGCCACATTGTCCTCCTTCATCATCCCTCCTCTTCACGCCATCACCCATCCTTGCCTGCCTTTACATATTCTTCCCGCCCTACCTCCTGCAGTACCTTCTTTTTCTCCACCACACGACCATTTTTAAAAATCCTGAAAAAGGTAAATAATTGCAAAAAGAATCATTGTCCACGAATAAAAACAGCCCACTCTGAAGAAAGAGTTGCTTAATGATGCAAACAGATTTATTAAAAACAAGCCCTCCCCCCCCCCCAACCACACACACACAACTCATTTACACGTTTGTCTGTGTTCTGGTGTGGTGGGGGTTGTTGGTGCCACAACTTCCCCAGCACTCACAGTTTTCTCTCATAATTATGCCGCATCATTCTACTTCTCCCCCCCCCCCTCTGATAAACGATATTCTGACTTTCGCTCTATTAACAAAGGAAAATATTCACAGGTACAGCAAGGCGACTGATGGTGCTGGATGTGTCATTCTGGTTTGATTCGGTTTAGGTCTTTCCGACCGATTTCTCTTCTTATCTAGCCTACAGCTCTAATGATGCTGAGTCTGAATATGTGTTTCAGTGTATATATGTATATATGCACGGCCCATACGTCTGTAATGTGTGTATGTGTATATACAACAAACTCTGCACCTGGTAATCGTTTTTTCTTACAAAACTTTGTACATACAAACACTGGAGGGGGATAGCAGATGAAGCTAAAAGTTTGATCAATACCAAAATAAACGTGCCATTAGAACCATTTAACCTTCGATTTTTTATTCTGGACAGAAAACGTTCCAGACGGTGAAGAAAGATGGGAAGAAAGAAGCAGTAAAGCATTTTTTAAAAAATGGTAAAAATAAAATCTAAACTATCATACACCTCAACTAACACTTGGTCCTCTCGCTCGCTCTGCCACCCATACTGATTCACTTGCCGAAATATTATTGATTACTTTCACTCTCCAATGATAAGGCATTTTCATTGCTCAACAAGGAAGGGAAAATGATGGGTAACAAGTAGGAACTGGTGAAAACTGGTATAATAGAGGAGACAAGGAGAGGACGTATGAGAATGGGAGGGAACAGACACACACAGTAGGATGTATTTATCATGTGTGTGTGTGTGTGTGTGTGTGTGTGTGTGTGTGTGTGTGTGTGTGTGTGTGTGTGTGTGTGTGTGTGTGTGTGTATTTCTCTCCGACAAGGAGAATATGTTTTCATCCCGGTTTGTATGTTAGTTTGTCCCTTTGTTAGCAGGATTACTCAAAAACTGAAAGATGGATTTGGACTAAATTTGGTGGGTAGATAGCCCATGTCCCAGGGAAAAACCAGTTAACTTTTGGGACTGATCCGCATCGTACTGCAGATTCAGGATCCGAAAAACTCTTTTTCCGAAACCCTAATCAATGATGAGAAAACCTAACCTATTATAAAGAGTGTTTGGAAATTACACTGCCCTTGTCGGACAGATGCGCTCCACTGAGAGCCCTTCTAGTTGTTGTTGTTATTGCTTACGCTTGATGGAATTTATTCAGAATGGGGAGGGACCACTTCCTGAAAAATCAAAAAGTCAGATCCAACCTGCAGTAACCTGTACAGTATCAGGGCGACCTCTATATATTAGCCTGGCAACAATGTGATTATATCTGCCTGCAGCTTAAAGCTGTTAACAAGACTACAAAGGCACAGATGAAGCACATGAGAGGAGGCGACAGAAGCAATGCAGACAACGATGCAGGGAGAGCGAAGGGAAGGATACTAGGGAACAGTAGCTAAAATGATAAAGAAGAAGAAGCCACACACACGCACGCACACACACACACAGAAAGAGAGAGAGAGAGAGAGAGAGAGAGAGAGAGAGAGAGAGAGAGAGAGAGAGAGAGAGAGAGAGAGAGAGAGAATTTCGTGCAGGAGTATAAGCAGGGTAGACTGATATATTAACTGGAAAAAATAAATGGTGAAAAGCAAACAAACAGAAAAAAAAAAAAAACGGAAAGGTATAAATGCTCGCGTGGTGACTAATGAAAAATCGGGCGGCATATGGATTATCAAAGGGCTCAAAATATTTAACGAAAAGTTGCCTGTAAAACTTGTGCTAGTGTTTTCCTTCACCCTGCTCCGTCGAATGGACTACGTACAACTTGTACTCTCACAGGTTCCGTTCACAGAGGCGCCACGGTGTCCGTACCACCAAGCGAGTAGTGGTTGTGAATCAACCACAACTAAATTTGTGCGGCTACCATGGCAACCAACACATTACCCTGCCATTACTGTTGACATCATTCATGTAAATTTTTTGACATTTAAAAGGTTGAAGAAATGAAAACAAGTGCAAACTTCTGTAGGGATGTAACGACTACAGAGGCACTTCTGGATTTCAGACTCTAGAAGGATTAGTTACGGGAGAATAACTGTTGGTGAGATCCAAGCAAGAGTAGGAAGGGGAGTGAGAGGAGAGGCGGGATCATTTTCCTCCGTCCCTCTCTCCCCAGGAACACTTATGTCAGATTCTCCCCAGTACCATTCACTTTAATTTAAAAATATTTGAATACACAAGGTAATCCCTCCATGAGCAGTTCACAACTCAGTCCCGCTCTACGTTAAAACTGGTTACGAGGGCGGCAGTAGAGCCTGGATCTGCAGCCACCGGGGTACAATTGAGTAAGAGGGTGGCAGTAGAGCCTGGACCTGCAGCCACCGGGGTACAACTGAGTAAGAGGGTGGCAGTAGAGCCTGGACCTGCAGCCACCGGGGTACAACTGAGTAAGAGGGTGGCAGTAGAGACTGGACCTGCAGCCACCGGGGTACAACTGAGTAAGAGGGTGGCAGTAGAGACTGGACCTGCAGCCACCGGGGTACAATTGAGTAAGAGGGTGGCAGTAGAGCCTGGACCTGCAGCCACCGGGGTACAACTGAGTAAGAGGGTGGCAGTAGAGCCTGGACCTGCAGCCACCGGGGTACAACTGAGTAAGAGGGTGGCAGTAGAGCCTGGACCTGCAGCCACCGGGGTACAACTGAGTAAGAGGGTGGCAGTGGATCCTCCCGGTAATGGCAAAATTTCTTGGTTCCTCCTGCGACAATCTCCACAAAGTTTCCCTGAAGAGTTGCCAGGCTATTCTACCACAACACAGAGGGGTGTGTTCTTGTTAGCGTAGAAGGATCTCTGGCACTTACTGCTTATCAATGTGTTGTTTATTATGGCACATTAATAATACAGTTTGCAATTAGGCTAATTGTCTATATCATAATAATGAGCGAGGTTAAGCAACGTTGGGTCTGGTTAGTACTTGGATGGGTGACCGCCTGCGAACACCAGATGCTGTTGGCATCCCTACGTGTCAAGTGGGGTTGGTGGAGGATTAGTGCCCCTCCCTGTAAAACAATTAACTCTAAGCCCTTGACCACCCCGTTTGGGATACATGGCATCCGGCAATGGATGGATGGATGGATAATAATGAAAAATACACAGAATTAAATATCTGGTATAATATGAAATAGTGAATTGCGCAGGATAAGGAGCTACAAAGATTTCTAATATACAGGAAACCAATGAACTGATGTGTCTCAACAAAACTTTATAAAGTACTGGAGCTCTCCAAGCACTTCCGAGGTTATCTTAATATCCCTCTTCACATGTGTTATATATTAAACTCACAGTCCAGTCTTTAGCTGTGTACTGGCAAAGTGAATCTACTAACTGGCAGGATTAGAGAGCAAAGAAAGAAAAGGACAGTAATGAAACTTGTAAAAAGATAGTAGGACGGGTAATGAAGGAATAGCAATATTACAAGAGGAAGAGGAAGAAGAGATGTACAGGTACTGTACAGGTTAATGATTTATAAGTGTAGTAATTACAGACATCTGACATCCAATAGAATCATCGTAAGTTATTATACCAGCTCAAATGAGAAGAGACAGCAAGGGGAATAAATATATAGGCTCTATCCCAAGTTCTTGCTTTTTTTTTAATACAATAATTTTTTTACGTTCGTCATTTGTCTGAAAATATACAAGTACATCCAGGAAAAAGTGCAGGAAAAGAAGTGTATGTCATGTAATTTCGTTTACATGTAATTACTGTCTGAAATACAAAAATTCCCACTGATCTCATTGCCCGACACTTTTTCATAGCATAAGGTAATATTGTATTTCGTGTTTCAGGTATGTTGCAGAGAGTGGGTAAAAAAAAAAAAAAAAAAAAAAAAAAAATGCGGGGATGTCTGGTACTGGGTGAGGTTTTAATTTTGCTTGGCCTGTTAGGTGCTGGAGGTGTCACTGATATACATAAAATTATAATCGTCTGTTTTGAGACAATAAAGAAAAAGGAAATCCTAAATAAACTAAGTAAACTCACATCATACTGAGGATGACCATAATTTAGAAATCCTTGTATACTTAGTACCGTAACTACTCTTCCTAACACACGATAACTCAATAGTCACGGGGTAATTAAGTCTGGAATATCCATGACATCAGGGCGTTAACTAGAATTAAAATTTTTTGAACATCCATGTAATTAATGGGTTCAATTCCAACACAAGTTTCCACTCCCTCCACTCACATCTGAATTGTGTTTCATCTCTAACAAGCCTTTTTCCTATACCGCAAATCTCTCTCTCTCTCTCTCTCTCTCTCTCTCTCTCTCTCTATGTCACTCATCTTGCCACTTAGGTTGCCCTCCACACACATCAGCTACAAGCTTCTCCTCTCCCCTCTTATTCCTCATTTTGTGCTCAGTATCAAGCCCTTCTCGCTTTCACATCCACTCCCACCTCCACACCTCTCACACTCACTACCACCATCTCACTAGCCATACTAAGTGCCACTCCCTCAACCCCAAACCTTCACATTCACTGCCACCCCTCTCAACCTCACTGTTACCCTACCTTAACCCTCTCACCCTCACTGGTACTTCCTTTCACCTTTCTCACCCTCACTGTTACCTCTCTTAACCTTTCTCATCCTCACCGTTACCCCCTTCACCTTTCTCATCCTCAGTTACCTCCCTTAACCTTTCTCATCCTCACTACTGCTTCCCTTCACCTTTCTCATCCTCACTGCTACCTCCTTTCACCTTTCTCACCCTCACTGCTACCTCCTTTCACCTTTCTCACCCTGACTGCTACCTCCTTTCACCTTTCTCACCCTGACTGCTACCTCCTTTCACCTTTCTCACCCTGACTGCTACCTCCTTTCACCTTTCTCACCCTTACCGTTAACCCCCTCTCAACCTCAGTCACAGGATCCCCTCCCTCACCCTCACTGCTGCCTCCTCACCCTCACTGCCCTCCTCACCCCCTCCTAGTGGTGGGTGGTGGTGTCAGGACTCCAAAATATCATAAATAATAGCTAATAGCATAGATGTAATCTAGAAGGTTGTCAGTCATGACTAGGGCCGGCAGGAAATATCGTTTGCACATTCTCTCTGAAGAATGTGCAGTCTGCACCTCATGACGCCTGATAGGAATACACACATACACACACACAGGCTTCTAGAACAACCGTATAATCCACGTGACAAAAGCTGTCAAATATGAGAGAGAGGTAAGAAGAAGACAGAAGGAATTTAGGAGGCTGGAGAAGAGAGAGTGAAAAGGGGTGGTCTAGCGAGAGAGGCTGCGAGAGAGTTAGCAAGCATAAAACCGTTCTCACCTCAATACACTCATGTGAGACAGTATAAAATTTTGAGATATTCCCTCTGAAAAAATAAGCCACAATCAAACCCCTGTATTCATCTTTATCATCTCCTGTCACTGACTACAAGTGAACTGAGGTTATCTCCTCACATATCTGCTCACTATTACCTACAGCTTGGCTACGACTACAATATAATCAATTACAACACCGATATATTATTTTGGTGGCAGTGGTGGGATAAGGATCCCCCCCTCACCCTCACATTCACTGCTGCCTCCTCACCGTCACTGCCCTCCTCACCCCCTCCTAGTGGTGGGTGGTGGTGCTATGCATAGCAGTCGTGCCATGTATAGTGGTGGGTAGCGGTGCTATTTATATGGTAGTGCTATGTGTAGTGGTGAGTGGTGGTGCTATGTGTAGTGGTGGTGGTGTGTGTAGTGGTGGTGGTGTGTGTAGTGGTGGTGGTGTGTGTAGTGGTGGTGGTGTGTGTAGTGGTGGTGCTGTGTGTAGTGGTGGTGATGTGTATAGCAGTGGTGAAAGTATAATGGTGGGCGGTGGTGCTATGCATGGTAGTGATGCTATGTATAGCGGTAGGTGACCGTGCTATGTTGAGCACTGTAACTACACATTCAATTGATAACTACAAGGGATGCAATGAAAAACTTCAAGAAAAAACAAGAGCTATGCCGAAATATTCCTAAAATTAACAAGGAAATGCACCGCAGATTGAAAATGATGTTTAGTGGAGAGAGAAGGAAAGATGATAGGGACAATGAGGACGGTGGATGGGAACGAGATGTGGAGGGGTGCGAGAGGTGAAGAGACAAAAAGTCCTTGATGGAGAGGGAGACAAATGGTGGTGCAAGTTTACAGTGACTGAGGAGCCATAAGATATACGAGGAGTGTGTGACAATCTAGGGTACAGGAGGCTCAAGGGTGGTATGGATAGGGCAGAGGTAGAGGGGAGAAGCATGAAAAGCAGAGGAGGAAATATGACATGATAGAAAAGGAAGGAGAAAAGGGAGAGATGGGAGAAGTAAATGTGAAATACGGATAAGTTGAGACAAGGTGAGGAAGTAAGGAAAGAAGTGAAACGATAAGAGTGGCTGAGGATATGAGTGAGCTAAGCCAGAAAGTAACTGGAATAAGGAAAGGAGAAAAAAAAAACTTGGCAGGAAAAGCAAAGCAAAATGGTAGCTGCAACAAGAATGGGAATGAAGGAGGACATAGTTTTTGAGGAGGCAGTCAGGGGAAATATGAAGAAAAGGGACAGGACAAGAAGACTGAAACGAGTTGCGGGTAACAAGTTCAAAGGAGAAAGATTGGAGACAGATGGAGGTGGCTGCGGTGTGAAAGAACACACAGAGAAAGACACAGGGCAGAGACAGGAACTGTCAAAGGTAACGACGTAAAAAATAACCAACGTAATCGGTAGATAATCGTAGTGAGAGAACTGGGAGGAAAGGGGAGTGTAAGATATGAAAATAAAATACGAGCGCGAAGGGAGCTGCAAAGAATAAGCGCAAAGGTGTAAGATAGGAAAAATGGAGAAAGGAGAGAAATAATAATAAGTCTGAGAAACAAGAACATCGGGAAGGACTGTGAGTGGCAAGTGGTGGAACGGAAGAAGGGTAGGGAAGGTAAGATGAGCGAGAAGGGAAAAATGCGACTGAGGGAAAACGAATAAATGGAAAAGAATGAAAGAAAAAAAGACGAGAGCAAGAGTAGGAAGGGAGAAGAGAGAGGGAAATAGAAGGATAGGGAAAGTAGAAGGAGGAAAGGGGAGGAAGACAGAGAGGGATGTTGGATATAAGGAAGAGATCAGAAAGAAAGAAGGAAGGGAAAGGGGAGGAAATTGAAAAAAGCAAGAGATGAAAGGGAATGTAATAAGACAGTGAAAAGAAACAAGAAAGGACATAAAGAGTGGAAATTGAAAAAAGCAAGAGATGAAAGGGAATGTAATAAGACAGTGAAAAGAAACAAGAAAGAACATAAAGAGTGGAGGGAAGAAGGAAAAGCAAAGAGGAAAGGAAAGGAAAGAAAGGAAGGATGACGGGGGGATGAGAATGGAGAAAAGAGAAGGAGAGAAAGAGGAACAGGAAGGATGGAAGAAAGAAGCAAGACAGCAAAGTGTAATATGCCTCAGGGAAGGACTTATGTGACCTCTTAGGAACCTCCATTACCCAAGCTGTATTACACTGCTGTTATACTGACCACATCACAGCACGTCACACCACAGCACACTACACCACACCACATCATACCACACAATAGGCACGTCACCCTATTTCACATCACATCACATCACATCACAGCCAAGTCACATTCACACCAGACCAGCCCACACCGCAGTACACTACAAAACACAGCAGTTTTGTCACACACCATACTACAGCTTCGCTTATCCATATCCTCCACCTTCACCATCAAAATCACACCCCACAATCATCCTCATTCCATGTCTTTCCCTTGTCTTTTCCGGTTCATTCTGCTCCTTGTTATCTTCACTTCCTTCATTTTTTCCCGGCTTAGCCATCCTGGCCGACACCTCCCGCTATGGAAAAAAATTCGGAGAAATGTCTAAAGTCAAGTCTGAGCCGGAGGTGAGGGTGGGACACCAGATACTGCGGTGTCTGCCTTTGACCTGACGTTATTCTTTTATGTGAATTGAAATCAGCTGCCTAATTTGATTCCTAACGGAAAGAAATCTATCGCTTTCTGTCCAGCCTTAGCCGTCGTAGTTCCACATCACAGCTCTCTATTCCACATGTGTCAGTGTAACTGGTTCCTCTTGTAACTTTTTCCTTTTTTGTGGTGCTCTGATTGGATGGTTATAAAAACCTGTGTTATGGCATAGTGATGTGGCGAGCTCACCCACAGACACTTGTGCAAATAGCTTCGTAATTTTCCGCGACAACACGTGGGGAGCTGGATTGGGAATCTTACACATTTTTTCAACCAGTACCCAAAATTTATCTGATAACCCTCGATCCCCTTAAAATTGCTTCCGACACCTGTCCAATGCTCTGTCTTAACATGCAGGCATTGTGTCTGTGTGCAATATGTAGTGTCACGGGGGGATGATGAATTTAATGAATTAAAAATATTTAATTGTTGTTTGTAAATAGGGGCAATAATTGACTTGTTAAATCAAGCAGTAAGTTTTACTTTATGCCGGCTTACTTCGCCGATTCTCTAAAGACGAGAATTTATAACTTTCTCAACAGTACACAGCAGAAACTACTCACGAGTGCTGTTTGTTAGTACTGTTAGCCTCACGAGAAAGTGACTCCACCCCTGACAATCAATAACTAATGCTATTAATGATAAACAGGTTCTTGCCAGTGCTTTAACTCCTGGCTGGCACAACGGATTTAAGCTTGATACAAAAGAAACTGGCTTGAGAACCAGTTATGAATAATGCAATGCATTTATGCCAACTAGGAGCAGCAACTACAATAAGCTTAATGTGAAGAAATAAAACACGAGTTTAATTACATTAAGCTCAAAGAAAAAAGAACTGTATATTTATTAATTATAATGAATTAATTTTATGTTACATGAGTCTCAAAATGAATTCAAAATAACAAGGGAAATACACTCACTTGCTCACTCAAAAGCTAAACTCTTAACCTAAGAAAACGAAAGGGAATACTGGTCAGTGGAGGGGGCTAGGCGGAAAGACTGGGCGCCGGTGCAGGACGGACGCTGCAATACGCTAAACCTCTTCGCCGATTCACCGTCTAGGTGGAGATTTCAGGAACTCGCTGTACAACGGTGGCTCTGCTCCACGCTGGGCACATGAACCTGCTCTCACGACGATCAAAGCCTGACTAACTTCGAATTATGAAAGAGGGCGAGGGCCGGCCGTGTTTGCTTCAACGGTCAACAGAAAGAAAGTGAGCGATAAAAGCTCACAATAAGTCACTCAGTGAAGGCGCTAATGTTGCACGCAAGGATGATCACTTATGAAACAGTGAAAAATGTTCTGAAAACCGCCCCAACCGAGTGAACGCGAGGACGGTTGAACTGAGCGATACGCAGTGGAAACTCCACCAGAATTCGTGGTTTTCCCACTGATGAAAAATGTCACGAATTTATAAATACGCTCGCGCGAATTCGTGACATGTAGGGACTTGGACGGCTGATGAAAGATGGAAGTTGTACTGTACTACATCTACTCTCCGTGTGTTTAAGAAAGGAAAATTATGATGTAATGGCAGTGTGAGAAACAATGATGACTTATGTTTGGGAAATGAAAGTTGTGATGTAATGGCAGTGTAAGAAGCAATGATGAAGTATGTATGGTAGTGTGAGAAGCAATGATGAAATATGCTTGTGAAAGTAATGATGTAATGATAATGTGAGAAGCAATGATGGAGTATGTTTAGGACAGGAAAGTTATGAAATAATGGTAGTGTGAGACGCAATGATTAAGTATGTTTGGGAATGGATAGTTATGAAATAATGGTAGTGTGAGAAGCAATGATGAAGTATGTTTGGGAATGGATAGTTATGAAATAATGGTAGTGTGAGAGGCAACGATGAGGTATGTTTAGGAAAGAAAAGTTATAATGCAATGGTAATGTGAGAAGCAGTGATGAAGTATGTTTGGGACAGGAGAGTTATGATGTAATGGTAGTGTGAGAAGCAATGATGAAGTATGTTTGGGAAGAAATGTTATGATGTAATGGTAGTGTAAGAAGCAGTGATGAAGTATGTTTGGGACATGAAAGTTATGATGTAATGGTAGTGTGAGAAGCAATGATGAAGTATGTTTGGGAAAGGAAAGTTACAATGTAATAGTAGTGTGAGAAGCAGGGATGAAGTAAAGTGGCTGGTGCTGTGAACGTCTTCACAAGTAATAAAAGAATGAGTACAGAGGCTGCAAGAGGATTGCATGACGGGGCATTAGTGGACACACTGATGGACAGACTTTGGAATGGCATGAGTATCAAAGCCTGTGTGTGAAAGCTATTGAAATGAAACTGACAGCATGGTGTCCTATGTGGACTGAGTGGGATGGATATGAATAGTAATACTGAAAGCGTACAAACGCCAAACATGAATGTGAGTGAAAGCTAGGGTAGGACCAAGACTGGAGGGTGAGGCTGGAGGCTTCAAGAAAAAAGGGACAATGCAAAGACAATCAGCAGCAGGAAGTGAGGCAACAGGCAGTGGGCCGTGAAATCTGACTAACCCTTTGAGTACCATTTCATTATTTCAGAATTATATCCTGGGTAACAGTAAGGCGATCCTAATGAGAGAGAGAGAGAGAGAGTAGAGAAAAAGAAAAGGAAGTAATCTGAGGCAATGGTGGGGCAAATGAAAGGCATAAATGTAGGAGGGGGTGAAGTGGTGTAAAGAGGTGATCAGCCTGAGAGAAAGAGTGAAAAGGAAGTATGAAATGGAAATGCATGGAATAGAAGAATGAACGGGGAAGAGACAAAGGGCAGAAAGTGTCAGACGCTGAAAGAGTGGGGATGAGAGAGAGAGAGAGAGAGAGAGAGAGAGAGAGAGAGAGAGAGAGAGAGAGAGAGAGAGAGAGAGAGAGAGAGAGAGAGAGAGAGAGAGAGAGAAATATCTAATAAATGAAAGGATATGAATATAAGGCTATAACATGGTGTTGGTGTTTGACAGGGCCGCCTTCACGTGGTGGCACCGACAAGACCGGCGGTGGAACTGACTGGCTTAACATCTCTCAGTCCCGTTCTTATCCTCCCAAAGGAGGAGGATGTGATGTAGAAGAGCTTCAGCCTGCAGTCCACTGTGTTCACTTTCAGTTGAACCTATTACTATTACTACTACTACTAACACAACCACCACCACCACTGCTACTACTACTATTTCTTGCCTTCTTCAAGTAGTTTAGTCACACTCTTGTAGGAGCTGACTAGCATGGGCTAACAGGCTTACTATAGTTAACCTCTTAAGTTCTGTTTTTACTGCCCCGACTACTACTACTACGAGTACTATTACTACTACTACTAACAATAAAAAGTGTTAATTAGTGCGCTGAGAACAGAAAAGGGTGTGCATCTAAAGTGATACTGAAGGTGAGGTAATGGGGGGGAGGTGAGGGTAAGGGACTACTGGGAGTGGGGAGTGACAAAAGGCCCAGGTGGGGTGGAGGGTAAGGGAAAGGTATAGGATGGCTCAGATGTGTATATGGTGTGTAGTCAGTGGGTCGTGCCTGGTGTGAAAGGCAAAGGACAAGGGGATGGCCAGGGGTACATGACCATATCCTATTAATGGTGACAACCAACAGCAGCACGGGTGACAGGGGAAAGCCAAAATGCAATTGAAGGGACCATGGCTATTCTGCTTCGACCTCCTCGACTTCTGAGAAAAAGAAAGAAAAAAAAAAAAAGTATCCCTACGCTCTATTTTGACTTTCTCTTGGCTTCCTGTAATACACATTTTACGCAAAAGCTTTGGTGGGAAAGTGACATGAAGCAGTTTGAAAACAAGAACGATGATAATGGCACCACATAAGAAAAAATCCTAAAAATGGCGAAGAGCTGTGAAAATGGTCAAAGATGACAGGACAAAACAGTAGAGATATGTGAAAACAGTCTATCCATCCATCATCCAATCCTACATTGCCCCATGAGAAGCGTAGGAGCCCGGGGCTAGGCAGCTGGTCCCGACATTCAAGATGAGAGTGACCAGCCTCACTCATCCCTGAGTGGCATTACTTGAGCAATCAACCCCAACCACCCCTTGGATATAAACCTTCATCGGCTCAATCCGATTGGAATGCAATAATTACCCACTACACCATCAGGCGCCAAAATTTGGTTATATGATTACCACCCAGCGTAGTAAATGGTTTCCTGGTGCACAGGAAACCATTTGGCTTGTCACTCAGTGTAGAGTCACCCACAGGCTGAAGGAAGTGGAAAGAATGAAGTAAAGAAAGACAGAAGAGGGAGTGTTAAGTCACCCGTAGGCAGAAGGACAAGGAAAGAATGAAGGAAAGAAAGACAGAAGGGAATGGAAGAAAAGAAGGATGGAGAGGAAAGGGCAGACACCCGAGAGCACCATTACAATGAAAATAATTATGTTGCATGAGGGGATTGAAGGAATTGGGAGGGGTAAAGGAATGACGGTCACCCAGCTTTAAAAAGAAATGATCATGGAAACAACGAAAAAGGGAGGTGACGAGGCACCAAGACGGAAATCGGAGGCTTAGAAAATAATCTTCAGGAAGAATGATGATGTGGAGGTGTAGAAGGAGTATAGATGGTTGGAAAAGAAGCTTAGTGTTTAAGTAATGAAGGGTGAGTTGTGGGGGAAGGGAGGACGAGAAGGGAAGGGGGAAGTGTGGGTGTGGAATAAGGATATAATTATACACATACTTCTATTATTGCTGCAAAGGCTTTATCTATATTCAGGAAATAATGTGCCAAAGTGTATGACCAGGTCATAACATCGCCCCCAGCATGCAACCTGTTCATTCAGGTTTCATACAAAACAATGTTACGTAGTTGTCCAGCCGGGGTATTTTATTTCCCGCTAACTCCTCTACTTTCTTTTTACCGCCCATCCTCACCAGGGGGCTCGCTACGCTCAGTAGGGGAGAAATAAACCTCCTGAATAATTTTAAAAAATTCTCCTCGCCTTTAACTCCTCGTACACAGGTAAAACAGCAATAAACAAAAACAAGCAACAATAAATATGCTAAAGAAATAACGCCAGCAATGGCATCTACGAATGAAATTCACACCTCCAGCGTTATGGAGCCATGCAAATGTGTGTGTGTGTGTGTGTGTGTGTGTGTGTGTGTGTGTGTGTGTGTGTGCAAAATGATTTTGGATATTGGTAGAAATTCACCCCGGCCAAGTGTTATCAAGGTGGGGCCTCTAACGGCCACCGATAACTGAGGGGATGGCCCCCAGAGGGGACAATGCCATTTTTTTTGTTTAACCTAGGAACATGAACGTTTCTAACGCAGTAAGCCTTCACCCGGGCCACCGTTTAGCCAGGTGGAACCCACGGGGGTCTTAACTCCCCATTGTAAAGTACTTCTTTCTCTTTACGACACAGCATTGGTGGGTGTTGTTTTTCAATTACGGCACAGTCTTTTATTTGGGCACTAAAAACAAATATTAAATTTTCAGCAATCTGAAATATTTCAATTCCAAATCGACTTAGCTAGGTTAAAAATTCCCAATATTCATCAACACTGGCAAAAGGGCGGCCTTTGTAATTTATTTCTGCTGCTGTCTACGCCTCTATTTATCACAAGATACCAAACTGCCTCTCGTGTTGGAGTTGACGAAGGTAAAGTCTAACGCTTTTAGCTCCGCAATCTGTTGAATAAAGTCGTCCGGATATTGCACGAACAATATAAATAGCACAGCATAGCTAAACAATACTAATCCCCACATGTGCCACCAACACAGTGGAACAGATGTCATCCATTTCGAAAAACTTTCTAAACAGCATTTCAGAATGACCGATAACCACTGGTAGTTTTTATACACCTGTCATATACTCAGCATGAAAGTATTGTCACTTAAATAATATGACGCAACCTGAAGAGGACCGAAGTGAGAAATAACTCATATGTTTCGTACGTTTGGCAAAAAAGTATAACCCACCAGAAAATTCCAGAAGCACAGACGACACTGTCTATACCAGTTTAATGTCTATAAAGTACAAACACCAAGCAATCTACTCCAAACACTAAAAAATCAGTTAAGTCTTCATATGTATTGGGCAGTGACATTCAAATGAATGATTTGTGAAATAAACAAATATTTTATGCCACACATTTAACAAAAATTAAAAAAAGTAATCAGGTGGTGATAATCACAAAAGGAAACTGTGTCATGAGAGTGAATGAATGAAATGTCCGCAACACTAACCTCAAGATGGCGGATGGCTTGGTCCTGTAAACACCAGCTCAGGTATTTTCGTTGTAATTTCCTTATTTCATTCATCTCGTACATCCTCCTCACACCTGTAGTTCTCTGGGCCATCATGATAAAACAAAACCAATTACAGAGTCCTGATTCCAGGTGGGTGAAGGTCGGGGAGAGAGAAACAAATGAATATTTATATAAAATCACACTCGCACTACCACAGCTTCAACTCGACTGACGCTCACGAGTCAAGACTCGAGAAGTCAGGGAAGAGAGCAGAGCATCATGGGTAATCAAGTGACAGCTGAGGGTGCACTTACGCTTTGCGAACGAACGAAAATAAACACTGCCGAACGAGTATTCACGAAGGTTCACGTGAGCATTCATTCATGTTCTGGCTTCAATATCCCACCTGTAATCATTCTCGTACCAGAATTTCTGTCAAGGTAGTTACATGTGCTGGATTTGTCATCCACTGGCTCTCGAGAGAAGTGATGATAAACTGCACACTCCTCCGAACTTGCATCTGAGCTGGAACAGGTTCGATTTTGCTCTACAGATCTGCATTAAACATTATTAATTCTTTACTACTGAGGCTAAACACACTTTATAACACTAACAGTACAACAACAGTAATATAATAATAATAATAATAATATTATTATTATTATTATTACTTCTACTACTACTACTACTACTACTACAACTACTACTACTATGATTATTGTTATTTATCATTATCATTATTATTATTATTATTATTATTATTATTATTATTAACGAACGAATCTTAACCTTCGTTTTTGTCATTGATAAATACTCCGTTCTCCCTGGTGCCAAACGAAGTGTGTCTTGCAGAAAAAAGTGTACCCAGGCGCACGTGTTCCTTTCCAGCTGATTCAGTTGAATGAAGCAGCTTCGTTGTTGGTTCTACATGGAGTTGTTGGGGCAGTTTGGTACGGGTGACACATCACTGCCAAGACAGTGTACAACAGGCTAGCTTTTTACCAATTTATGTGCACAATGAAAACATATGGCACTTACATGCATACATACCCGATATACATATAAATGTTTATGTTGCCTCGCAATCAGCATTCTCTCTCTCTCTCTCTCTCGTATGGGTGCTGAACGGAAAAGTGGATCACTCTTACAATTGACGGTGTTTCATTTTATCGGCGGTAAAATAATGACAACAATGGCATTTAATCAGCATACCGGGTATGTTTTTCGTAGGTAAAACTAGCTTTTTTTTTTTTCTTTTTTTACGCGTCCGACTCAGGGCAAAGGCTTCAGGGCCTATTTCTTGGGGGCAGTGACCTATCCCAAGGCCCAGTGGTCCTCCTACACCTCATGTCACCACTTCGGCGCTAACACCCACCGTCCATATTGAATACATGCTAAGGCTGTCTCATACAGGACTGGTGTATTGGTATCAGCGGGGGTATTTTTACGACATGTCGGCGGGTCATCTGGTAGATCAGGAAAGTCTGCTTTTAGGAAATTCAAATCCTTAAACTGTTCCCTGCCCCAGCCGGGATTCGATCCTGGGTCCATTAGGACTGCAGGCCGCGTCTCTAACGATTCAGCCACCGTCTCCCCCAAATATCTGACCATGGATAGTACTGATTATTTTCCATCATTAATGACAGCGTTTATAACCTCTGCAATCCAGTGCAGTTTTCTGATTTTCATTACTGCTTTCTCCAAAAGATTTTATTAAGCTTTGGAGACAAAGAGCAGATCACAGGACTGGATTACCAGAACCCCTTTACCAGAAACAGCCAACGTTAACTGTACCTAACGGAACCGCACCGGACTGTATCTCCAGAAAACTATGAACTGGAACGTATCGAATTTTCATTTTTAGATTCCATCTTCAGTGAATGTGATGATACAGCTGGTGTGCCCGAGGTTGTGAGACACAGAAGAACTGAAGGAAGTGTGGGGCGAATAAGAGTGGGTACGGGGAGAACCGAGGTAGGGCAGAATGGAATGGAGGTATAAAGAGGTGAAACATACAAGAGGATGTAAAGTGAGACGAAGAATGGACGAAGGATATGGAAGGCAGCCTTCGCGGCGCCATTCTAGTTAGAGAAAAGGCGGGAAGGGATGAGAAGGCGGCAGACCCTAGTGAAAACGAGGAAGCATGGGTGAACGAACACTGAAAGGGACATGAGGAAGAAGTGAGGCTGCAAAACGCACGAGGCAAAAGGCAGAGGAAACCAAAGACATTGTTTGTTGAAAATGTTGAACTTCGTCGGATGGTGAATCATTATTGTCATAGAGAACACTCACAACACAGCTCCACCTATACACACCACCACATTTGTACTGGGGGCACAGTATTAATAATCTTCTTAAGCATTAACAAATTGCCCTTATTGGAATAATGACAGGTTTTTATTCCAAGTTGTACCAATGGATGATTAGTTCGACCAGAGGAACTTCATTGTTACATTCATTTTTTTTTTCTATCATCCAATCACACATTGCCCCAAGTGAAGCGCAGAAGCCCGGGGCTAGGCAAGTTGGTCCCAACATTTAAGATGAGAGTGACCAGCCTCACTCATCCCTGAGTGGCATTACATGAGCAATAAACCCCAACAACCCCTTGGATATAAACCTTCGCGGCTCCGTCCGATTGGAGCGCCATAATTACTCACTAAACCACCAGGCGCCATAATCTGGTTATATGGTTACCACCCAGTGTAGTAAATGGTTTCCTGGTGTACAGGAAACCATTTGGCTTGTCACTCAGTGTAGAGTTACCCATTGGCAGAAGGGGAAGAGGAGAAAATGAAGGAAAGACAGAAGGGGGAGTGTAAAGTCACCCGTAGGCAGAAGGACGAGGAAAGAATGAAAGGAAGAAGAGGATGGAGGGAAAGAAGGATGGAGGAGAGGAAAGGGTAGACACCCGAGAGCAGCATTACAACGAATGAGTGGATGGTTAGCGCCCCCACCTACCACAAATAAACAATATAAATCATACTCACAGATGTCAGGTGTAAATCCGTCATTGGCATTCACTCAACTCTTACCTGCAACAGAGAAAAACACATCGGTTAGGTTACACATGTTTATACTGACAGTAAAGAAACTACGAAAAAAAAAAAAAAGTGGAAGACATTTCTAGGCAGGGACGAAAAATCAATGGATTAAGGAAAATATATTATGATGCGGTGCAAACTGTTAACAGTGACGAAAATGTTATATACATTACAAAAACAGATACGAGCGATGTAGACACGAGCATGAAGGACGACTAGCACTTGAAAGCTGAATGTTTACAATGACTAAGAGCTTAACAGACATAACAATAACAGGTAGACGAGCAATGGGGGCACCTAAGGAAGGAAGCAATGACAATAACCGCTTGAAGGGCTGGCGGCTAATAATAAGGCCACCTTTGTTAAACTTATAGAATATCAAATGGGAGAATAGGCGTATGAGTGAACTAAATTAGCAGCAGGATGTGTAGAGAAGCTGTAACGAGTCGTGTGTGCCACAGTGAATACCAAGGGAACTCACTGGGGCGACCAAAGATAACACTTGAGATAGAACACCGGGATAACACTTGAGACAGAACACAGGGATAACACTTGAGACTGAACACTGGGATAACACTTGAGACTGAACACTGGCATAACACTAGACATGCAGCACAGGGATAACACTTGAGGTAAAGCACAGGGATAACACTTGAGGTAAAGCACAGGGATAACACTTGAGATTAAGCACATGGATAACACTTGAGATGCAGCACAGGGATAACACTTGAGATGCAGCACAGGGATAATACTTGAGATGCAGCACAGGGATAACACTTGAGATGCAGCACAGGGATAACACTTGAGATGCAGCACAGGGATAACGCTTGAGATGATGCACAAGGATAACACTTGAGATGCAGCACAACGATAACACTTGAGATGGTGTTCAGGAATAACACTTGAGATGCAGCACAACGATAACACTCAAGAAATCATCGTAGGCAAGGACTTATATCACTCCATCACACGACAATCTGAGACTGGAAGTTTTTTTTTTTTTTTCATATAACATGGTATTAGATTTGAAGTTTTTTTTTTTTAATGTAACATGGTATTTTATATTTATATCTAATTTTTGCAATGTTTTTGGTGTGTTTTGGCCGACTTAGATCTTCAGTTGCTGTCAGCATGGAACTACCCCTGGGGGTAGGGGGGTTTCAAGAATACTCCCCCAGTATCCCTGCTTGTCGTACGAGGCGACTAAAAGGGTTGGTGGTGGGTTAGTGCCCCACCCCGTAAAAAGAACTAACTAAAAAAGCAAATAAAGCGCCTCGGACCCGGACGGACCATACGTTGACGACTAAGGAACGGACAAAGGACATTCTGAGAGTAGGAACGTGGAATGTGAGAGGAGTGAATGATGAAGTGAAAGAGAGAGAGATTGTCCAGGTGCTTGAGGATGCAAAAGTGGATATATGTGGATTGACTGAAACTAAATGGAAAGGTGAAAGGATGAGAGAATGGGAATACGGTGTAGGTATATGTGCGGGAGTTAGTGAGGATGAGAGGGCAAGAGAGGGAGTATGTCTGATGATAAGCAAGAAGTGGAAGGAGAATATAAGAGAGTATGGAACAGTGGGTGCAAGGATTGTATGGGTGAGGATGAAAGTAGGTATACAAGCATGGGCGATTGTATGTGTGTATGCTCCAACTGAGGATCGAGTGGCAAGAGTGAAAGATGAGTTTTGGGCGAGAGTAGAAGCATGTATGGACAAGTTTGAGAGGAGCGAGAGAGTGCTGTTGATTGGAGACATGAATGGCAAAGTCGGGAATGTACGAGTGGATGGAGTGGTTGGTCAGTGGGGTGTGCCAGCGGAAGTAGATGGGAATGGTAGTGCTTTGGTGGACATCTGTGCTGGTAAGGGGTTGGCAATAGCCAACACCTACTTTCGACATAAGATGATCCACCGGTATACATGGAGAGTAATGAGGAGGATGGATGGTGAACTTGTTGAACGAAAGGCAATGATAGACTACGTGTGTGTGGATGAGCGAATGAGAAGACAAGTGTTGGATGCAAGAGTGTGGAGAGGGTGGGGGAATGGAGTCTCGGACCATCACTTAGTGATGGCCAAGGTAGAGCTGCAAAGAAAGTGGTTGAGGAGGCAGAAGGGGAAGACAGGAGGAAGCAGCTCCTGTGAGAAGAGTGGAGAAATTGCAAGATAGCGAGAAGAGGACAGAGTATAAGAGCATAGTGGAAGAAAGATTGGGAAGGTATGAGCTAGAGCAGATGGAAGGGGTGGAAGACGTATGTAAGATATTCACGGAAGAGATAAGCGCAACGTGTGAGGCAGTTTGTGGAGTGAGGAGGAGATGCAAGGGTGTGCAAGGGACAGCATGGTGGAATGATGAGGTGAAACGAGCTGTGGAACAAAAGAAGAAGGCATATGGTGAATGGTTGGCGAGTAGAGGTAGGGAGAAGATGAGAGAGAGAAGAGAGAGGTATATGTGAGCAGGAGAAGGGAGGTTAAGAGACTGGTGAAGGAGAGTAAGAAGAAAGTGGATGAAGAGTTTGGGAGGAATCTGAGTGTGAAATGGAGGGAGAGTAAGAAATTGTTTTGGAAGGAGGTAAAGAAAGTAAGGCAGTGTGAAAGGGGAAATAATAGGAGAGTGAAAGATAGGAATAATAGATTGTTGGTGGAGAAAGAGAGAAATTGAGGAGATGGAAGGAGCACTTTGAGGATTTGTTGAATGTAGAGAGTGAGAGCAGTGTGAGTATAAGTGGTTGGGGAATGGCTGGGAGAAGAAGAGATGAGAGGAGGGAGGAAGAGATCAGTAGGTCGGAAGTAGTGGAAGCGATGAAGAAGATTAAGCTGGGAAAGGCCCCAGGAATTGATGGAGTGTGTGGTGAAATGCTTAGGTATGGGGGTGAGATTGTTGTGGAGTGGATATGGAAGTTGTGTAGATTGGCTTGGGAAGAGGGAAGGGTTCCAGAGGACTGGAAATCAGGTATAATTGTTCCTCTGTACAAAGGAAAAGGGAGAGAGAAGTATGTGGTAACCATAGGGGTATTTGCCTTCTTAGTGTGACTGGTAAAATATATGGTAGAATACTCATTGATAGGGTTAGGCATATGACAGAGGAGCTAGTTGGAGAAGAACAAGGGGGATTTAGGAAGGGAAAAGGGTGTGTAGATCAGATATTTGTTCTAAGATGTTTAGTGGAGAAGTATCTAGAGAAGGGAAGGAAAGTGTACGCTGCCTTCATGGACTTGGAGAAAGCTTATGACAGAATAGATAGGAAAGGTATGTGGAAGGTATTAAGAATATATGGAGTTGAGGAAATTGTTGAGTGCTGTGAAGAGTATGTACGAGGGAGCTAGGGCTACGGTGCGAGTGGATGGTGAGCTGAGTGAGTTCTTTGATCTCAATGTGGGACTGAAACAGGGGTGCGTAATGTCTCCATGGCTGTTTAATATATATATGGATGGGGTCGTAAAGGAGGTACAAGGTAGGGCAGTGGATGTGGGGGTGGCCCTAATGAATGAGGGTGAGTTTTTGAAGCTTCGGTGTTGCTATTTGCTGATGATACAGTATTGTTGAGTGAAGATGAATGGGAGTTGCAAGGTTTGGTGAATGAATTTGGGACAGTGTGTAGGAGGAGGAAGCTGAAAGTTAATGTAAACAAAAGTAAAGTTATGGTGTTTGAGAGGAATGAAGTCACAGAGTGTGCAGTGAGGTTGGATGGTGAGGATATGGAGAATGTGAGTGCATTCAAGTACTTGGGTAGTGTGATGAGTAAGGATGGAACTTTGGGGGATGAAGTACGTGAAAGGGTACAGCAGGGAAGGAAGGTTGTTGGCACACTGAAAGCAGTGATGAGAAATAGGGAGGTGAGTATGGAAGTTAAGAAGTCACTGCATGATGATATTGTGATCCCTACCCTGACGTATGGAAGCGTGGCGTGGACCTTGCAAGAGGGGAACAAGTCAAGAGTGAGAGCAGTGGAAATGAGTTACTTGAGAGGAGCATGTGGAGTGACATGGAGGGACAGGTTGACGAATGAAGAAGTGAAGGAACGTTGTGGGGTAGATGTGGATGTGGTTGAAAAGATTAGGAGAAATACACTGAGGTGGTTTGGACATGTGGAGAGGATGGAGAATGAAAGACTGACTAAGAGGGTGTATGTAGGTGAGGTGGAGGGAGGGAGAGGGAGGGGTAGACCGAGGATGAGGTGGAGGGATGGAGTTGAGAGGTATATGAGGGAGGGGGGGGTGAGTTGGGGGGAGGGGAGTCAAATGGTGGGTGACAGAGTGACTTGGAGGCGTTTTGTCTGCGGCCACCCTTTGCGGGATTAGGGCGTCGGGCTATAGATAGATAGATAGATAGAATAATAATATGTGGAGAGGATGGAGATTGAGAGACTAACAAAGAGAGTGTATGTGAGTGAGTTAGAGAGGGGGGAGGGGGAGGAGGAGGCCGAAGATGAGATGAGGGATGGGAGTGGAGGCATATGAGAGAGCGGGGTGGGAATCGGGAGGAGGACAGTGAAATGGCGGGAGACAGGGCGACATGGAGGTGATTTGTCTAAGGCCACAACTTAACGGATTAAGGCGTCTGGCAAAAGATAGATAGCCAAGCACCAAGACACGAAAATGGGAAAAAATTTCCAACCAAACCAAGAACCAACCTGGGCATCTTTCGGTCCAGATTTGGAAATGTTCGGTCAAACATTACTTACGCCTTGTTTGAGCGTCCTCTGGTCACAACTTAGAATATACAGTTTAACGTCCAACTGAATCGGGCATCTTTCAGTTATAACTTAATATCCAACATAACCTGACTTAGCCTGGACAATTTACCAGGTTAACCTTCAGTTCTATCTATCTCTAGAACCTTCAGTTCTAATTTACGAAATTAGTAGGTAGAATGTCGTGTGCTCTAATGAACTGCAAAGGTTCACCATTAACTCTGTAACGTATTAATTCCTGATAAGGTTTTGTATTTTTGACCAATAATCCACCGAACATCTAGTGCACAAGCCTGCCATCCCGGAGCTAAGACAGACACAGCCAATGATCCCACCAACGCACTATGCTGAGTTGTGGCTGGTTGATTCCTTCATATTCTGATGTCTCACTACCTTGCTTAGACGTAGTTTGCAACAGAAATGACGTGGAAGAAAAGTGCCTTAGATTTGATATAAACACCTGCAGTACGGGTAGAATTACTACGATTCCCTTGTTGTTCAGAACGAAAGTAGTACTCTGAACCCGAGTTTTTCGCAGACCTTAATTGAAAAAAAAAAAAAATTGCCTCTCCATTCCTTCTCGTTTTCCAGCTGCCCAAAACCAATTACTGCTTTGCACTAGTCCGTGAATCTCGGGAAAGGCACAAAAAGTAAGTTCTTACAAATTAACTTTATGTTATTTGTTTGTGTTGAGCCTGCCATGATTTCCGTCTTCACAGTCATCTGCAATTACTGTAACAGGTATTATAAATATTAATGTATACTTCTCCACATATGTGTTAGGTTACTTTGGTAAATACGTGACTGAATGTACACTGAAAGTCTACGTGACCAAATTCGCTGATATGTCGCTTCTCACGTGTAATTCACAAACATAGCATTTTTGTATGTTCTCTCTCTCTCTCTCTCTCTCTCTCTCTCTCTCTCTCTCTCACACACACACACACACACACACACACACACCTGTTTCAAGGGGATACAGTTAGTTAACAGGAGGCTGTCATAAGGGATACCTGTGTTGCTCTACTCAAGAATACAGCAGCCAACAGCAAGGACGTAGTTTGTTATCTCCTTCTGGCATCTCAACAAGAACAATCATCGTTAATACATTACAACCATCATCCATCCTCAGTCATGCTAACCTCTGTCCATTAGTATCCCTTCCTTTCATTTAATTTGGTTTCTATCATTTATCAGTTTCTTGCTTTCTCTGCTTTCTTGTTCTACCTACAGTGAGGAACGTTATGTGGTGTATTTCAGACCAATACCTAAAAAACTGAAGATCTACATTTCACATGTAAAATTGTTTTGGTGTGTAAATAGAATTTCAACACAGGCCCTCTGAGGAGAGGACATGCATAGAAGTGAGGCAAAGGGTTACAAAGTAAACAGAAAGGACGACCGTAGCAATGTTCATCCATGAATATGAAAACACAGACATTATGCTGCAGCCCACAAAAAACAGTCCTTCTAAAACAATCAAGTATAAGATCCACATGGAAGTCCAGTCAGACTGACATAACCAGAACCCATGAGTGTAAAAGAGGAGGGAAGGATATTACATCAATGAAGGGCTTTATACAGTAAATCAAATGTGCAGACAAAGGCCTTGACTACTGGACAACCATTGACTGGCATTGCTTTATTACCAGCAAAGAGAATGGTAGTGATTGGGTGATGCAGGATGGCAGTGGAGAGGTGAGGCAGTATGGCGGTGGTGAGATGAGGCAGGAGGGCAATGGTGAAGTGGGGAAGGATGGCAGTGGTGAGGTGATGCAGGATGGCAATGGAGAGGTGATGCAGGATGGCAGCGGTGAGGTGGGCAGGATGGCAGTGATGGGGTGAGGCAGGGTAGCAATGATGAGGTGAGGCAGGATGGCAGTGGTGAGGTGAGGTAAACAGAAGATTCTCACAGTAGCTTGTAAAATCCCTTCCTCGAAAACTTCTGTCTCCATCATTAAAACTTTCATGACCAGCGAGTTACATCATTTTTAAAGCGACTCTCAACCTTCTTCAGCCTCGCCGAGTTGAATAAATATGTGATATCGGAGTATGATATTTTTACTTAAAAATTTTCGCAACCCGACACATTTCGAAACTTAGTTTTATACTCTATCCACGCAGGACTGCACGGACACATTTTCATATATAACAACAATCCTCTTATAAAGTAAAACTTGATGGCTGTAAATTAGTCACTGGAAGGATATCATTGAGATGAATACAAACGTCCGGTGTTAGGCTGAATAAAACTCGTTGTTCTTCAACCACTACAAGGATCAGAGGGTGATGGTCATTATTATGTGGTCACTTATGGTAGCATTGAACAAGCAATCAGCCAGACAAACTATAGTGTTTACAGTCAACACCTTATCCTGAGAGGAATGTGTTTTACAAGCCCTTCATCAGCATCTGGAGTAGTGTTTCAGGATGGCAGAATTATCCTTAGTATGTAGGTCTTTTCTCTTGAGCACAGATTTAAAGAAAAATGGAAAAGAAAAAGAAGATAACTACAGTAGCCCAGTCTGTTGATGCTACACAGTTCCTGTAAGAATGACCCGATACGAGAATGAAGAAAGGATAGTAAAGAATGGCTTAGTGCAGCCTCCAATAATTAATGCATTTCTGTAAAGGTAAGTTGTTAGAATGTTTTGTGTGAGTATAACTAATATTTGATATATACGATTGTTGATTTTATATATATTAATATTATTTTTTCTTCTTGTTGCTGCTGCTGATGTCAGTACAGACACGTATCGACCTACTTCCAGCCAATGGACGGTCACACTGTCTGCAAGTCCACCTGCCACCTGCCGGTTATCACACTGCCACCAGCCTACCATCACACTAGCCTATAACCACACTCCCGCCAGTCTACTACTACACTGTCTCTGGCCTCCTGCTACTACACTGCCTCTGGCCTACTGCTACTACACTGCCTCTGGCCTCCTGCTACTACACTGCCTCTGGCCTACTGCTACTACACTGCCTCTGGCCTACTGCTACTACACTGCCTCTGGCTTACTGCTACTACACTGCCACCACTCTACTACGATTACACAGTCACCAACCTCCTACTGTTACAAATACAGCACACTTCCACTAACCTATTACCACACTGTCACAAGTCTCCAACCATACTGGCACCTGCCCACTACCACACTGCCACCAGCCTACTACCACACTGTCACCAGCCTATTACCACAATGCAATCAGCCTACTACCACACTGCCACCAGCCTACTACCATACTGCCACCAGCCTACTACCATACTGCCACCAGCCTACTACCATACTGCCACCAGCCTACTACCATACTGCCACCAGCCTACTACCACACTGCCACCAGCCTACTACCACACTGCCACCAGCCTACTGCGATACTGCCACCAGCCTACTACCACAATGCAATCAGCCTACTACCACAATGCAACCTGCCTATTACCACATTGCTACCTACCTACTACCACACTGCCACCAGCCTATTACCACACTGCCACCACCATCCTGTGTGACTTATACATGATTAGCACATAGAAGGATCCACAGCATCATCAGATAATTGCTCACAGGGTCGTCTGGCTCCCACCTGTGCTGAGGACAGGCACGTGTTGTGCCGGCAACGTACACACACACACACACACACACACACACACACACACACACACACACACACACACACACACACACCGCATTACATTCGCAGTGTGGGTCGTGATGGTGCAGTATTCTTCAGATGACATAAATCTTGTTTATATTGTACGGAACTGTGCAAACCTCTCTCTCTCTCTCTCTCTCTCTCTCTCTCTCTCTCTAACACACACACACACACACACACACACACATACACACACAGGAACATCTCTTGGAGTGGCCCTGTCAGTCATTCACTCCCCAACAACTTTCGCACGCGAGGTGTTTCACCCCTATGAAGCCCCATAGAACGGTACTAATGGCCCTGCATCTATCCTGCACCACTGTACTTGTTTTATTGTCTTGCTATACACAGGCAAATCTGCTTAAATTATATACTACTGGTGGAGGACTTAGTGAAGGTCAATAATACCCACCAAGTTCAGAAAAAAAAAGAAAAAAAAACTATTGCAAGCACGATATATTTGTTCGGAGACAGCATAATGAAAGTGAAAAAAATGCCTCCTGGCTCAAAAGGTTAGGAAGAACATAGAAACTGAGATGTTTCGGGCATGTGATTTGCAGGAGGTAATAGAGAGGGAGAGAGATAAAGTGAACGAGAAAACGCCTTAGCGAAGGAGGAAGACAGAAAATGAGATGAAAGAAGGAATACATGAGGGAAGGCGGTGTTTGGTGTCGGTGATGCGCCGGGACTGAGAAGCTTTATTCGAAATTTACCATGGCCAATCCTAAACAATATTTTTCGGATGTTTTGACTAGTGACAGGCAAAAACCAACACTTCGTAAATGAAAACAAGGAAAAAGAATATTTTGTAAAAAAAAAAAAAAAAGAAAGAAAGAAACAAAAGAAGAAGAAAAGGAAAGTGTGACTGGGGAGATGAAAAAAGTAGGAAAAGAACATTGGTATGAAAATGTGTGTGTGTGTGTGTGTGTGTGTGTGTGTGTGTGTGTGTGTGTGTGTGTGTGTGTGTGTGTGTGTGTGTGTGTGTGTGTGTGTGTGTGTGTGTGTGTGTGTGTGTGTGTGTGTGTGTGTGTGTGTGTGAATGGCGGGTAGGAGGAGAGGGAGATAATACAGTGTGTAAATAAAGCTGAGCCAGACTGACTCACTTAGAGGCGGATGTGGTCTTTGTTCCTTCCACCAACAACCAAACACCATCATAGTTTTATTGCTATTCGAAGACCAGTATAATTATGCAATTTGCCTTCCACACCACAGCCTACGCGTAATACCTACCTAGTAAAACCTCTGACTGCTTCCTTTGTCAAAAAGAAATATGTGAGGGAGGTGGAAAAGGTGGAAAACTAAAGAAATGCCCAGAACGGTATGTGTTGCAGAAAGGACAACACAAGACACAAGGGAGTGGAGATACCACTGGAGAGAAGCCATGATGAATACAGGAAGGGAAAAGGACCAGAAAGCGAGATGGGAAAAGCGGACGGAGTGAAAAGATTTGGGGGAATCAGCTCAGGAGGAAAGATAAGTGAAGAAATAGAGAGCAAGACGAACATGAAGAAAAAAAAGAATAATTATTCTTTTAACCGTATTTCTCACTAAAACATTGGGTGAGTAGGATTAGGAACCCTCCCCCAAAAAAATAAAGAAAAAAACAAGGAAAGTAAATGTTTTTTTCTCAGAGAACCGGTACCCAGTAATATCATTCATTTACCCACCTATTCATCACTCAAGGTTTCTAAATTATTACTCATCACCGTGAAAAAAAAAAATCAATTTAACTGGTAACGAAGATTTCGAAATTATTACTCACCTCTGCGAAAAAAAATATAAATATATACTGGTAATAGATCAGTTTAGCCGGTGACGAAGAATAACAACTGGGGAAGCAGTATCCGGTATACGTAAGAGAAGATAGGATGAACCACAGGGGAAGAAATAGGTAGTGTGTCAGGTAGGGTCACAGGAGAACCAATAGACAAAATATGAACTGACTGGAAGCAGAGATGAAAACACAAGAGAACGCGAACGCGACAGGAAAGTAAACAGTTCTGAATATGAAGAGGGATGTGTGTAAAGAGTAAACAAAGATAAAGAATAATTCACGAGGGGAAGAAGGGAGAAAACAGGACTTGCAGCGATTTGAAGACAAACTGAAGGAAATAAAAAAGGAATTCTATCCCGTGGTGTCTGACCGTTAAATCCAACTAATACACTGTCACCGTCACTATAGCCTACTGTCACTACTGTCACCGGCACTGTAGCCTAATGTCACACTCACTACTGTCACCGACACTATAGCCTACTGTCACAGTCACTACTGTCGCCGTCACTAAAGCCTACTGTCACACTGTCACTACTGTCACCGACACTATAGCCTACTGTCATACTGTCACTACTGTCACCGACACTACTGCTTACTGTAACACTGTCACTACTGTCACCGTCACAATAGCCTACTGTCACACTGTCACTACTGTCACCGTCACAATACCGTCACACTGTCACTCTACGATCACACTCTAACAGAGAGAGAGAGAGAGAGAGAGAGAGAGAGAGAGAGAGAGAGAGAGAGAGAGAGAGAGAGAGAGAGAAAGTGTGTGTGTGTGTGTGTGTGTGTGTGTGTGTGTGTGTGTGTGTGTGTGTGTGTGTGTGTGTGTGTGTGTGTGTGTGTGTGTGTGTGTGTGTGTGTGTGTGTGTGTGTGTGTGTGTGTGTGTGTGTCCCGATATTAATGTTCTGTGACATGAGGGGAAGAAGCCTATAAGAAGAGGTGTGTATGGCTGGAGGGGGTGGTGGAATTAAGGGCAGGGGATGGTGGCGTACTGTAGGGGATAAGGGTGGGGGAAAGGACAGGCAGTGGTGCGAGGATGAGGGAGGGGGAGTGTAGGGGGAGAGAGGAGAAGGAGATAAGACACAAAAGGTGATAATAGCAGGAGGTTAGAAGGTCGAAGGAGAAGCAGGAGGAAGAGAGAACAGGAATGTGAGAAAGAGGGAGAAGGAAGGGACAAACTCAGAACCATTAATATTCCAGCCAGATGGTGGAGGCGCCACCACCGACACCATCTCATAATTACTGTCGGGAATTGTGCCTTAACTCCTTTAGCCCGACGACGCATTCATTATATATTTTCATCTAGTTTACGCAACACGATTTTGTCTACCTTATGTTAACGTTCCAAAGATGAAGGGATAAAAAGGACGCTAACTAATACGGAAAATTTTCAGTACGGTCCTTGATTCTTGTTATACTGCTCTGATATATATGCAGAAATTAATGATTTGCTAATATAAATGCATCCATATAAAACCGGCAAAAGCAATATTATTTTCCATACCAGCATCCCACAATCACACTGCCACCACCACCAGCTCACCATCACACTGCCACCACCTCCACCAGCTCACCTTCACACTGCCACCACCACCAGCCCATCATCACACTGCCACCACCACCACCAGCCCACCTTCACACTGCCACCACCACCAGCCCGTCATCACACCGCCGCAACAACCCATCCCACCATCACACTGCTGCCACCACCAACAGCCCACCACAACACTGCCACCACCACCAGCCCACCATCACACTGCCACCACAACCAGACCGCCATCTTACTGCCACCACCACCAGCCCACCATCACACTGCCACCACCACCAGCCCATCATCACACTGCCACCACCACCAGCCCACCATCACACTGCCACCACCACCAGCCCACCATCATACTGCCACCACCACCAGCCCGCCATCACATTGCCACCACCACCAGCCCGCCATCACATTGCCACCACCACAATCAGTCAATATTCATATTGCCATCATCTTCCCCTGTGACTCGCCTCAGACAAGAACATCAAAAGTCTCCAACGTCACTGGGGATAATCCTGGTACTGAATGTGACACCACCCCACTCCACCCAGGCTGGGATAGGAAGGGCGGCAGGGAAGATGAGGCGAGGAAGATGAAAAAAGAACGCAGGAAATTGGAAGAAGAAGCCCCCTGCACTCTCTCTATCTGTGTGTGTGTGTGTGTGTGTGTGTGTGTGTGTGTGTGTGTGTGTGTGTGTGTGTGTGTGTGTGTGTGTGTGTGTGTGTGTGTGTGTGTGTGTGTGTGTGTGTGTGTGTGTATGTGTATGTGTGTGTGTGTGTGTTTGTGTGTGTGTGCGTAATACTGTTTTGTCTCTGAAACACGAATACATGACAAACCAACTCAGTAACTGACCTGAAACACACACACAGACACATACAGGTAGTCAAGGGAAATAGTAATGGACACTGAAGACCGGGACATTCCAAACACCTGGACTGAGTTAAACGACGATTACGACAAGCATTTGGCTTGCACACTGCTGGTGTTTCTTGTGTGAAACACAACACAGAGGTTATTAACCAACACTTCCTCCCTCACACTAATTTCACGCAATTACATCTATGAATAAGGTCGCTTCATGGCTGCTGCCACACACGACTGTCTCGTTCATTCAGACAGCAGATTTACCCAATGTTCTCAGCAACCCTCATGTTGTGACACCAATATAACCAGGCTCATCCATTGCTCGACTATACAGAGTTCCCTCAAAAATATCCCTGACTCCAGAAATGGGGATGTTACGCTGTAATAAAAGAGACAGGGTAAGCCTGCAGTCCACCGGATTTACAGTACGTTGGAGATAAGCCTCGGGCCAGAGGAACAACAGCAACGGCACCTGTTTCCTCCTGGTTCCTACGGTAACACTGTGCCACCCCTTCATATTCAATAATTATACAAAATGTAGTGATTGGTAGCACCGCTGGTGACGCTTCTGCTCTTATCTCCCTCCAGTCAGGTTATCCTGGGTCAACACCAGATGCTTAACAATATCTCTTAAAACACGAAGGAATCTCACGGGAGTAACTAAGCTGAGAATGCCAAAGTGCAGTCACTTCCTCAATTTCCTGGCACTCTCCTCTCCCATCAATAATTCACTTGCCTTTTCCCGGATGGGATTTTGTCGGAGGCAGAGGAAGCCTACTTACTGTTCAGTCATTACTGTGGCCATTACAGCGGTGATGTCCTCATCACACTTTTATAACCTAACCAGGGGACCTAACCAGCCTTCCCACTCCCTTCTGGTGAGCCTATGCTGTGACCATTACAGCAGTGATATCCTCATCAAGATAAACACTTCTGTGACCCAACCAGCCTCCCCACTCCCTTCTGGTAAGCCTATAGTGTGACCATTACAGCAGTGATATCCTTATCAAGATAAACACTTCTGTGACCCAACCAGCCACACCACTCCCTTCTGGTAAGCCTATAGTGTGACCATTACAGCGGTGATGTCCTAGTCAAGATAACACTTTTGCGACCTAACAAGCCTCCCCACTCCCTTCTGGTGTGTTAATACTGTTACATTACAGCAGTGATGTCCTCTTCAGGATAAAAATTTGGGGGGCACAATCAGCCTCAACCACTCCCTTCTGGTGAGTTAATGCTGTGACATTACAGCAGTAATGCCCTCTTCAGGATAAACGCTTTCATGGCATAACCAGCCTCCCCCACTCCCTGCTCCCTCTGTTTAAATGCTTGTGTGCAGGATAATGTTTCCCTTCCCTCCCATGTCCTCACTCCCAACTCCATGTTGTTTACCAACGTCGACTCTTTCTGCCCTCCATGCAGCATTTATGATCCAGGACTGGCCTGCACAGCCAGGCCAACAGTCCACTGGCTTTAAAGTCTTGCTGAGGCTGAGACAAGTGGCCTACATGACTGGCCAGTGGCTTTGTGGCTGAAACTGTACTTAATGAGTGAAGATAAATCAGGAACGTTTTTATTTGCTACCAGAAGTCAGACATTTTATGTTTCTGCTTACAAACCCCACAAATTGCATTAAAAATATAACACAAAAAAGTAAAAAATTCCACCCGTCAAACCCAATGATTAAATTACGATGATACACGTATCAAGCACTCTGTCATATTGCTAACGGTGGAAGGGATGAAAAGTCCAAAACCATAACTGGAACATAATTAGAAGGAAACTCCATACTAAAGAAGAACGAGGGAAGTTATCACTTTCTGGACATTACCGTCATGATCATGCACACACACAATAAAAAGGACCGACACTATTCACTAGTATTTCATGTATTTAACATGAAATTTTTTGAACGCACCAAACACATACACATCATTAAAGGCAATTCTATAATTATACCGTAGATCCGTACATGTCTTCTATACCCTTTCCACTCTAACCTGGCCTAAAATTGCCATCTCTCAATCTTGAATGTTGAGCTGTAGACAGAGATTCACTAGAATATGGTGTTAATCAGGAAGAACTGCTATGGAAAAGATATCTTATTTTGTCGCTGAGCTACGTGACAAGGCTGTAAAAGGGCAAAAATGTGGTCCAAGTTAAGATGACTGAATTATAACAATTCTCGAGTGTATGTACTAAAGTACGGTATATACAATAACTTTTCTTTACTTAAAGGCTTGTAAATTATATTAGCAATTTTCCCTGCTGACTGGCGTATAATTTTTGGCTGACAAAAACAATCTTGTCCCAAAATATCACAATAAAAACAATTTCACACATAATTAACCCCTAAATCCCAGTGAGGCAAGTTGTTTGTATGTTCCTATAACACTGAGACGATTCTGTTCAGCCTGGTGGAGATCTCTTAATGTAATGGGGTTAATGAAGGTTCTGTCTAATGCCTCTAGTTTGCAAGGTCTCTCGTAAGGTGCATAAAATCGTCTGCATGTAGCGGGAATAAAATGAAAATACGTCGTCATAATAAAGGGTTAATGTGGATGATACCAGTGTAAAGTTACGCAGGCGGAATCGTTCAGTGATACCCTTTCAGTTCTTACCTGCAACCGGAAAAAACATTTAGACTAACATACATACCATCAGTGACGCTTTCGTATCCAATAATAATAATTTTACTGCTGCTTATATGTGTATTTGTAGAATTACAGACCTAGTCATAATGATATATCCTGAAGTTTTTTGGTATCCAGGATACATAACTGATTACCCGTGTATTTTAACGAAATGACAAAACCAAGCTGGAAGAACATTTTCCCGAATCTGTTTCCCTCTTGATCCTTTTCAGCCACCAGTGCACTTGGGGACCTGTATGTAAAACTGACTGTTGTATGTGGTGTTGTGTTTAAGGGCAAGGTAAAGTCTTGGTAAGGCTTAACTTTTTGCCTTATTGATCCTCGTCCAGTCGATAGACAGAAAGCTTTCCCTACTTCTTTGTCTCCTTCCTTCCTTTCTTCTGTGGCTGTCAGTCCTCCTACCTCCCATCCCACATCCTTCCGTTCTCTTCATTCTTCCCATTCTGCCTCCTGCTGCCTCTCAGTTTCCCATGATGCCTCTGTCCCGGACCCGTCCTCGCCTCCCAGTCCCTTGGAACTAATTTCCACACCATCTTTATCTCCAGTCTCTTCCACATTCACGACATTGCCCCATTTGCCTAGTCTTGTGAAAACATCTAATTTCCTCATAACTTCAATAACAGGATTAGAACACACGGCGAGGGGGGAAGTAAACTGATATTTTTAATTTATATGGAAATAAAGATTTTCACAAAGTTAATAGTGAGACAATCACACATTCAGACTTCCCACGTACAATGATACCCAAAGAAACTCATGGTTTATGTTTCTGGCACACATGTAAATTCCACCCAAGACACATTAAACAGAAATGGTGGAAGACTGGGCAGGAGGCATGGGGCGATGCGCGGGAGAAAATGGAAGCAATAACGGTGAAGAGCAGAATGGACTGTAGGGAGGGAAGAGGGATGCAATACAATAAATATCTGCGTGCGTAAGCACATGCACGCAAGCAATCGCGCGCGCGGGCGCGTCCACGCACTCACGCACGCACACACACACACACACACACACACACACACACACACACACACACACACAGGCATAAACACACTCAGGCGCGTACGCGCACACACACGTACACAAGCACGCACGCACATGTACACGCACACACACACGCACGCACATGTACACGCACACACACACACACACAGGCACACACACGCACAAGCACACATACGCACAGACACACACAGACAAGCACACGCACAGCACACACAGCCCAACTTTTCCTGAGCACCAGTCCACAGTTTATCAAACGGGTTGACACCAAAAGTCTTTGTCTTTCTTCCAGAAAATCTAGTTCAGAAACTGCACTATATTCTTCAGGCTTCTTTGTCGTTTCATTCCTTATTATAATTCATAATATAAACTTACAACTCTTATTATTATAGCTTTTCATATCTTATACATGTTAAGTTACATATTTTCTGTCCCTCTTCCAGTCTCGCATATCCGTCGTCACTCAGCACTAACGTCCCTGTGCCAGTCCTAGTTAATCTATCCCTGCACATAACACAGTGGCCGGGAAGGACATACGGGAACGTCGTGCCCATGAAAAGATGGTTGTAGTCTTAGTGGGGGTAAACACAGATAAACTGGAGGAGTGAAGGCGAGAACTGATTAGGTGATGTGGTGGGAAGACCAGAGGCGGGAAATGGCGAAGACAGTGAAATGTTAAGGGATGGAGAATGGAGAATCTACACACAAAAAAGGAGGGGGATGGAAAACTGACAGACAGAGATATCATGATCGGAGACATGAAAATGACATATCGTGAGTCTAATGCATATAAAACAGAAGTTGATGAGGTGTGAGGAATAGCATGATAAAGGAGAAGCTTGGCTGGATTTGAGCATATATGAAAGACTGTAGGGTATAGATTATGGATGTGGAGAGGTGATGCAAAATGTTAGAATAATTTTACTCAGCAATGCCTGTCTCGTTAAGAATTTTACTCAGCAATGCCTTGCTCGTTAAGAATTTTACTCAGCAATGCCTGGCTCGTTAAGAATTTTACTCAACAATGCCTGGCTCGTTAAGAATTTTACTCAACAATGCCTGGCTCGTTAAGAATTTTACCCAACAGTGCCTGGCTCGTTAAGAATTTTACTCAACAATGCCTGGCTTGTTATACACTTTTATACACTGCATCAGTCCTGCTCACTCAACATTCTTGCATCTGGGAATAAGTTCACTCTTCCCACACACTTCATATGGGCAAAAGAGTGGCAGTAAAACCTTAATATTACTACCCAGTGTGCAGGAGTAGATGACGGGAGGACAGTAAGATAATACCGCTTGGAGAAACAGTGATGGAAGGACACGACCTACGAAGGGTCTTGGGAGGAGGTGCTTTTGGTCACAGAGAGACAGGGTGTAAGGGAGGGGAGAGAGAGGGAAAGACAGTGAGGAGGAGGAGGAGGAGGAGGAGGAGGAGGAGGAGGAGGAGGAGGAAGAGGAGGAGGAGGAGGAGGAGGAAGAGGAGGAGGAGGGAGGGAGGGAGAGAGAGAGAGAGAGAGAGAGAGAGAGGAAGTAGAGAGGGACTGGGAGTGACGGGGAGTAGAGAGGGACTGGGAGTGAGGGGGAGTAGAGACGGACTGGAAGTGAGGGGGAGGAGACAGGGACAGGGAGTGAGTGGGAGGAGAGATGGACGGAGCAGGGAGGAAGGAAAAAGGGACAGGGAATGAGAGGAGGGGCAGAGGGACAGGCAGTGAGGGGAAGGAGAAAGGGACAGGCAGTGAGGGGAAGGAGAAAGGGACAGGGAGTGAAAGGAAAGGGAAAGGGACAGGGAGTGAAAGGAAAGGGAAAGGGACAGGGAGTGAAAGGAAAGGGAGAGGGACAGGGAGTGAAAGGAAAGGGAGAGGGACAGGGAGTGAAAGGAAAGGGAGAGGGACAGGGAATGAGGGGGAAGGACAGAGGGACAGGGAGTGAAAGGAAAGGGAGAGGGACAGGGAGTGATGGAGAGGAGAAAGGGGCAGGAAGTGAGAAGGAATAGAGAGGGCCAGGAAGCAGGGAGTGTTTAGACGGAGAGAGGACAGGGGATGCATAGAATAAAGAGGAGGGGGAGAGAGAAAGAAAAAAGGAGGGAATGGCGGGGGGGGGGGGGAGTTATCTGAGAGAAGAACGTAGGCATAAATGAGCAATATTGTAAACTGCTGCTGTACCGACAGGGCGATTAGCCTAAGAAAAAAGTTGTGAAGAATGTGATGGTGTTTTGTGTGTGTGTGTGTGTGTGTGTGTGTGTGTGTGTAAATGTTGGGGGGAGGGGATGAAGGGCACAAAGAGGAAAGGAGGAGAGAGAGAGAGAGAGAGAGAGAGATTACTGACGGAGCACAAGCACCAAGATGAAGGGGAAAGGATCAAGGGAAAGTAAAATAATGATGTCGAACAACTTGATATGGGTGAGTGATGAATCGGGAAGGGAAGTGTAAGGGAGAAGGGGAGAGAGGACAAGGGATGGGCGTTCAAGAGAGAGAGAAGTTGAGCGAAAAGAGGTAAAGCTGAAAGGAGAGGAAGATGAGGGTAAAGCAGAAAGGAAGGGCTGATGAGGGTTAAAAAGAAGGAATAGGTGAAAATCGGAAAAACGGAGGAGACAAAGAGAGAAAGTGTAAGGATGGAGAGGGAACAGTCACACAAAGGAGGATATATTTGTGTGTGTGTGTGTGTGTGTGTGTGTGTGTGTGTGTGTGTGTGTGTGTGTGTGTGTGTGTGAGCTGAATTTATATTCGAGTCGGATAGTACGGAATTGAATCAATTTCTCCATCGCCACTGGATATATTCCAGCCACTGGCTGTGATATACTCCAAGACGGAGGCGAGGGAGGGAAACAAGGAAGAAAGAAAGCAGAACATAAGAGCGGGAAAGAAACAAAAATATTTAGATAAATGAAGGAGACTGACAGAATACTGAGTGATTAGTGAGGGTGAGAGAGAATTGGGTGGGGATAACCGGGTTGAAGGGGAAATGTGGAAGGAAAAAAGAAGTTAAATAAATGTAAGAGGATGGTAACAGTACGCAAAGCTTTCAGTAAGGGTGAGTGATGGTGAGGTGGGATGGTAAGGAGGCAGAGAGGAAAGTGTCATGAGAACTGACTGAGAAAGAAACAATGATTAGCTCAAACATAAGAATATTGGGTGAACAGCGAGGAGGACGAGGAGGAGGAGGAGGAGGAGCGTAATACGGGGAGGAGTCAAAGTTAGTTGGGTAAAAGAGGAAGGTAACAGAATACATGATCTATGGCATAAGAGGTAATGAAACGTGACAAGGGAGACGCTAAGAAAGAAGCTGAGTGGAGAAAACTGGTAGCCGGTGAGAATGGTGAAAAGGAAGAAGAAACAAGGAGAGAGAGAGAGAGAGAGAGAGAGAGAGAGAGAGAGAGAGAGAGAGAGAGAGAGAGAGAGAGAGAGAGAGAGAGAGAGAGAGAGAGAGAGAGAGAGAAAGGAGAGAAAAGGAAATTCAAAGGGATCTGGGAAAGACAGGGGAACAAGGAAAGACGAAAGCTGACAGGAGGGCGAAAGGAAAGGAAGAAGAAATGTGGTGAAGTAAAAACAAAAGCTGGAACACATTGTGATAAGAAAGCAGGTTCCGGAATCCGAGGAGACATGATAAAAGAAGGAAGGGACATGTTTAATCTTAAAAAGGAAAATAGCAGGAGACAGTGATAGTCATGATTATACTGAAAATGAAAAACAGGGGGGATGGACTCAAGGTAGATGCAGGTCATAAAAATACGCTAAAAGAGAAAGAAGGACAAACCAATTTTCCTTTTCAGGCCGAGTTACCTCCCTCTGCCCTTCTTATTTACCCCAGCTTACCTCCCCTCTCACTGCACCAGCCTACACCGCAGCACCGTCACCAAGGTAAGACTTTTCCTTTCTTCAAATTTTACAAGCATTTTAAATTTGGCATTTGGTGTATCTAATTCATTATATACTACAGCATTCTCAATAACCAATTTTCATATCTACCTTTGCATTAAAGTCTCCCATCACAAACGTATATTAGGTGGTTCGCTTCAACAACATGATATGAAAGAGATGGAGGCAGACTTGGATAAATAAGCAGAGAGAGGCAAAAGAGATGGACAAGGAGAGCCTGAGGGATGAAGGAGGGGGGCGGGTGGGAGGCCATGAGGACAACCTCAGTCATCAGTATGATTAAAAGGGAATTTTTTACCAGCAAAAGTAGTACCAAATATTATGAGTAATAAATGTAAGGTGATTCCAAGAACAGGAGAAATATGAGATGAAAAGTGGACACAGAAGAATATGAAGACAAAAGAGATCATAACCAAATGGGAGAGGTTTGAATAGTAAATGAAAACGCCTGGCAGCCAATGAACGGATCTTGAATTTGGCTCTATGTCATCTTGTTTTTGTTTTTTCTATGAGGTAATAATTTGCCTGCTCCAGGTCTTTGGTTCCTTCTTCCTTGCATTAAAAAAAACTATGGGCATATGTAATTATACAAATAAGTTTCCAGTGATTATCATAGAAGTCAGAGTATTTGTTTACATTAACTTGATTCTACAGTATAACACCATGCAGATATTTTTATTGAAAATCCGAACATCAAGCTGCTATTTCAAGATTACTTCCATTGCAACAGCTCTGTATCACTTTATATCATGTCAGTTAATCAGTGCTGCTTCAGTCTCAGTTGTATCGGTAGTGTTAAGGATAATGTCCCTTTGACGCCACATCAGCACTTTTACGGAGATTGACCGGCATATGACCCACTACAAAAAGTTTACCAATTTTCTCTTATTTTACGCGTGGATAACCCTGCACTCAATTTTTCGTCAGTAAAACCAATCAGCACTAAACCAACTGTTATCGTGCATGCTTCATACGTTTCCCAGTTTTGTCTTCACTGTCGGTCCTTTTTCTTTACACAGGCGCCTTCCATTCAACTGAACTTAATATTACTGAAACCCCAAATACATGTTGAAACTGTTATTTCGTTTTTTGTTAAGTAGTTACTTTCTTTTTCAATGCTGATTCTTGTGTAGGAATATAAAGTAGGATCTAAGAGAGTAAGGACATGAAGGAAAGAGAAGAGGTGATGGATTAACCTCTTCAGTCACATGCCTTTTTCATGTTAAACGACCACCAGACGATTTGATTAAGTGTTTTTATTCAATGGTATTTGTGAAAGGATTAACTAAAGCTACACTGTATATCCAACCCCTCCAGCTCGACAAGTCTCCAAGCTGAATTAAAACGTTTGGGAAGAACAACAACAAAGTGCAGTATTGCATAAATAGCTGAATAATTTTGTAACTGAGTAAAATATATACCGGTATATATATATATATATATATATATATATATATATATATATATATATATATATATGAACTCGTAGCAGCGACAAGATCAAGGGAGGCAGGCAAACGATGGACGATGGCTGGAAGTACGAAGAAAAATGGCAGGAAATAAATAGTCGGAAAATTGATGCTGGTGAGTGATGATGACTGAGTGTGGGGAAGAAGAATGGAAGAAATACGAGAAAGCAGACATGACAAACGAAAAATGAGAGAAAGAAATGTAAACAGCAATAAGGGAAATGAGGGAATATCGTGAAAGAAGAAGTAAAGGAAAATAATGGATAACTGTGAAAGATGAAAGAGTGAAGGGACATGAACAGATCTTGAATTTGGCTCTCTGTTGTCGTGTTACTGCTTTTTCTTGGAGGGAACAATCTTGCAGGCTTGTGGTCTTTGGTGCCTTCTTCCTTTCATACGAGAATCACACACACACACACACACACACACACACACACACACATAATAAGCAATCACAGAGTGGAACACCCGCCCCCACTAACTGGTCTACGACTTAATATTTAATTTTGCCGTGTAACCTTGACCATCGACATATTACTCAAGACATCACTGTCCTTCAGTCTTACCCAACCCTTAAACCTTCCACCAACTTTGAGTCAATCAGATCAAATCTGTTTGAGCTTCAGTCTTACCCAGCCCTTAAACCTTCCACCAACTTTGGGTCAAATACGATCAAATCTGCTTGGGCTGACTTGACCCAGAGGCTTAACTTTAGACTTTTCCCTCTGACCTTAAACCTGGACTGACTTATAAAAAATGAACCAATGATACCTTATTTTAGCCTCAAGTATTCTACAAAGTATAGTTTACATCGGATAAAAACTGTTTAAGTTGACCTTACCCCGTGACCTTGACCTTTGAAGTGCTTTCATATAAAAAAAGGTCAACCTCTTGCGTGATCCTCAACTCATCCACCAAGTTTGAAAATGAAATCTGATAAATACTTTTAATTATTTTACCTACACAAAGACACATGGGTCGAACTTTGACCATACTGTGACCTTCACCTCTGATCGTTAATTCCTTGCCTGACCCTTAGTTGTTCCACCAAGTTTGGTTCAAATCAGATCAAAACTGTTTGAGTTAACCTTGCCCTGTGGCCTTAGCCTTTGATCTTTCCCTGTGCCCTTGACCTGTGATTGTTCTAAAAATCAGATCCTTTTATTCTTGCCGTATCCTAAGACCTTTTCAGAGTCTGGTGTTAATCAGATAAAAGTAGTTTATGCTGACCTTGACCTATGATCTTATCCACTAGGCAAACGATGGGTTTATTCCTGGGCTGATCCTTAATATTTCGACCAAGTTTGGTTCCAATCAGATCAACACTATTTGAGTTACAGTGTTAACAAACACACACACAAGTCGAATTCCAAGCATGTCCTCTGACCTTGACCTCTGACTGATTGTTCTCAAAACTGAATCATAACATTCTTGTTTCACCCTAAACCCTCCCCCAAGTCTTGCCTAAACAGTGTATAATCTGTAAGCTGATTTTGTTACTATAAATTTGACTTACCCCTGTGAACGGAACTTTGATTGTTTCCTAAAATGTGAGGTTTACTCAATATCTGTGCCTCAACTTCTCCACCAAGTTTTGTTAAATAGATGAAAACTTGAGTTATTTTGTTCAACACACACACACACACACACACACACACACACACACACACACACACACACACACACACACACACACACACACACACGCCTACACACACACACACACACACACACACACACACACACACACACACACACACACACACACACACGCCTACACACACACACACACACGCCCACGCCTACACACACACACACACACACACACACACACACACACACACACACACACACAAAGGTTAAGGGTGGGATGCTGATGTGTCTGCCTGGCGGTGTGACATGAGAGGAGGTGAGGAGGAACTGATGTGCAAAATGATAAATGTGTTTGTCGTGCTTGTACACGTGTATGAGTAATACTGGGAGGCAATGAAAGAGATGAGTGGTAAAATCATCGGAATGGGGGGAAGGGTTTGCATATGACGGAGAAGGAAGAAGGAGAAGGAAGTTGAGACAAGACGGGAAGGAAGCAGGCAGTACAAGGACAGCAACTATTACAAGCTGAAGCAAGGTGGAGCGACCAGAGATTCTAACAAAGTATTCCAGGCACTGAAAAGACACTTATTAATAAAGAAAATGGCAGACAACAACGCTAAAGAAGAAAGAAGAAAGGAAGACTGTGGAAAATGCGAAAAGGGAGTCAAAGATGAAGACAGAGCCTTGCAGTGTAATGTATGCAACCGGTTGTACCATTGTGGCTGTGATAAGGTCAGTCCTAAACAGTTTGATGTTTATATGGAAGAAGAAGCCCTGTGGTTCTGCAGTACATGTAAGTCAAAAGTTAGAGGAAACTTACATAAAGTATTTAGCTTTGAAAAGAAGTTGGAGGACCTCAGAGTTGACTTCAAAACATTTTTAAAGCAAAAAATGAAATACTTTGAAGAGAAGATTGATGAGGGAAAGTTTAAAAGAGGAGATAGTCTGAGAATTAAAGTTAGAGGTTGTGCAAGAAACAACAGATTAGATAATGGATAAATTGCAAGTGGATATGGTACAGAAATCTACAGAGATGGTAATGGAGAAGATAGAAGAGAGGGAAGAGAAAGAGAAGAAGAAAGATAATAGAGTAATATACAAATTACCAGAATCAAAGAGTGAAAATGCAAAGGACAGAATTGATGAGGATTTGAGTAGATGCAGTGATCTGTTTGAAAATTCACTAGGAGTAAAAGAATATAAAATAGAGAAAGTAGTAAGAATGGGAAAAAAGAGGCAGGATGGAAAGGACCGACCAACACTAGTGATATTAGGAGATGAAAGAGAAAAATGGAACATACTGGAAAATGCTTGGAAATTAAAGAATGAAGAAGACCAAGAGAAAAAAGGTATAGGAATTACAAAACAATTGACAAAGAAAGAACAGGAGGAGGAGAAGAAACTAAGGAATGAACTGTTAGAAAAGAGAAGGGAAGAAGTCGGACTGTATATAAGAAAAAACGGAAAACTGTGCAGAGCAGAAGGGGTAAAAAGGAAGAAGTAAGGAAGAAAAACACGTATAAAGATCATAGTTAAGAAAAGGATATAAGGATAAATTTAATAAATATACAAGGGCTTACAAAAGCAAAATTAGTAGAATTAGAACCACTAGTGGAAAAACAGTATGGTATTTTGTGTTTAACTGAGACACAGCAAAAACTTGACACAATAGCAATAAATGAAAATCTTCAAATGGTAAAAAAGATGAGAAAACAAAATGAAAAGAAAGGAGGTGGATTGATGGTAATATTTAGGAAAAGGAGTATGATAGAATTTACTGAGGTGGAATCAAGAAGTAATGACGTCTGAGATATAAAAGGCAAAACAGGAACAGTAAAAATAAGATTGATATTAGTGTACTTTTCTGTATCAAATACAAGCGAAGACAAAGAAAAAAAATGAAGAAATGAGGAGAGAAATAGAAAATAAAGTGGAAACTGTGGATGAAGATGAGGCATTGATAATATTAGGAGATTTTAATGGACACACAGGAATTCTTTGGCAATAGGAAGTTGATACAAACGGAAAAATGATATTAGATTGGATGAGTGAATATAGACTGACAATTCTAAACTGTGACGAAAAATGTAAATGTGAAACGACCCGGAGCAGAGGAACACAAAGGAGTGTGATAGACTATGTATTAGTGAATAACATAATGTATGGATTATTTGTGGAAATGGAAATAGATGAAGAAAGGGAGGTAGTGGACTTATCTGACCATAATCTATTACAAGTAACATTTAAGATAAAGACAGAAAAACCTAACTTTGAGAAAGGAAGGTGGGAAGAAAAGGTATATTATAAAACAGATCAGGAATCATTAAAGGTGTTCACAGAAAGCTTGAACAAAAACTAAGAAAAGATATAGAAAATATAGAAGAATTAAATAAAAAAATAAATGAGGCTGCAGAAATAACACTAAAAAGAAAATACAAAAGAAAATTTGTAGATGACAGAGTAAATAAGCAGATAGAGCCTCCATGGATGAATGACAAAATAAGAAAGGAAATAAAGAAAAGAAAACAGTTTAACAGAAGAAAAAGTAATGTACAAGAAGAAGAAGAAGGAGATAGAATGAACACATGTTACATAGAACAAATGAAAAAAGTGCAGGCATAATAAGAAAGGAAGTGTCAAAATATCAATGTAAAATAACATAAGAAATTAAAGAAAACAAAAATAAAAAGATATGGGAAAATATTGATAAACTGAGAGGAAAAGTGAGGAAAAAAGAAGAAACAGTCAAGATATAAGACAGAGAGGGAAAGTTAAATAAGAAAACGAAACAAGAAAGGAATTGGTAGAGGTGTGGAAAAAAATCTATCAGAAACATCCAAATACTATTAGTGTGGAATAAAGATGAGAAGAAAAATTATAGGGAGAAAGTAATGAAAGAGATGATATAATACAAAATGAAGATTACCAATTTACAGAAAAGGTACAGGAACATTTTGATATGGTAACACATACAGAAAGAAAAATTAAACCAATGAAATGTCCAGTAATAAAAAAATAGGAAAAGTTAAAGAACATATGATGAAGTTGAAAAATAAAAAAAGCAGCAGGACCGGATGGACTGAAACCAGAACTGTATGAAGAAATGGCCAGAAGTGAAACATGTGTGAAAAATTTGACAGAGTGCTTTAGAAAAGAGCTGGAAAAAGAAGAAAAACCAGAAGGGTGGAAGATGTCAGAAACAAGGATGATCGCGAAAACTAAAAAAACAACAGTGAAAGAATTAAGACAACTGGCACTAACAAATATATCTTATAAATTATTCATGAACATAATGAAGGAAGAAGTAGAAAGCCACCTTAAAAGAAACGATGAAATGAGTGAAACGCAAGCAGGATTCACTAAAGGAGGAAGAGTATCTACACACACACACAAACACACACACACTCGAGGACAATTTATTCATTTTGCAGTACTGTATAGAAGAAAGTTATAGAAGGAAGCAAGCATTAATAACAATATCAGTAGACTTTAGCAAGGCTTACGATTCGATTAAAAGAGAGGAATTAATCAGCGCTTTAAAGGACTATAAAGTTCATCCAAAGATAACTGACGTAGTGGCAAATATATATGAAGGTGATAAAACAAGTATAAAATTAGACGAAAACATGAAGGAAGAAATTGAAGTGACTAGCGGAATACGTCAAGGAATCACGGGCTCTACTACACTTTTTAAACTAATAACATACATAATTATGAAAGAAATAGAACGAAAATGAAAAGGCTTCAAGAATAATAAGTTCAATCTGAAAATACTAATTTCTGCAGATGATGGTTTGATGCTACCTGAAAATGTGGACGATACGAAAACAAATTTGAAAATACTAATGGACATCAGTGAAAAGTGTGGACTGGAGATAAATAAAGACAAGAGCAATATATTAATATGGAATATGAAAGAACTGCCTGATATGATAGAAGGAGTGAAAGTGACAGATAAAATACCTGGGAATTTATTTAGAAAACAAAATGTAAATACCAAAAGAATGAAATGATGAAAAAGACCTGTAAATTAGCAAATATTACCTATTCAGTGATATCCATGAGCTGTAATAGAATGATAAATGGTAAGACCTATTGGAAAAATATAGCAATACCGACAATATTGTATGGAAAGTAATATAATAAATATGACAGAGACAGAGATACAAACGTTACAAAGAATAGAAAATGGAGTATATAGACAGATAATGGGAGCAACAAAAAGAGCTCCAGTGTGTACACTGAAAGGAGAAATAGGAACGTCACTAATGAAGACTAGAATAATAAATGAGAGGTTACTATCTATCTATCTATCTATTGCCAGACACCACAATTCCGCAAAGGGTGGCCATTTGACACTGAGTTACAATATATGAAAAATTTAAAAGAAGGTGAAAATGAATTACTAAAAGAGATTCTAAGAGAAATAAATGAGGATGTTAAGAGTAAGTGGATGAGGGTCACAAAAGCATATATGAATGATATAAAAATAAAACAGATGGAGTTGAGTAGAATGAAGAAAAAAGAAAGTAAAGAGAAATGGAAAGAAGAAGTTAATAGTATGTCAAGTTTAGAAATATATAAGAGATGGAAAAAGAAAATAGAAGAAGAACAGATTTACGATAGTAGACCATCATCGAGCATTTGGTATAAAGCTAGAAGTGAGACCTTGCCATTAAATTATATGAAAAGACATACAAATGGAGAAGTAGCCTGCAAGTTATGTGGACATGAATATGAAGACTTGAAACATTTTATGTTAAGATGTCCGAAAATTATTAATGAACGAATAAAAGCAGTAGAACTACAGCACCATATCATGAAGAGAAGATAGAGGTAATTGGCCAGTATTTATTTCAGAAAAAAAAAAAATGGAAGAGAAGAAGGAAGTCCTCTATAATATGTGGAAAAAAAGAGAAAAAATATTAAAGAAACATATTAGAAAACAAAAAATGAATATAATTAAAAGGAAAGCATAAAGACAAAAGCAACACAACAAAAAAATTGAAGGTAGAACAATGAATCGCAGTCAAAATGGCTTACACTTCAATGAACAGGTCATGAAAGAATAAGAACACATCAGGGAGTACCGTTACAAAGGCAATACACTCGCATACCAACTGAGCTGAACTGAACTGAGCAGGAAAACGTGGGAGAAAGGGAGAAGAAAACCAGAGGAGTAGAATAGTGGAGAAAACTGGCAGCCGGAAAGAAGGGGGAAAAGGAAGGAATGTGGAGGGAGAGAGAAAAAAAAAAAACGGAGAATCCAAAAGGATCTGGGAGAGAAGGGGAAAAAGGGTGGGCGAAAGCTGGCAGGAGGGAAAGAGGGAAGGAAGAAGAAATGTGGTGAAATAATACAAAACCAGGAACACCAGGACGGTGGGAGATCAGAAAAATGACAATGATTGGATGAAAGAAGACACAGAGTGAGGGAGGGAATGAAGGTAGGAATGGAGAGGAAGAAGAAGCTTGGTGCAATAGAAAGCATGGTAGGAAAGCCAAAGGGGTGGAAGGGAAAAGAATGGCAGAAGTAAAGGATGAGTGTGAAAAAAAAGAGAGGAGAAGAATGAAGAAGGATGGTAGTGCAGGGCGGGAAGAATCACTAATACTAGTTAGGGAAAAGGAGAAGCAGGAGTGCAAATGAAGGAGAAGGGAGGGAGAAGGAGGAAGAGGAGGAGGTGCAGAACAGAGACTGAAGTAGGAATCTCAGGCGTGAAGAGGTCCTTTCAGGTTCATCAGATGTTTTTAGGTCAGGCCAGATATATCAGATCAGGTTACAAGTTACAAGCAAAACATCTGATCCATTAACATGTACGCAGTCGATAATAATAATAATGACAATAATAATAATATTAATAATAATAATATTATTATTATTATTTTTATTATTTGGTGGGAGGGAGAAGCAGGAAAAGGTGTGTGTGTGTGTGTGTGTGTGTGTGTGTGTGTGTGTGTGTGTGTGTGTGTGTCCGACTCTGGGCATAGGCTTCACAGCCTGCTTTCAAGGCCCAGTAGTCCTCCTACGTACCGCACACCTCTACATGTCACCACTTCGGCGCTAACACCCACCGTCTGTACTGAATACATGCTAGAGCTGTCTCATACAGGACTGGTGAATTGGTATTAGCGGGGGTATTTTTACGACATGTCGGCGGGTCTTCTGGTAGATCAGTAAAGTCTGATTAAGTGGTCATCAGAAAATGATTGGACAGGCGATGGAATGGAACTGTGTAGTGGGGATTGTTGAGCTGAGTGTGTTGGTGGCATGAAGGTAAAGAAAACATTTTCTTTCTCAAAAACAAAAAGTAAGCACACATACAGTAGTTCTGATACTGTCTTGCGGTGAGGGTAAAAATCCATTTATGGTTTGAAGCTACCTTATCAGCAGCTGCCTAACCGCCTGGAGCGCTCACACAATATTATTATTCTGTACATTTTTTATTTTCACACCGTAGAAATGGGGGCAAGGAAAATGGTGACGAAGCTGAGAAAATGAGAAAGAATCAAAGAGAAAAGAAAGACGAAGACAATGAAAAGGAGAAACAGGAGGCGAAGAGCCATTAATAGACGAAAAGGAAGAACAGAAATGGGAGAAGGAAGAAGACTGGAATGATGATGATGATGATGATGATGATGATGATGATGATGATGATGATGAGGAGGAGGAGGAGGAGAAGCAGGTGGGGAAGTAGAAAAGGAAACAGCAGGAGCAGGAGCATGAAGAGGGGAAAAGAACATAAGATAGCAAAAGATTAACCAAAGATCCGATCAATGACGAGGATGAGGATGATAATGAAGACGACAGGCCGCGATGAGACGGAATGAAACTGCAGTGGGTCAGTGTGCTATAGAGGAAAAAATTGTACACAAAGATGAACACATAAATGCCATAAATCTGCAGTGGGTCAGTGTACTATAGAGGAAACAACTGTACACAAAGATGAACACATAAATGCCATAAATCTGCAGTGGGTCAGTGTGCTATAGAGGAAACAACTGTACACAAAGATGAACACACAAATGCCTTAAGTCTCTATCTTGAATCAGGTCTTCACTAGGCGATTTTACTGAACCACTAGTAGTGACTAGTAGTTTACTAATTCTACTGGCATATCTAATTCTTTCTAGTCTGAAACGTCGTTCCAGCTAAACGGACACAGAAAAGATTAAAAATGTCATTATAGTTGAGAATGGGTTAGCAGAAGAATATCCTTAGTAAAAATGAAATAGAGGTGAAAAATGTATGACGCGTGAAAAAATGTGTGAAGAAAAATCAGGTGGTACCGATATACAAAGAACAACTGAGAAATTCTGGTCTGGATACATATTGACACTTGGAGGTGTCTCAGGTAGCAGGGCGTTGTGGAAGGTGGGCAAGATTAAAGAAGGGAAGTATAAGGGAAGGCGAAAGGGTCATGACGTAAGAGAACGCGAGAGTAAAGGAAGCAATGTGAGGGAAGGGACGTGAGGGTGAGGCAGTTGAGACGAGGGCAGAAAAGGACGGGTGACGAAGATACGACGGAGAAGCGATGGATCGAGAGTGAGGAGGTGAAGGAAAGGGCAGACTAGCTGAAGTGCGGTGGTGGGGACGGTATAGCGGAGGAAGAGGGAAGGGACATGAAGGTGTGGCAGTGAAGGTGGAAAGGGTATGGTGGAGGAGAAGCCAACACTCAGGGTCAAAATTACAGAGATATTGCTTGACAAAATTTGGGAGTGATGAAGAAAGGTAAACGGGGCAGCAGTACAAGGCAGGAGAGGGCTGAGGGGAGGAGGGTCAGAGGGAAAGTCGAGACAGGAGACGAGGACAGAGAGGCAAGGGAGGACAGAGGACGAAGGGAGGAGGAAAGGAAGAAGCAATGAAGTACAACGAGACGGGGTGCGATGTGGCAGGGGGGAGGAAAGAAAAAACGAGTGCGAAAGGGAAAAGGGATGCAAGGGAAATGGGAAAAGTGTGAAAATGAGGAGGATGGCCAATACAAAAGGATAAAAGTGAGGAGTGGGTCGGCTGAGAGGAGGAGGGATGTGGTTATCTTGGAAGAAATGATACAGTGTGTGTGTGTGTGTGTGTGTTTGCCGAGGGGGGGGGGGTACAGCCAGCTCCCAGAAAATGTAATGGGGAAAAAATTCCACACAATAGTGCGTGTAAGAGATGAGCGATGGCTGCGGTGTCAGGACTGAGGCAATAATGGAGAGTTTGAGACTCACCATAAGGGTGAGCGTAACCTCCCTCCAGGTTGGTTACATTCACCCTTATCACTAAACATCATCACCCACTACAACACCCAGGCCATCGCCTTCACCACCCTCTCTCCAGGTTAGTTACTCTCACCGTCATCACTAAACATCATCACCAACTGCAACACCAAGGGCACCGCCTTCGCTTCCCTCCCTCCAGGCTGGCTTCACTCCCCCTCACTCCCATCATTCTACCCCCTGGTGATGCTCCACTCTCCCTAGGCAGGGTGGGGTGAGGTTACTGTCTGGCGCAGCTGTCACTGCTTGTAATGTTCCTCGGAGAGGCAATACTCCTGATACACTTGGGGAATAAATGAGAGGAAGATGGACAAATGCAGGGAGGCAACCAAGGTCTGAAGACTCTCTCTGGGGGGAATGGTAAGATGGAGGTGAGGTAAGGTGGACCGGAGGTGAGACAAATTAAAAGCTACGAAGAATTGGGAAGAGTGCAGGAAAAAAAATGGTGGAAGAGAGGAAGATGAGCAAATGGGCGAATTGAAAGTGTTGCAATAAGACAGATGTAATGCATGGTCAGTAATCAAAAGGATAGAATACAAAAAAGTCAAATGACCCCTTTGATAGCCGCACCCAATCGTGCAATATTGTAAGGAGAATGTAATAGTTATTTTTGGTCGAGATGGAGGGGCGAACCCAGGAGTCCTACCCTCTATCAACTGGTCCAAGTGAAAGTCTTCTACTGTGCAAAATTTCGTGTGCCAACTGGGAATGCCCGCCCCAGACGGCAGTTCTGGTAACCCAGCCCTAAGCTGAATGGTGTGGACAGTTCAAAGACCTAATTTTAAATTAAATTTAAACCCTGAGTCGCAAGATTCCGCGGAAATGACAGCAAAGCAAGTTTATCTTCTCTTTTTTTTTTTTGGCAACAACTTAAAAGTAAATTTTCACACAAATCATTAATCCTAGGCACCAATTTCCACAGAGTATATATATAACCTCAAGGTCTTACCAACCCCCTCTGTAAATGCAGCTTATCCCACTGATTTCTCTGTGCCACACACTCAGTTCCTTACCCCTTTACATTTCCAATGTTCGAGGATACTTTGAAATAAATCAAGGCGCCCAGACCACAAATCAGCTACAACGCCCATTTTTCCCGAAAATTCTTTACTGCACTGGCCCCACCACCCACTAAATTTCCTGCCCATTCTCCATTTCTTTGCTTTTCGTAATCATCTTATTACCCCTTCCTTTTGACGGTTTCTTGCCGAGACACAGGTTACGCAATCGACTAACGCTCTTGTGACAAGAAAATACCTATGTCCACCTCTGCTACAGCAGAGACACACAGTAAGAAAAATTAGGCACAGCAACAGCTCACGCGAAACAGGTAACAAACAACTACTCTCTCATTAGGACAGGCTAAAATAAAACTGATAAAAAAAAAAAACTTCACTACCTCAACTACACCATCCTCGTAACCTTTTCCTTACTAGGCCGTCTTATATATTGCTTTATCCAACCTCCTAAACAGTTTACTCTGCCAAGGGTAATTTCATTATCCATTCACTACCACTAAGTGCAATTATTTCGTCTGGTAAAAGGAGAATAAAAAAAATTAATGCTGTTTTCTGACATGTGAGGTCCAACATTCAAGTTCAATACAGTTGGGTGAAAAACATATTCGGTATCTTGTTAGACTGGTGTTTGGGCGAATGGGCAGGAAGGAAACTTAAACTGATGTTACGACTCTAAACTTAGAATGGCACAGAAATTTATACGCTACCGATATTTTTCCTAAAAACAGAGGGCAGGTTGATCTTCATTTCAGTACAAATTCAACTCCAGTCACTCAAATCTTCACGCAACTGTATATCACCAAAGTAATGATGCTAAAACCTGTCACAAATTACTAGACGGACGGGAGAGCGAAAGGACAGGGTATACTGGCATTAATACAGCCATAGTACAATATGTAATAGTTATAGGCATTAGCATAATCACAGCACAATATGTAACACTAACACAACATGTAATAAGCAGGTAGATATGTCTGGTGCATCAGGAAGAGAAACACAAACATCTGGCCCAGACTACCAAAAATTTCAAACACATGATGTATGTCAAACACATGATGCAACTCACTGAAGCCAGTTACCCACATGGCGGATGCGCACACATACACACAAACACGTCACCCAGGCGGACACCAGGCAGTAATATATACCAAGAATGTGCAGGATTCAGTAGGAGACTGTGGAGAGTAGGAGACAGGCAATAGAGTAGGAGGTTGACAGGAAGTAAGAGATTAGCTGCCACTCTGACAATCAGTGGGGCACGTCACTGTCCGTCACACAAGTTCAGGGGTAGGCAGTGAACAATATAACTGAGCCATAATAAAACCCCTTAATCCCGTAGTGTCTCTACTTCAGCTTCACTTACGATAAAAGATAGACAGAGAGGGGAGTGAGACAGAGAAAGATCTACCTCGAGACAAGAGTGATAAAACCCACATATACACAATCTCTACGCAATCCAATGCCTCATGACCCTTTACATTTGTAGCAGCCCACATTAATCCATACTGGTGACATAGGTGCCTCGCCAGTCCTCGCAACCGTAAATATGCATGTGCACTATCTACCTTTGTACTACATATGTAACCTACAATTGTTATAGCTATTGTATTAACAGAAGCACCCCAGTTATGTTCGACCACTGATCTTTATTAGTAATTACTTGTCAGTAAAAGAACATATTTCTACTTTTACTTGATGCACCGGTATCCTGCCTCTGCCAGAGAGTTCCCTCTCACTATCTTACCTTCACTCCAACAAAGATCCTCCCTCACCCCACTTACCAGCATCATCCTCTCGGGTACCAGCTTCCTTCTTTCTCTTATCGCAAGTCTCTTTAGCCTTCTATTTACCCTCTCTACCCACTTTCTTCTTATTTCATCCACCTCTACGAGAAATCCCCCCTAATTGAGAAATCAGCTACTGACAAGTGTGGGGAAGAGAATAATGATGCAGAACTTCGACGGCTGAGGTCAGACACAACCCAAACAGGTAACGTTCTGTTACCGGTCTAATCTGTCCCCCCTCCTCCCTCAAAAAAAAAAAAAAAAAAAATCATTTCAGAAAAGCATCAGGTAAAGGTACGACACCCAATTATCTGTTGCTGCCGCCCTCACCTCCGGCTGAGACCTGACCCTCCATTTTATCTCTTGATTTCTGTCCTCAGCAGGAGGTGGCTGCCGGGAAGTGAAAAAGTGTTGGATGTGAAGATGAAGAGCAGGAACAAATAGAAAAGGGAAGATGGACAACACCTTAAGTTCTGATTTCCTATTCTTTGATTCAGCAACATACTGCTTGCGCCAAAAACAGAATATGAGAGATAGAGGTCACAACAAGAGCTTGGAAATTGTTTTACTCTAAAGCCTCGACATCATCATCCCCCTCTCACCTTCCCGCCCCAACCCTCCCCTCATCCCCTATCTCACCTCTCCCACTCACCCATCCCCTTTCCACCCCACACCTTTCACCCTTTTCTCCTTCTATCCCCCCCTCCACCTCTACTCATCCTGTTTCTCTAATGCCTCCTGTTTCATAATTTTCCTTTTCTCTCATCACCTGCCCGTAGTTTCCAGTATTACATGTTTCTCAGTAGCTGGCCCACCCCCTGAACCTCACGGTCCTTTGTATTGCACAATTTGACATTTCATCGCTTCGGCGCCAATACCCGCTGTCAATGTACAGTCGTCAGCACAAATTCGCTGCAAGCCTGCTCGTGTGATGTGGGTCGTTTTGTCTGGCAACGGTGTATGGGAACTAGTTGCCACACAGGCTTTTATACGCTTTAAAGACGTGTTTGTAAGAATTAATACTATAAATCACCCACAATCCAATGTTCTTTATATCTGATTAGCGTAAAAATGTGCAAAAGACGACAGATGAATGTTGTCGAAAGGTGAAACTCCTGTTCTCTCCCTCGTATCCATCCCTTGTCCCTCCCCACCCTCCCCTCCTCCTTCCCTCTCCCGCTATCCTTCATCTACACTCCTCTCTCTCTCCGCTCTGTCTACCTTATATCACCCACAACGCTAATCTACGTAATAGACCGCACTCTTATCTATTTCTTGTCTATTCCTGTAACCTTTTTGCTCCTCAACATTCGAGAGTTTCATGCCATGCAACAGTCTCTTTCTCCCACTCGTTACTCCACACATGACGCAGCAGTTCGCACCTTTAGTGTTTCTGATACTGCTTCGTGATTCAGTGAACAGTATGAGGAGAATGGGAACATTTTCCTAGCGAAGAGAGAGGACGAGAAGTAGGAGGAGTGGGCACAAATGTTGGTTTAATTTGGCTACTGATATAATAGGCACAGACTTCCAGGCTCATTCAAACAAATACTAGCAAGGAATACATCACAAGATCGAGACCTCAATGTTCCTGCATCTCCCGGCTGTTGGTAGTGACAAAGGGTGGAGAACAGAAAGACAACTGGAGAGGAGTGGGAAGAAGACGAGGAGGGTAAGAATGGAACTAGAACAGGAAGGAATATTGATAATAAACCTTGGATATAGTTGGTAGTACTGCAATCAACTGGGAATAAGGCAGACTGGGTTTAGAAAATAGTCAAGAGAGAATTGCGATGCGCCAGTCGGGTTAGTGCCGTGGATAAATGAATGAAAGTAGAGAGGGTGGGGAGAGGAGACAGTGGAGAGGCATGAAAGTGAGTGGGGGATAGGAGGGAGAGAGAGGGGTGGGGGGGACATCAGGAGGAGTAAGGGGGAGACGGGAAGGGAGCTTACACACTGTTATAATAAAGAATACCAGAGTATTACGCTCATACGTCGTTCCATAACATTGTTAACTCTTGCAGTTTTTTTACGCTAATCAATTACGATATACAGAGAATTGTACTCTAGAAAGTCTCTAGTACCACTTTTGAAAAACACATCGTTAAAGTGTATAAAAGTGTAGGTGGCAACTCATCCCTTTACACTGTTGCCAGAGAAAAGGACTGGCATCACAGTAGTAGACTTGCAGTGAATTTATGCTGACGACTGTACAATGAAAGCAAACACCGACAGAACGGCTGGTCCTCTCGAGGCTGTTTGTTATATATAGGGTAGGTGGCGACTATCGTAATTATTCAATGAGTCAAATATATGGATAGGAGAGAAAGTTGACGAACCTCTCCCCTCTTCTCCCCATCCCACCATCCTTCCGCTCCTCACCCCTGCACCCAAGTCGGAGAACTATCTGCAAAGTGTCCACTAAAAATGGGCCACACATCCATCCACTCATCATTCAACGCTCTAAAATTCCTGGTTCCATCAAACAGTCCAAATAATCAACATCAGACTAAGCTTCCTGATACCTATATAACAAAGCAATTCCGTTGACTTCTTGTACGAATGTAATCAGTCCAATAATAGACATCGTGTTGTGATCTTGTTGCTGCCGGTTACTTATATTAAGCTTTAGAATGGTTGGTCCAAGATGGAAGGGGTAGATATATTCTCTATTAACGCCAGCATTATTACAGATCCTAACTTCAATACAAACGTCTGGTGATTGCCTGAATAAAATAATAAAAATAGATACACCCTCTTACTGAAGGCGTTAAAAAGGGGAAGAACCATGGCCATGAGAATCTGTGGACTCGATTCATCCATTCGTTTTAATCCTTCGTTATATCCTTTACTTCATCCACTTTCACATCTCGTTTACTCACACACATTTACTTACATTCCCGACCTTCCTTCCTTCCTTCTTAACTTCCGTCTCCCCATGAGAGGACGGGGCTGAAAAGTTAGCTCACGACACACTCACCTGGAACAAAGAAATGACAAATTATAATACACTAAGAGACTGTGAGAATGAGAGTGATTGTGTGAAAGTTAAACAATAACAGACAGCGAGTTATATGTGTGGGATGAAAAAGGCGCTGACAGAGAGCAAGTTTATTGTGTGGGAAGAAAGAAAGCAATGATAGGGAGCAAGCCAATTATACGAGATGAAATAAAGCAGTGCTGAAGTGAGAAACGACAATGTGTGATAAATGAAAGTACATCTAGAGAACGAAGGAAATATGTGAGATGTAATAAAGCACTGTAAGAAAGGAAAACGAAAATGTGATGTAAGTACCTTCAGAGAGCATGAGAAATACGTGAAATGCAGGAAAACACTGATTAAGAACAAAGGAAATAAATGAGATAGAATAAAACATTAATAAAAAGCATGGGAAATACTGGAGATGAAATATAGCACTGCTAGAGAGAAAGAAAAATGTGAGGTGATATAAAGCACTGCTAGAGAGAAAGAAAAAAGTGAGATGATATAAAGCACTGCTAGAGAGAAAGAAAAATGTGAGATGATATAAAGCACTGCTAGAGAGAAAGAAAAAAGTGAGATGATATAAAGCACTGCTAGAGAGAAAAATGTGAGGTGTTATAAAGTACTGCTAGAGAGAAAGAAAAAAGTGAGATGATATAAAGCACTGCTAGAAAGAAAAATGTGAGGTGATATAAAGCACTGCTAGAGAGAAAGAAAAATGTGAGGTGAAATATAGCACTGCTAGATGGGAAGGGAAATATGTGAGATGCAATAATGAACCGCCAGAAAGCAAAGGTAAAAAGTCTATTTATTTATCCATCTACTGTATTGACATATAATTTCATATGGGGTGGTCACAAATAAATCGCCTCCATGTCGCTCTGTCCTCTGACATTTGGCTGCCCTCCCTCCAACTCAACCCCCTCCCTCATATATCTCTTCACTCCACCCCTCCATCTCATTTTTTGTCTCTCCCTTCTCCTCCCGCCCTTTATACATTCCACTAACAAAAGGCGAGTGAAATCTCTGAGATGGAATGAAGCATCGATAGAATGCGAAGACAAAAAACCTGAAACAAAACTGTAATAGAGTAGATGTAGGGTTAATACAGTATGAGATAAAACAGACCCTTGACAGAAAGCAAGGGAAAGATGTGAGATGTATTAGTAGCCTGTCCCGGGTATTAGTGGGAAAGAGGGTTGGGACGACGACGACTGCGGCGATATGAGCGCGCGCGCGCGCGCGTGTGCGTGCGTGCGTGCGTGCGTGCATGCGTGCGTGCGTGCGTGTGTGTGTGTGTGTGTGTGTGTGTGTGTGTGTGTGTGTGAGAGAGAGAGAGAGACAGAGAGAGAGAGAGAGAGAGAGAGAGAGAGAGAGAGAAAATAAAAAAATGAAAGAGGCAAGAGAAAGAGGAGAACAATTCAGCCAAAGAATGGTTGGGGACGTGATAGGAGGAGAGTCACTATCAGAAAATTTATAACAGTGGCATTTTCACTAATTCCTTAAGGCCCGTCCAGACGATCGAGCAATGCCCGCGGGCACAAGCGAGCAGTTTGCCTGTTGACGGGCTCACCGCTTGTGCCCGCGGGCAAATGCGTAAATTGCCACGGGCAATTTACGCATTTGCCCGCGGGCACAAGCGGTGAGCCCGTCAACAGGCAAACTGCTCGCTTGTGCCCGCGGGCATTGCTCGATCGTCTGGACGGGACTTTACTCACTCTCCGTCTGTGTGCCCATCTGTCTGTCTCGTGCACACACACACACACACACACACACACACACACACACACACACACACACACACACACACACACACACACACACACACACACACACAGTGGCCAGTCTGAGAGTGAGGGTTTCATCATCATGCTAACACACTCTAATCAGCAAATTTAATGAGAAGGATCCATCAGTAAGAACATAAAGACAGAAAAGTAGAAACCTAGGAGTGGGTTAGCAATTAACTCTGGGATTCGTAATCCCAGCGTGTCGTAAATGAGAAAGGAGATGATGTGGGCAGGACAGCACTCTGCTGTCCAAAACCACTGTTGAAAACTAGAACTTTATAACAGATGATAATCTGATGTTTGCTCATAAAAAACTATTAACATAAAAGGCTATTGAACCAGTGAAAGTTTGAAGTCAACGCCAAGGTGGACGACAGAGTCCACTCAACAGTGGAAGATGACGAGTTGTATCAAGAACATCCAGTCGCTCAATCTGATGTCCCGCCAGACACTGATAACTGATCATACGTGTGTGCAAGTGACTCATTATGACGGTTATGTTCGCTTTTTTTTTTTTTTTTTTTTACGTGAAGAAGAAGGAACCAAAGGTCACCAGCCCGCAATAACTGTTCCCTCCAAGAGAAAAACAAAATACAAGAGAGAGCCAAATTCAAGATCCGATCATTTCGAGATGCCTGGACACACTGCGTTTGAAAGACTGGAGATCATAGGAAGCAGGAAATATAGACAGGGGGAGACAGTTCCAGAGTTGACCTGTTTCATAAATGAAGGACTGGGAGTAACGGTTAACTATTGCATTAGAGAGTTGAACAGAAAGGGGATAAGAGTTTGCTGCTAGACGGGTGCTACGCGCCCGTTGTAGAGGTGGAGACAGTTCAGAGAAGCAGTAACCATTAAAGTAGCGATAGAAAAGAGATAAAGATGCAACAGTTTGGCGAAGAGACAGAGGTTGAAGGGAGTCGGTAAGAGAAGGAGAGTTAATGAGACGAAAAGCCTTTGACTCCACCCCATTGAGAAGAGCTGTATGTGGGGAGCCTCCCCACATATGAGTGTTGTACTCCACACAGGGGTGGATAAAACCCCTGTATAGAGTCAACAATTGTGCAGCGGTAAAGAAGGAACAGAGTCGGCTTAGCATACCTAATCTCTTGGAAGCAGTTTTTACAAGAGATGTACTATGTTCTTTCCAAGACAAGTCCCGAGTAAATAAAACCCCAAGCATGTTCAAGGATGACACAAGATTAAGCTGAATATTATTAAACATTAGTGGGTAAACCTGTGGAAGATTTTGTTGGGTTGATAGATGTAAGAACTGAGTCTTTGGTGCATTAAAAGCAACAAGATTATTTTTACCCCAGTCAGAGATACGAGCTAAGTCAGACATTAGATGTCCCTTAGCCTCATCCCTTGTTTGTCGAAGTAACTGCTGAGATTGGCGTTGCGGGAACCGAATGGAAAGGTGAATGGTGGAGTCATCAGCATATGAGTGGAAAGGATTAGATGTACAGCTTAGAAGGTCATTAATGAATAAAAGGAAGAGAGTTGGTGATAGGACAGAGCCCTGAGGAACACCACTGTTGATAGATCTAGGAAAGGAACTATGGCCGTCTACAACAGCGGCTACAGAACGACCAGAAGGGAAGCTAGAGATGAAGGCACAGATAGAAGGATAGAAACCGTAAGAGGGCAGTTTGGAAATTAAAGATTTATGCCAGACTCGATCGAAAGCCTTTGAGAAGTCAAGTGCAATGGCAAAGCCTTCCCCAAAGTCCCAAAAGGAGGTTGACCAAGAGTCTGAAAGGGAGGTGTGAATCGCCAGTGGAGTGTCCCTGACGGAACCCATACTGACGATCAGAAAGAAGGTTGTAACAGGAAAGATGTTTTAAAATTATTCTATTAAGAATTGACTAGAAAACTTTTGAGATACAGGATATTAAAACAATTGGACGATAGTCAGAGGGTTGGGAATGGTCACCCTTCTTTGAGACTGGCTGAATGAGAGTAAACTTCCAGCAAGAAAGAAAGGTACAAGTTGATAGACAAAGCCAAAAGAGTTTGCCTACGCAGTGTGTAAGCACAGAAGCATAGTTCTTGAAAACAACAGGAGGGACTCCATGAAGCCCATATGCCTTGTTAGTACTGAGGCCAGTGATGGCAGAATATACATCAGCTGAAGAAATTATAATGTCAGCCATGAGGAAGTCTGAGGAGGGAAGTGATGGAGGAACAGTACCGGAATCGTCTAAGGTGGAATTGAAGGAGAAAGTCTGATCGAAGTGATCTGCTATATCAGTAGAAGAAATAACTACAGAGCCATCAAAGTAGAAAAGAGGAGGGAAGGATGATGAGGTAAAGTTGTTAGAAAGGCTTTTGGCAAGATGCTAGAAGAAGCGGGAAGAATTCGAGTTGGAGAGTTGAGAGCATTTAGTACGGATGAAATTATTTTTAGCAGAGCGAAGGACAGACATAGCACGATTCCGGGCAGAAACGTATAAAATATGTGATTCAAGGGTGGGTTGACTCCGGTACCTTTTATAGGCCCTCTCTTTGTTGCGGACAGCATTAGAACAAGTGTGATTAAACCAAGGCTTTCTTGCATTAGTCAAAGGATATGAGAAAGGAATGTATGTTTCCATGCCCGGGAGAATGACCTCCGTATGCGCAAGGCACACTCAGATGGATCCCGGCCATGAAAGCAATAATCATTCCAGGGAAAATCAAAGAAGTACTGCCTGAGGGCCTCCCAGTCTGCAGCCCCAAAGTGCCACAGACGACGTTTCTTTGGAGGGTCCACAGGCCGTACCGGAGCGATAGGACAGGTTAAGGTGATAAGGTTGTGATCGGAGGAGCACAAAGCAGAGAAAAGATTAACAGTGCAAGCAGAAGGATTAGTTGTAAGGAAGAGGTAAATTATGTTGGAGCTCTCTCCAAGGTGCTCAGTTAAAAGGTGTAGCATGAGGTGATCGTTAATTCTGCTGGACTACAGTCCGCTGTGCTCGATGTGTATCACTGATGTGTGATGAAGTATTCCTAGTTTAATAACAGAAAAATATTCCTAGCTAAGTGCTGTTCCGTGTTGTCCTCTTTTACGACATGGCATCTCGTTTACATGTAGGTTACAGGAATAACAGACACGTAAATATCCGCTTGTGTCTTGTCTAGTTCTCTATACAAACATACGTATGGGCTTCATGTGCACGTATGTGTGGTTGTGTATATCTGATACCGTATGTATATATACCTGAATATGTATGTGCGTGTGGGTGAGTGTGACCCAAAGATTCAGTCAGGTAACTGATGGATAATTCAGCAAAATTAAGTGAGATTAGCAAAATGTAAAGTTGTGAGGTACTGTACATACATGATGAGTAATTGTATCATATATATACATTAATACACACATACATATATACAAGTTCATGAATGTGTACATATTCAGTTTGGAGACAATATACTGACGCGCGCACACACACACACACACACACACACACACACACACACACAAGACGGCCAGAACATTTTCATTAAGCAAGAGTGAGGATGTAGGCGACGGTTTCCAGTTTCAAACAAATACAAGTATTACGGTACTTCAAATTTCCAACTCGAAGATAAAAAATCTTTTTTTTTTTTTTTTTTTTTGCGGCGTTTTTGAAGTTTCCATAAAACATCCGTAATCCGATTCATTAAACCACTTATGGCGGTGACGGTGTGGGTGAAATGTAAAAGCGAGATGAACTGAGTAGCAGAGAGGGCAGACTAGGTGAGGGAAGGAGGGCAGACAAGAGTGGTGGTGTGGGAGGGAGGGCAGACACGAGTGGTGGTGAGGGAAGGAGGACAGACAAGAGTGGTGATGTGGGATGGAGGGCAGACACGAGTGGTGGTGAGGGAAGGATGGCAGACAAGAGTGGTGGTGTGGGATGGAGGGCAGACACGAGTGGTGGTGAGGGAAGGAGGGCAGACAAGAGTGGTGGTGCGGGAGGGAGGGCAGACAAGAGTGGTGGTGCGGGAGGGAGGGCAGACACGAGTGGTGGTGAGGGAAGGAGGACAGACAAGAGTGGTGGTGTGGGAGGGAGGGCAGACACGAGTGGTGGTGAGGGAAGGAGGGCAGACAAGAGTGGTGGTGCGGGAGGGAGGGCAGACAAGAGTGGTGGTGCGGGAGGGAGGGCAGACACGAGTGGTGGTGAGGGAAGGAGGACAGACAAGAGTGGTGGTGTGGGAGGGAGGGCAGACACGAGTGGTGGTGAGGGAAGGAGGGCAGACAAGAGTGGTGGTGTGGGAGTGAGGGCGGACAAGATTGGTGTTGGGACTGCGGACAGACACTGTCTCACCACCACCATGCTACCTCACCCACACCACACTGCCTCACCCACACCACACTGCCTCACTTACTCCACATTACCTTACCCACAACACACTGCAATATCAATCCTAGTGTGCATCAATTTCCAGTTTCCAAGCATAAGATATATCTCTGACATACCCTAACAGTCCCTATCTTATCCACAAAGTATTCACAGATCTCACACGATGGCAACAACAGAGGGGGTCCAATGACGAACTTCAAACATTGTCTTCGCAGCCAACTTTCTCCTCCCCTGCCAGGCCCACACATCGCGTCAGCCCCTCCTGTCCACCACCACCAGTCTGTAGGCTACCCAGTATCCTAGCAATATACACACACAACTCTCTCCCCCACACATCCAGTAACGATCCTTCCCTTCCCCACCACACTCACTTCCCTCTTCACTAGCCACAGCTCATCTTTCCAGTTATCTTCACACTTCTCTACTCTCATTCATTCCCTCCCCTCCCTCGTCCAGAACACATGCAGATCTCACTCCTCCCTCACCCATCAACACAGTACCCTCTGTCCAAAGCACTGTGTGATAATATGGGGTTCAGAGTTATGGCAAAGCATTTACGCTGTGGTAACGATACACTGCCAACACGTGTTTGGGTCAACATGTCCTTCACTGACTGGGAATCAATTACAGAGACACAAGGCAGTATTTTGCTGGGCTTATGGAGCTTTCTAACATCTTGCTGATTACTGTTGCATGCTATATCTCTGTACTACTTTTCGCCTTTTTTAACCGTATTAATAATTTGCCCGCATACAGACGAAAAAAGATTACAAGTGTACACTCCAAATTGTTGACGGTCATTTGTGGAACGCATGAGGTTACCGCGTATGGAAATAGAGAGAGAGAGAGAGAGAGAGAGAGAGGGAGGGGGGGGGGTAATAAAAGACTGTAAAGTCAAGGAAAACGTGTGACAGAAAACAGAGAAGGGAGACAAGGAGTGATGGAGGAAAGAGGAGGCAGAAGTCAACAAAGAAACAAGATGCTGAAAACATGCGAAGGAAGCACGAAGAAATATCAAACCAAGGATACTGATACTCGTGGAGAAAGAACAAATTAATCTAAAGATAAAGATGCGAAATAAAAAAGTGATACATGTAAGATTGTGCAAAGCCAATGACGCTGGTTACATTCAGCAATGATATGTTGACTATGAGAATGAAAAAACAAACAATGAGGAAGAGGAGACAGTTTCTTTTAGTCCTCTGTGTACTTTGTGATGGCAGTACGAGACTGAGCGCTATGGTATCTGGGTCGGGGCGCGGACAAAAACTCACCGGACATAAACTCACTGGACAAAAACTCACCGGACAGAAACTCACCGGACAAAAACTCACCGAAAAATATCTAAGGAGGACAAAAACTCACCGAGCAATATCTAATGAGAATAAAAACGAGTAATGATTTGAAACATGTTACGACACTTTAAAAAGACCTTCTTTTGAAACATTTGAAACATGCTTTGACACTATGAATAGGATAAAGAGGATACGACGCTTTAGAAACAGCTTTTCTTGAAACATCTGAAACATGCTTCGACACACATGTTTGAATTATCCGTTCTTGTATTGGTGTTCAGGTTTCTCACATCAATATCAGTAGCAATGGAGATCATCAAAAACAAGGGTGGCCAAAAGCTGTGCGTTCATGGATATATGTACGTCAAGAAGATATCGAAGAATGAGTGGATACGATGGCAGTGCTGTCAACAATCAAGCCTGAAATGTAAAGGAGCCCTAACTACGGATGTAAATGTAAGGAGTTTCATTAAGGTTGTGTTTCCCTAATATAAGGAATATTTAAGGAGGTGCGAGGTTGTTTGAAAGGAATGAAGCGACTGAGTGTGGAGTGAGGCTAGATGGGGAGGAAATGGAAAATGTGAGGGTATTTAAATATTTGGGTAGTGTGTTGAGTAAGGATGGAAGTTGGAAGATGAAGTGCGTGTAGTGTAGTCAGTGTAGACGGCGGCAATAGATAGATAGATAGAACTAACACTGAATTCATATATATTTTTTTTTTTTTTCGTTTTTAGATGCAGAATCCGCGCTCCTTTGTTGATCACAACCATGAAGCAGATGAAGCCTTAGTTTCTGTCACAAAATTAAGAGCAACCCTGAAACAACAGGCAAGAGAAACTAAAGGTCGCCCAAACCAGCTGCTTGCTCAGGGATTGGAATCTGCAAGTGACGAGGTTCGTGCCCACATTGGTCAGCTGGATACATGCAGACGTGATCTTCGTCGGCAGAGGCGAGGTGCATTACCTAAAGAACCTGCAAATGTACGTGAACTAAATATTACAGATGATTGGAAACGTACATCTGGTGAACAGCCACGACGATTCCTGTTGCATAACAGTGGTGCGGATGCCTGCAACAGAGTGGTTGTATATGCTACTGATGAATGCTTACGATTACTGTGCCGGGCCCGTACGTGGTTCATGGACGGGAACTATGCTATGGCTCCAGAAATTTTCCAGCAACTTTATGTTATTAGAGCCTCATTAGGCGAAACAGCAGTTTCTTGCGTGTATGCATTCCTGTCAGGAAAGTCACAAAATATATATGAAGAACTGCTTCAAAGTGTTGTAGATGGGTGTGAAAGGCTAGGGTTTACACCAGATCCCACAGAAATTGTACTAGATTTTGAGAAAGCTGCCATGCAAGCTGTCAGTACCATTTTAGGTCCTCATGTAGCCACTAAAGGATGTTTCTTCCACTTGACGCAAAGTACGTGGCGTAAGTTACAGGAATTAGGGCTTGTGAATTGCTACCGTGAAAATGATGATTGCAGACTGTTCTGTGGAATGATGGATGGGTTAGCATTTCTTCCATTAGAGAAGGTGCAGGAAGGTATGCAGTTTTTGAAGGACAACACCCCTGAAGAATTTGAAGACCTCCTTGCATACTTCGACAGGACATATGTTACAGGTACATTCCGTCATGTACGACTTCCTGGAAATAATGAAGGCCCAGAATCACTACAAGCCAATATTCGACGACTTCCACCTCCTTTTCTGCCAGGTATATGGAACGTGCACAGTCATACCCTAAATGATGCAGCTCGAACAAAGAATATGAGTGAAACCTGGAATTCATCATTCAAGCAGCTTGTTGGTCATTCCCATCCATCTTTTTACACTGTTATTGATAACATTAGGAAGGATGAAGCCTTAGTCAAAACCATGATGCTGCAGGATGACAGAGGGGAGCCTCCAAAGAAGAGAACCAAGAGAAACTATGTTCGTCTTCAGAAACGTTTAAAGAGTTTATGTGAAGATATAGTTGCCGGTAGGAAATCGACAGAGGAATTCCTTCGAGCTGTTGGGCAGTGTGTCCGTTTTTAAACCTAGGAGTTCACTTTGTTTTGAATAACTCATTTAATGGACCAGGTTTTCAGTATTATAGTTCAAATAATCTTCTATGTTTTAAAGTTTTTAATACATAAATATACCATTTTTAAACATATCTGACATATAAAAAACTTTCTTTTATTTCGGTGAGTTTTTGTCCTCCTTAGATATTTGCCGGTGAGTTTTTGTCCGGTGAATTATTGTCCGGTGAATTATTGTCCGGTGAGTTTTTGTCCGGTGAGTTTTTGTCCTACCCCCATCTGGGTCATAATGATGTAAATAACAACTCATAATCTGTACCTCTCACACCACAATGAATTTCCCATACTTCCTCACCAATATAACCCTGACAGCAATTGTTGTGGCAGCCAGAACACGTCACTGAATTATAATAATCACAATTAACAATTTCTGTACGAGCTACCTCCATGCTTGGTCACGCCTTTTTCAAGCTGCAGGGGTCAAATACAGACGTCGTTAATGCTTTCACTACAAAGAATTCTCTCCTGCAATAAATTTGTCTGAATGCAGCAAGAAAGAAAAACTGAAGAAGTCAAAGGCCTAAGGGCAAAGCAGGGACCCCGAGGTCACAGTCTTTGTACCGTATCTTGCCGCAGCGTGATGGCCATTTTAACGGACAACACAAAACAGGACCTGAGGTGTAACTCGGGGGGATGTGGTGTGTGAGACAGGAGCATAGGATGTATGAGGCAGAAGAGTGTGGCGTGTGAAAAAAGGGGGTGAGGGGTGTGAGGAAGGGGGTGTGGGTTATGGAGCGTGAGACAGGGGTGTGTGGGGTGTGAGGCAGGGTGTGTGTGAAGTGTGAGGCTGGAGGGTGTGAGGTGTGAGGCATACTAAGTAGGATTTGTATCGGAGGGCAGGTATCAGTTCCCAGGGGATAACAAGATGAAACACGAAAGGGCAGAAGCAGGTGTGGGCTGAGCTGCGAGTAGGTGGGCTGGGAGAATGGTGGGTAAGGGTGGCCTGGGTGGAAGGAGGGAGTGGATGAGCTGAGGGGACCATGGAAATGGATGGAGTGGGAAGATGATGGGAATGGTTGAGCAGTGGAAGTGGTGGGAGTGGGTGGGTTGTGTGGAAAGTGGGAGAGGGAGTGTTGTGTGAAGAGTATGAAGAGGGTGGAAGGTGACTGGGTGGAGAGAGGGAGTGGGTGGCTAGATGGAAGATGTGCATGTATAGGTTAGGTGGAAACTGAGAGTGGGTGGGCTAGGCAGATAGTGAGAGTTAGTGGGGTAGGTGGAGGGTGGGAATGGGTGGGTTTGGAGGAGGGTGGGAGTGGTTGGGCTTGGTGGATAGTGAGTGTGTGGGCTGTGTAGAAGATGGGGGAGGGTGGGCTGGGTGGCAATTTGGTATTGGGTGAGCTAGGAACAGGATCTGATCGAGTAAACTACAAGCGGACGGCAGTGATGAAGGTGGGACGGGACTCAGGAACAGAGCCTAACGGAAGATGTGTGAAAGTGTGGTGAGTGGAAAGAAAACTGCGAAAAATCTTGGACAAAAAGAACGATGCAGAAAGAATGGAGAGAAGGACACGAGTCGTGATGGAGGGGAGAGAGAGAATAAATTACAAGACACCGTATCATTAAGACAGGATGGAAGGTACTGAAGCATAAGGAAATCTACAAGGCTCTGACAGACATTATTTGTAGGATTCAGCAAAACAAAGGGAGTGAGAGAGAGAAATGAGTTTAGGCAACGCTGTGAGCTACTTACAAACATATGTATAATACCAAAATACATGGATAAACTCTGAGAACATTTTCACTTTGCAAAACTGAGGCTGGAGGTGGCATGCCTTCACACTGACAGCCATTCTAGACACTGATCACGCAGTGACAGTGGTGTTGGAAGTATCCTGGCGACGCCGCTGGCAAGCTGAGTGAGTAAGGCTGACACATATCCCTCCATAACATCCCTCACCTTGTCTTCTCTTATTCTGCTTACACCCTCCCCCACCCACACATCTCTCCTTCACCGCCCACAGCTTATCCTGTCCTACATTCCTCAAACCCTTCCCCACCTACACATCCCTCCTTCACCGCCGTTACCCTCTATTTTATCCTACATTCCTCAAACTCTTCCCCACCTACACATCCCTCCTTCACCGCCGCTATCCTCTATTCTGCCCTGCTCATACCCTCCCCCTCCCATGCATCCCTCCTTCACCGCCCTCACCCTCTATCCTGCCCTGCTAACATCCTCCTTCATGCACTCATCCCTTCTTCACGGCCCTCGCCCTCTGTCCTGCCCTGCTTACACCAGAAAGCAAAGAGGGATGTGGTTCTGAAACAATTAAGCTGCAGGAGGGTATTCTTAACAATGGTTGGAAGGAGAATCATTAGCGGATTAAGGATAATTGAAATGCTGCGGCTGGACACAGTGCGAGACTGCAGGAAGATGACAAGAGAGAGAGAGAGAGAGAGAGAGAGAGAGAGAGAGTGTGTGAATGGGCGTGTATGTGAAGAATGGAAAGGAAAGGAAAGGAAAGGAAGAGCTAATGACATGAGGTTGGAGAGAGGATAGCATCTGTATAAAGGTGAGGGGAAAGGGGGAAGGAAGACCAGAACAGGAGTGCACGGGATGGATGTGTATGGAGATGAGAGGATAAAATACAGAAGAGGAGGGGTAGAGAAGAGACAAGCAGGGAAGTGGGATGGCAACCTATGTGCGGTGAGAAGGGTAAGGTGGCGATGAGTGGCAATAGTAAGAGAAGAGGGCAGTGGTTGTGATGAAACACCAGGTACGAGGTTGAGTTGTTCTTGGAACTCCGTGCTCATGTCACTGTGAACCCAGTGAACTCCAGGAAACTGACGACTTCAACTGGTCGCTCACGGAGGTTATTTGTTATGCTGAAGGACTCTCTGTGTTGTGATACTGAGGAGGGTGTGGTGAGTAAGTGTGATGTGGTGTGGGGGGTGCACTAGAATGTGGGCAAAATAGATTGTTTGTAAACTGCATTTGGTGCTGGTATTGTAGTGGGGAAGGGTGATGGCAGCATCGTAGTCTGGTTAGGTGTTCTCGTGTCTCTCTAGATAGGGATGTTTGAGAGGCATATGTCTGGTGGTGGTTCTTGAAAGATACTGTTTAGCTGAAGATGTTGGATGGCTGTGGGGGCTGGGTGTTTATATAATAGACGAGTTGTCGATTCTGGGTAAACATGGTCAGTGCACTCTGCCATGTACTTAAAAACTTACGGTATATGTATCTTTTAATTTAATTTATCATTTGCACTGAACAAGACGTGATAACTTTAATTCTTTGCGGCTGGAGGGAAGGAGCCGCCATGTTGGCGATGACGTCAGCATTCACACTGCAGACGACGTTCCAATCCATCACACAATACTTTACTAGTAATAGAGATGATAGTTGTACCTACATGGCCACCGTAGATCCAAACTACACCCTTCAGGTATGTTGTGAAGGAATATTTTTCATGGTGTAAATGGGTCGTACCTGTTAGGTAAATTGTGGTGAAATCGACCAGAAGTAGCTTACAGCTACACCATTCCCGAGCGGTGCTCGTACCTCATGAGGTGGGAAGTGTTAAATGTATGCCGTACAGTATCAGTTGTGAGTTTATGATGGTATTATGCTCATATTTAATATTTGACCTCTTCATTATTAGTTTTCTGAAGAAAAAAAAAAATGGTTTCAGTGACTCAACTACAGTACTTCAGAGGAGTGTGACGAAATACCGAATCGGCGGTCATTTACCGAATCAACACCGAATTGGCACTTTTTAATTGGTAAGTGTTATAGATTTTATCACCATAGAGGTTCATACTCACCTAATTATTCGAAATTTGGTCAAATTTTTGTATATAATTTTGCCTTTTAAAAAATCTGGATTCACAGCGATAACGGGCTAAAATTAGTGGAAGTGTTTCTCCTTTATCTCAACAGCTTGCCTTCGCAGACTTCTGCTTTGTATAAATATTAATTTAACATACAGATGCATTTATTTGCACTTTAAATCACTATCTGTGCAAAACAGAAGTCTGTCAAGGCATGTTGGCGATCTAAAGTAGAAATGCCCGCTAACCTTAGCACGTTTTCGCTCCGACTCCTAATATTCTATTAATAATTACATAAAGCATAGTTTATTTAACTGAATTACAGATAATTAGGTGTGTATGAACATATATGGTGAAGAATATAATATTTTCACAACAGTAAAGACTGCATTCCAGTACTGGGAACTTCCGACGAGCAGCCAGCCACCACTGCTTTCGTTTATTGGTATTGACTAGTACACAGAGGAATAATTTCCCTACTGCGCTTTTGTCAGTGCACTTACACATTGGAACGAAACATTAGCAATTATTCCTCTTGTCACTGGTCATTCTTAGAGGTCAGCAATAATCACAGTGTATCCTGGCTAAACGTTAACAAAGCAGACTACAGTATGCTGCCTCAGTGTGAGTAGTGACGTCACGACCAATCACAGGCCGTTTCAGTGTCACGTGATTTTTCGGCTGCTTTATCTATTATTTTTTCATGTTTCTGCACATTTTTATTGGAAATAATGGTTGACATAGTTATTTTCTGCGTATCTTTTACCCATACAAGCAGCTAACTTCAAAAAAATTTTGACCGGAAACTCGTCTATTATGTACTTAAGAACTATAGAGTAGACGAGGGTGCATGCTGTTGAAATAATCTGTATAGTGATTTTTTTTTTTCTTTCTGGATGTGGCTGATCCAACATTAAGCTACATAGGTGGGATGAGGGTTGACATGAAAGACAGTGCCTCTCATATTCATGACATGTTCGATTGGAAGTTTCTTGATGTATATGATATACTGTTGTGGTTTGGGTGCATCCTATTATTGTTCTGAAGACCCTGCTTTGTGTTTCTTGAAGCCTATCCGTGTTTGTGCTGGTTTGTGTGTATGTTGGGGCCAAGCATGGGTTAGTATAGTTTATGGCTGTTCTAAATAATTATTCAAGGATTCTTTCTCCATAAGTAGTGCTTGTGAATACCTTCAAGGCATCGAGTTCAGCAAAGCAAACAGTAATACTAAGGAAAGTAAACAGCAGTAGATCTAATGGTCCTTTCTGGGCTGTAAACCCAATGGTCCTTTTGGGGTATTCATCATCATCATCTATCTATCTATCTATCTACAGCTAGACGCCATAATTCCATAAGGGGTGGCCGTTGGTCTTTGAGTTAGTTGTTTTGCGAGGAGGGGCACTAACCCTTCACCAGCCCACTTGCTCACACGTAGGTATTTATCATAGTTTACATAGTTACACACAAACAGTCCCGTGACCAGCAAATGGGACAGTGACCGAGCCCTACAGAGAAATTAGGTTAAAGACGACCTGTTCAACACTACTGCACTAGCAGGCACATCTACTATCCTGCAGTGCCACGTCTCTTCTCTTCCTACTGCTTATTTTTATTCAAATTTGAAGCGTATGAGAAGCACACACAAACAAATCATTAGCAACAACCGTTTAACTGATTTCCTATGTTTACACTGCACAGGGTGGTGAGATCTTGAGTTACTTTCTCTGACAGCTGGGGAATGGAATTAAAGGGAAAAGAAAGTTTCGGGTACGAGTGAGTGTTCGCAATACAACTGTTGTTGTGCCATGGAGCCACAACACTTTTCCTCCAATATATAGACCTTGGGTGTGAAAGCCACGCTCCTAACCAGTACGTGTATATACGACTTTACGAAACACAGAGGAAATGTGGATATTGTTCTTCCTCCCTCTTCACAAACAGAAAATGGAGAAAAAAAAAAAGACGGTAAATTAGCCACAGCATAATGGAGAGGTACAAGCTGGGAGTGCGGCTAGATTACAGTGAAAGTGACTGTGGTAGTTGTGGAGGAGGTTGTGCGGTGTTGCTTGTGGTGCCGAGTAGCCCATCTGTTGAGGTGCTGACCAATAATGTACAGAAGGTTTAGGCCTGACTCTATTATGAAATTAGTTATGGTGGGGCGGTACAAAGACCAGAGCAGCAGTGACATTGATGGAGGTGAAAGGGGAAAACAGAGAGACTAACAGTGACGGCGGAGAAGGTAGGGAAAGAGGAGGCAGATGGTGGTTGTTATGGTTCTAATACTGAAGGATTTAATATGTATGTGGTGGTGAGGATGGTTTCTACTTTGGAGGAGGAGGTGATGATGATGGTGACAGTAGTCTTACCCACTTCATTACAATGAAATGGGGAAGCAGGGGTGAGGTGGTGAGGCAGGGATGAGTCTAGGAGGCAGGGATGAGGTGGAGGGGAAGGGGTGAGGTGAGGAGGCAGGAAGCTTGGGTTTCTGTAGTAAGAGGGACTGTACCAGAAGATTAGGGGGACAATATAGAGAAAACAGTTGTGGAAAGATTACAACATAAAAAAGTAGAGGGAGGGAAGGGCGCCACAAGACACAGAGGACAACAGAGAAAAAAACAGCTCTTCAAAGATAACAGTATGAATCATATGAGATTATGATTGAAAGGGTTCCCCACATCTTGATTTCCAAGACTTTTGTTACAAGAAAAATATTAAAGAGCGGAGAGGGCGACTGAACACGAAGAGAAACAGTCAAAAGGAACGGAAGTGAGATGAAAAAGGGGGCTCAAGGGTACCGACGATGCAGATAAAAGAAATTGGGAAAAAGGAGTGAGAAGCTGGTCTGACTGCAGGAAACAAGAGAAAGGATATGTATCAAGACGATGATAATGGAGGAAAAGGGTGAATGAGGACTGAAGGAAAAAGAACGTGAGACAGTAAGGCAGCAGGAAGAAAATTAGGTTACTAACAAGGTAAATGGCAGAAGAAAATGAGGAAGAACGTGGGACAACCAAATCCATGAGACAGACAGAATGAATTAAAAGGGGCAAATAGCCAAAAGGAGATGGTGCGGTAGTTAACAGAAGGAAGGGAGAGACCACTACTGAAAGAAGACACTGACCACGACGGATAAGGAATGCAACAGAGGAGGCTGAGGGGAGGTACTGACGGGACCAAGAGGAGACTCACACAACAACAAAGGGAGGGTCTATACGGTCAATATAATCCAATAAATGGAGAATTTGTATCCATAACCAACACCGTGAAATCATGTGTCTAATTTGCAAGACTTGAGGGCTGGGGTGAGGTAGGGAGGCAGTCTGATGTAACGTGACGAAGTAGCCTAGATGTACGAGTAATATGGGAAGGCAGGGTACGGCGATAGGGAAGGCAGGGGACGGTGATAGGGAAGACGAGGTGAACTGGAAAGACAGGGGAGAAAACAGGAAGGCAGAGGTAAACTGGTAAGGCAGGGGAGGAAACAGGGAGGCAAACTGGGAAGGCAGGGGAGGAAACAGGGAGGCAAACTGGGAAGGCATGGGAAGATACAGGGAGACGGAGGTAAACTGATAAGGTAGGGAATGATACGGGGAAGCAGAAGTAAACTCTGAAGAAAGAGAAGGAGAGGCAGAGTCAAACTGAGAAATGAGGGGGGGGGGCAACAAAAAATGAGAGAGAGAGAGAGAGGGGGGGGGGCAGTGGAATTACTGTGTAAAGACATCTTTGCTTCGTCCCCATCTCATTTTCCTCTTCGTTCTCTATCACAGCCTGCCAACCACACTGCTTCACAGACTATGATATTATTCCTTTAACACTTTTAATGTGCGAAGTCCTTTCTGTGCTTAATAAATTCGTCTGGTGGTGGAAGAAAATAATTTAGAAAAATGCTCATACTGTGTAAGAGCTGAAGGTTTTTAATGCCCTGAATCACAGAGTTTTTTTTAAAGATTTAAATATAAATCATGTCATCGTGTTGAAGGGGTAAAGGGTAAAGTTTTCATTGTCGATTTTTAATGAAGCAACATATGATAGACAAAAAAATAAAACAATATTAACTAGGGTTGTGGTTAACAGGAAGAGATATTACCCGAGAGAAGATTACTTACACCATTTGCCTTGCTTGCTTTTTAGCATGCAGTCGCGTCCTACCCACAAAAACCCAGTTTGATGAGGAATTAGGCGGAGAGACTGAAGGGCGGCATGTTTGGTAACGACTGAGGGAGGGAGGCGGCAGGGGTAATATATGGCAACATTAATTAGGCGGAGGGAGGGTGGACGGGATATGGGAGCACTAGTTACACAGAGGAATGATGGATGGGACGCAAGAGGAATGAGGGGTATGATATGACAGCTGAAATGGAAACCTTTATTTAAATCCACCATATGCCACTGTCTGTAGTTTGGGTCCTTCTGTATTCTTGTCTGAAGCCACAAGATCAGTGGTATCGGGGTCGATTTTCTTTCTGTGATACCCCGGGCCTGGGTTCGACACCTACAGTACAGGCAGTGATCTGCTTGTAGACATCACTTCCCGATGTGTATTTGTACAACATGGGGAAGGGTTAATTCTGACTGATCACTGTCCCTCGTTTGGGACAGTCTGGTCCTGCAGTGGACCATATACCGGTATGGACTGAGAAAGACAGTAACCTTGTCCAACAGTATTCCATGATTTTGATCCCGGCAGAGATAAGGAGACAGAAGGCGAACTGGGGTATGTGGGATTTGGGATTCGATTAGAACTATTACTGGGAATATTTTAATTTCATATGACTGTGTTCGAGACACTTCCATAGGAGACAATCACCATGTCATAAAAAGTCCATTAATAATATAATAGTGTGCCAGTTATGATTGTGACATTCCTGGCCTATCACAACATTGCCGGTCGGTATTTTGGGGTATCAGTATCGGAGGCTGTGGTCATGTGGTAGAGAAGTGGTCTGCTGACAATGAGGTCTTCATATAAACCAGAGCTGGGACAGGTGACAACTTGCAAACTAAATTTAAACTTCCTTAACTGATGCTCTGTAAGAACATTTTTTTTCATAAAACACTAAGTCTAGAACTATAACATTAATTCTAAATAAGAGGACAAAGAAGAAAGCGTGGATGAGAGAGAGATGATGCGGATGAGAGGGAGATACAGTAACGGTAAGCTGGTGATACGAAAGGATGAAATGGATACGAAAAAGGATGCTGTGGATGATACAGGATGCTATAGACGAGAGAGAGGATGCTGTAGACGAGAGAATGTTGTAGATGAGATTGAGGATGCTGTAGACGAGAGAGAGGATGTCGCAGATGAGATATAGGATGCTGCAGACGAGTGAGAGGATGTTGTAAATGAGAGAGAGGATGCTGTAGATGAGAGAGAGAATGTTGTAGATGAGAGAGAGGATGTCGTAGATGAGATATAGGATGCTGCAGACGAGTGAGAGGATGTTGTAAATGAGAGAGAGGATGCTGTAGATGAGAGAGAATGCTGTAGATGAGATAGAGGATGTCGTAGATGAGATATAGAATGCTGTAGACGAGTGAGAAGATGTTGTAAGTGAAAAAGAGGATGATGCAAACGAGTGAGAGGATGTTGTAAATGATAGAGAGAATGCTGTACATGAGAGAGAGGATGTTGTAGACAAGAGAGAGGATGTTGCAGATGAGAGAGAGGATGTTGTAGATGAGAGAGATGATGCTGTGGACGAGAGAGAGGATGCTGTGGATGAGAGAGGATGTTCTGGATGAAAGAGGATGCTTTGAATGAAAGAGGATGGTGTGGATGAGAGAGAGGATGATGTGGATGACAGGGGATGGTGTTATTGAGAGAGGATGCTTTGAATGAGCCTGAGAATTCTGTGAATGACAGAGGGGATGCTGTGAATGAGAGAAAAGATGCTGTGAGTGACATGGGGGATGCTGTGGATAAGAGAGAAAATGTTGTAAATGAGATATAAAATGCTGAAAGGGGTGAGAGAGAGAGAGATAGATAGATAGATAGATAGAGAGAGAGAGAGAGAGAGAGAGAGAGAGAGAGAGAGAGAGAGAGAGAGAGAGAGAGAAAGAGAGAGAGAGAGAGGACACTGTGGATGAGAGATAGGATGTAGTGGAATTAGCAATATACAGTGATGCGCCGGGAGCATCGGTGAAATCATGCAGTGAATTACTTCAAGTTAGATTTACGAAATTGTCTTGAAGTTGTAATGAGGCTTTTCAGAGAGGATGAAGGGGTGAACAGTTAGACTGGAGACTATCATGAAGTTTGTACCAGTAATGATGTTATCAGTTAGAAAGTTGGGCGCTGAGGAGTCTGTAAAGAAACTGGCACAGGAATAAGAAGATAATAATGGGACACCTGAGTTTATACTGACTTTGGGCCACTTTGGAGTAGATAATGTGCTCCTACCTGCTTTGGACAATATAGTGCTGCAGGCTGAAAGCGCCCCGGAACCCATAAGCCTAACCCCTCTTCCTCCCACCAGGGATGACGATTGGTACTTATAAGGGATTGAAAAGTTTATGAAAGAACCTCTGATGGTGAAATACAGAGCCTAAATAAGTCAAGTGACACGATGTAGTTGGGAGACGATTCCAGACGATTAGATGGTACAATATAAGAAAACAATTTGAAGGAACTGGAATGTTATGGGTATTAGACGATGGGTACGACAGCAGATGGAATTTATTAATAAGTTTACTCTCGGGATCCTACTCCCTCCTTCACAACGCTCATACTTCCCCTCTCACCTCTCAAAGCTCCTCGGTTTGGTGATGGGGTGGATAGTAATGACAGTAATGATAAGGGAATGATTGATGTGATGGTAATATTTATTTTCTATTATTGCTTTATTAAATCGAACAGTCCCATAAACGGTGAAGACGGCGTTGTTTTTCTTGATACATTGCACATGCCACAACTGCAACTATAACTTCCTCCTAAGTATGCGACACTACACTGACAAATAAAATCATGTATTATGATGATCACAGTAATTCCTGAAAGTTGTTGGCAGTTGTTATCAAGACTGTTAGGGACAGTGTCCAGCAATGTTGCTGTTTTCCCTTGTCTGTTTCTGGATCCTACCCATCCTATTTTTAATAAAGCAAAACAGGGTCATCATGATAAAGATAAATTATTATGAACTTTTCCGACTGCAACGTTACCTAAGTTTGGTCAAGGCTTCCAAATTGTACTTCATCATATCATCAACAAGTTAATGGACAGAAATTAATGCGTCCACTACGTTCAGGAATTGACGAGAAAAATGTAGTGTGTCTAGTTTAAAAGGTCGGTAAATTGACAGCGAACTTAAGGCCATCCTTTTTGTTAACTTCATTGTGTGTAACGATAATAAAATGTTGGATAATTACCATCATATGTGATATAACCTTAACTTATGCTTTATAGTACAGTGGCATATAATATTTATGAGCACGAAATACAGTAATTACTTTCAACTCACCCTTTTATGGGAAAAGAGGTCAGGATGACGCTCCAGTAGCTCCTTATATTTATAATTTTGATATAAAACGACGGTCTCAGAACAAGAAGTCCAAAAGTGGCTAAAGCATGGTCAGACTACGACTCATCGGTGAAGTCAAATTCAACATCTGATACACAAAAACAATCAACCGGATACTAAACACATGTATGTCCAGCGATACATACAATACTATGTAGAACTAACAATACTGTAACTACACACCTGACGAAGTACAGTATACTCACACACCGGCATACCCTGAATGTATCCGTCACTGTGGGAGGGAGGGCAGACAAGAGCGGTGGTGTGGGAGGGAGGGCAGACAAGAGCGGTGGTGTGGGAGGGAGGGCAGACAAGAGCGGTGGTGTGGGAGGGAGGGCAGACAAGAGTGGTGGTGTGGGAGGGAGGGCAGATAAGAGTGGTGGTGTGGGAAGGAATGCAGACAAGAGTGGTGGTGTGGGAGGCAGGGCAGACAAGGGTGGTGGTGTGGGAGGGAGGGCGGGCAGACAAGAGTGGTGGTGTGGGAGGGAGGGTAGACAAGAGTGGTGGTGTGGGAGGGAGGGCAGACAAGAATGGTGGTGTGGGAGGGAGGACAGACAAGAGTGGTGGTGTGGGAGGGAGGGCAGACGAAAGTGGTGGTGTGGGAGGGAGGGCAGACAAGAGTGGTGGTGTGGGAGGGAAGAAGACAAGAGTGTGGTGTGGGAGGGAGGGCAGACAAGAGTGGTGGTGTGGAAAGGAGGGAAGACAAGAGTGGTGGTGTGGGAGGGAGGACAGACAAGAGTGGTGGTGTGGGAGGGAGGACAGACAAGAGTGGTGGTGTGGGAGGAGAGGCAGACAACAGTGGTGGTGTGGGAGGGAGGGCAGACAAGAGTGGTGGTGTGGGAGGGAGGGCAGACAACAGTGGTGGTGTGGGAGGAGAGGCAGACAACAGTGGAGTGGGAGGGAGGGCAGACAAGAGTAATGGTGTGGGAGGGAGGGCAGACAAGAGTGGTGGTGTGGGAGGAGAGGCAGACAACAGTGGTGGTGTGGGAGGAGAGGCAGACAACAGTGGAGTGGGAGGGAGGGCAGACAAGAGTGGTGGTGTGGGAGGGAGGGCAGACGAGAGTGGTGGTGTGGGACGGAGGGCAGACAAGAGTGGTGGTGTGGGAGGGAGGGCAGATAAGAGTAGTGGTGTGGGAGGGAGGGAAGAGAAGAGTGGTGGTGTGGGAGGGAGGGCAGACAAGAGTGGTGGTGTGGGAGGGAGGGCAGACAAGAGTGGTGGTGTGGGAGGAAGGGCAGACAAGAGTGGTGGTGTGGGAGGGAGGGCAGATAAGAGTGGTGGTGTGGGAGGGAGGGCAGACAAGAGTGGTGGTGTGGGAGGGAGGGCAGACAACAGTGGTGGAGTGGGAAGGGAGCCAGGAAGGAGGTGGAGATTATAGTAAATTTCTGTAATAAATGGGCAGCGTTATTAGGTATTTTTATGACAAGTTGGAGCTATGGTGTGTGTGTGTGTGTGTGTGTGTGTGTGTGTGTGTGTGTGTGTGTGTGTGTGTGTGTGTGTGTGTGTGTGTGTGTGTGTGTGTAGGGAAGTGTGCGCGTGCGTGCGTATATGTATTTACAATTGAATGTGTGTGTGTGTGTGTGTGTGTGTGTGTGTGTGTGTGTGTGTGTGTGTGTGTGTGAGAGAGAGAGAGAGACAGAGAGAGAGAGAGAGACAGAGAGAGAAAACAACTTGGATAAGAGAATGAATGTGTGGGAGATGGTGAAGTTGTAGGCAAAAGGAGCAAAAAGAGATTTTGGAAAATAACTAAGTTTATGAAGTTGAATTGTGGTGAGGCAAGACGAAGCAGGACGTAGACTGGAAGGAGGAAAAAAAAGAGAGTAGTTAGGGGAAAGGAAGGAGGCGGCTGCTACCTCTTTACTAAGGTGAAAAGCTTTGTGCCATGAGATATTCAGTCAACAGCTGTAAGTTTTGATGACAACACAGATATTCCATTGCCATATACTTACATCCGGTATACAGACAAGTGGTGCACCAGTACATGCTTACCCTGCTGTATTTTTTTTTTTTTCATATTCACACCCTTGTTCAACCTCTCCTCGATAATATGTACAATCTCGTGTAATCGCAGTCACTGCCACTCTAACGAGAAATGTATCATCATACACATGTATCATACCCTCTGCAATCCAGAAACTTTCCCACCCAACTTCATGTACCCAGGAGAAGTGATGGCCGCCTGTTCCATAACGGTATACCGCAAGTAAACATATTCACCAGATTGTAAGATATTACTTACCTATTCTGAATTCCAGAAGAAGGATTTAACCTGTAATATGTGACGTGTTCACTGAGACGTCCAATATATGTACTGTATACTACTTCTGTATCTTTGCCAAATACTGAAGTACAACAAAGGGAGGCTGTCAAAAACTGGTGAATACAACGCTTATCCCTGAAGCCAAACAATAAGTCCCGTCAGTGCAGGCAGACAGTCTCGTTTTTGGTGATACCTTTGCGGGTGAAGCAGCACAACGTTTGGCACCGACTCATAAACGAGTCATTTAGTCAAAACAGGCTATGTACATGTAGTATGCATTATTTGAAGCTAATACACCACACATACTACATCAGGCATGCTTGCGCTATAACTTCAACAGCATACATGTAACCACAGTGTGAAGGCTTTAGTTAAACCATCTTGACGGAACCTGACACTTTCAAGTTTCAATGTTACATACATCACTTCACCTTTGCCGTACCGCTGCAACACTCATCGATCTTATTGCAACCTAAATGATATTGCAGACCCTACCGTCTCCACCCCACCACCCACATATTTACCTTTCTTCTCCCCACCCTCACATTAAGTAAAACAAACAAATGTAATGTACAATGCCAACATATTCACTACTGGACATGAATAATTATATTTCTGCAATGTTACATAAGCAATAAATAATATATCATACATACCTAGAGTTGGCCCATCACTGGCATCCATTCAGTTCTTACCTGCTATGGAGAATGATACGTTCTTTATAACATATACGTTTTTATTGCATGGTTAAAGTATATTTTAAATCGAAGAGAAGCAACGGAGAAGACAAACAGCAAATGAGAGAGCACTATTAGACAACAGAGGTGCAGTTGTGGGGCGAGGTGGGGCAGTGGTGGGAGAGGTGAGCCAGTGAAGGCAGAGGTGAGGCAGTGGGGGTAGAGGTGGGGCAGTGGGGGCAGCGGTGGGGCGGTTGGGGGAGATGTGGGGCAGTGGGGGGAACTGTGGGGAGGTTGGGAGAGAGGTGGGGCAGTAGGGGGAGAGGTGGGACAGTGGAGGGAGAGGTGGGGCAGTGGGGGGAGAGCTGAGGCAGTTGGGGGAGAGGCAGGGCAACGGGGGGAGAAGTGGAGCAGTGGGGGGAGACATAGGGCAGCTGGGGTAGAGATGAGGCAGTGTGGGCAGAAGTGGGGCAGTGTGGGCAGAAGTGGGGCAGTGGAGGCAGAGGTGGAGCATTGGGGGGAGAGGTGGAGCATTGGGGGGAGAGGTGGAGCAGTGGGGGGAGACATGGGGCAGTTGGGGTAGAGATGAGGCAGTGGAGGGTGAGGTTGAGTATTGGGGGTAGAGGTGGGGCAGTGTGGGCTGAAGTGGGGCACTGGGGGGAGAGGTGCGGCAGTAGGGGGAGAGGTGGGACAGCGAGGGGAGAAATAGGGGAATGGAGGGAAAGCGTTGTGGGGGAGGAGAGGTCGGGCAGAGGGTGGAGAGGGGCAGCGGGTGGAGAGGTGGGGTAGTGAGTGGAGAGGTGGGGCAGTGGGGGGGGGGGGCGGAGAACGAGGGATGAATTTTATCAATTGACACAGAAGTAACAAACCAATGCCATGGCTAAGTTTAATGGTTAGTGAATAACTATATTTGATAGGGAAATCCAGCATCCATTCACTCAGCGTAATGCCACCTTCAAGTGTCTCTTTACTGAAAGATAAGTGAACCTACATTGAATGGTGGCCATATAACATAATGATGCCTGGGTGTTTAGTGGGATAAGGTGCACCAAACGGTTGGATCCTGCAAAAATTGACATCCGAGGGAGAGTTGGGGTTTACTGCTCACAAAATTCCACTCAGGGATAAGCGAGGCTGGCCACCCTTACGTTAAATGTCAGAACCGATTACCCTGCTCCCCGGACCGTTCTACGCTAATACTGGGCAGAATGGATTACATTAAGACAAAATAACATCACCACCATTAACAACATTCATACTTACGATGGACACAGGTGAGGCATGCTTCAGGCAACTTTACCCTTTCAACTATACTCTCTCTCTCTCTCTCTCTCTCTCTCTCTCTCTCTTTCTTTCTCAGCTATTTTACCCGACCACCAACCCCTTAGCATATACATCAACCTTTTCTATTAACCAAAAAACACAGCTTATGCTGACAAATAATGAATTATAAATAATGCAATGTCTATTATCATGAAACAAAAATATATCTGGAGTCCCTGTAATGGAGCTAGTTAACCTATAGGTTCATTAGTTACAATGATCACGTTGATAGCTCTGACAAGAAAATAAAATATTACAATCAGCTTACGGTACATCAGTCTGGCCATCCCATACCTCTTGTGCTGCCGTCAGTAAAGTCCAACCAACTTCGCCTCCACACTCGGAGTTCCCAGCGCTCCAAAAATTCCCGTCTCCAGTCACTAGCAGACACCAAAACCTGCCCAACCCCTACCATTTCCCCACCACCACCACCCCAACCACCGTCCTTCCCACTCCCTACCACTACCACCACCACCACCCCAACCACCGCCCTTCCCACTCCCTACCACTACCACCACCACCACCCCAACCACCGCCCTTCCCACTCTCTACCACTACCACCACCACCACCATCACCCCAACCACCGCCTTTCCCACTCCCTACCAACACCACCACCACCACCACCCCAACCACCGCCCTTCCCACTCTCTACCACTACCACCACCACCACCATCACCCCAACCACCGCCCTTCCCACTCCCTACCACTACCACCACCACCACCCCAACCACCGCCCTCCCCACACCCCACCACTACCACCACCACCACCCCAACCACCGCCCTTCCCACTCTCTACCACTACCGCCACCACCACCATCACCCCAACCACTGCCCTTCCCACTCCCTACCAACACCACCACCACCACCACCACCCCAACCACCGCCCTTCCCACTCCCTACCAACACCACCACCACACCACAATCACCACCCCAACCACCACCCTTCCCACATCCTACCACCACCACCACCACTACCACCCCAACCACCGCCCTTCCCACTCCCTACCACTACCACCACCACCACCCCAACCACCGCCCTTCCCACTCTCTACCACTACCACCACCACCACCATCACCCCAACCACCGCCCTTCCCACTCCCTACCAACACCACCACCACCACCACCCCAACCACCGCCCTTCCCACTCCCTACCACTACCACCACCACCACCCCAACCACCGCCCTTCCCACTCTCTACCACTACCACCACCACCACCATCACCCCAACCACCGCCCTTCCCACTCCCTACCACTACCACCACCACCACCACCACCACCACCCCATCCACCGCCCTTCCAACTCCCTACCACCACCACCACCCCAACCACTGCCTTTCCCACTCCCTACCACCACCATCACCAGCACCACCACCCCAACCACCGCCTTTCCCACTCCCTACCACCACCACCACCACCACCACCGCCCTTCCCACTCCCTACCACCACCACCACCACCCACCCAGCAATAAGAACCTCATATAATAAGGAAAATGAGCCAGCCAGTGGACTCCGGCCAAGCTGCTCACAAGCTCTGAGTCAGAATCTCACAATACAGTTTCTTAATCATATGGAAAAATAATACTTTTTTTTCAGTGTGTGTGTGTGTGTGTGTGTGTGTGTGTGTTTTGATGCGTGAAATAATTTACGGTGGAGCTAGAGATTATATTGAAAAGAGTGATGTTATTGATGGCGATGTTTGAGATCCACCTCAGAATCTAATCAACTCTTCCTTGATCCCTTGTCCACTTTTCCACCAGATTAATTGAAATATAAGTGCGGCGTACATCCGGGAACCAAACCTCCACACTCTTCCCCGCGCCTCGCTGTGGCAAGGCGCTGTCCACCGCATGGTTCACTGCACGGGATGGCACTACAAGGGCGACTGCCTTCCTGGTATTGATGGTCTGCTCGGTCAGAAAGACCTGGGTTAGTCTACTATTACTACTACTACTACTACTACTACTACTACTGCTATTACTACTACTACTACTACTACTACTACTGCAACTGCTGCTGCTACTACTATTATTACTACTACTACTGCACCTGCTACTGCTGCTGCTACTACTACTAGTACTACTACTACTCTTGCTGTCAATAAGGAATCTTATGGTGTTTAAACGAAAGTGTTTGAACTGGAGTGGTTATAACCTACATTAACCCCATCACTACTGGGACACTCCTCTAAGCTGACTGAAATCCTTTGATATCAACAAGTACAAAATATAAAATACGTACTTGGGCTGAAGTGGTTAAACAGCAGTTTTCCTAATATTTACTTAGTCCTAAAATAATACCCTTTGTCAAACCATGTGAGGCTGTGGTGATGCCACAGGGCTGCATCACACTGTGGCCAGAACAAGACTAACACCTAATAACTCCATCACCACAGGGCTGCATCACACTGTGGCCAGAACAAGACTAACTCCTAATAACTCCATCACCACAGGGCTGCATCACACTGTGGCCAGAACAAGACTAACACCTAATAACTCCACCACCACAGGGCTACATCACACGTGGCCAGAACAAGACTAACACCTAATAACTCCACCACCACAGGGCTGCATCACACGTGGCCAGAACAAGACTAACACCTAATAACTCCATCAAACTCAAAACCTTCACTGACAAGACAAGGGAGGAATGGCAAAGGAAGATATCAATTAGGGTGGAAGAATAAGGCTTATATTTATGCTTATGGACAGCCTAGCTGAGTTTTCCCCCAGCACAGGACTCACAAGAGTGGATGGTCCCCAGGTGCACTGCTGTGGAAAACTGACAAGGAGGAAACAAACTGTGCCATAACCTCTGACCAGCCAGAGAGTCAAACTGTGGTGCCAACGGTTCCCTTAAAGAAAAAGTTTGTGGAGCGAGGCATGAGCGGAATGAGGTGATGGGTCATAGATAATAATGATGGCAATAATAGATGAAACGATGGGTAGATGGAGGGAAGCATGTAATTAAATGCAAATGAGAGAGAGAGAGAGAGAGAGAGAGAGAGAGAGAGAGAGAGAGAGAGAGAGAGAGAGAGAGAGAGAGAGAGAGAGAGAGAGATGATTAACTTAATGAATAACTGAAGCTGGAAGTAGGAGACAAAAACAGATTAAACTCCCAGTGTTATTACATCATTTATGGATTTTGGGACATTTGAAGATTAATTACACGTGAAGGAGACGAAAGCAGCCACAGACACTGAGTGAAACTAAGGAGTGAAAAGCAAGATGAAGGAGGCTGGAGGAAGGCATGAGTGGGGGTAGGCAAGAGTGGGGGAAGGCAAGAGTGGGGGAAGGCAAGAGTGGAGGAGGGCATGAGTGGAGCAAGGCAAGAATGGAGCAAGGCATGAATGGGGGAAGGAATGAGTGGGGGAAGGCATGAGTGGGGGAAGGCAAGAGTGGGGGAAGGCAAGAGTGGAGGAAGGCGAGAGTGGGGGAAGCTATTAATGGGGGAGGGCAAGAGTGGAGGAAGGCAAGAGTGGAGAAGGGATGAGTGGGGGTAGGCAAGAGTGGAGGAAGGCAAGAGTGGAGGAAGGCAAGAGTGGAGAAGGCATGAGTGGGGGAAGGCAAGAGTGGGGGAAGGCAAGAGTGGGGGAAGGCGAGAGTGGAGGAAAGCAAGAGTGGGGGAAGGCAAGAGTGGAGGAAGGCAAGAGTGGAAGAAGGCAAGAGTGGAAGAAGACAAGAGTGGAGGAAGGCAAGAGTGGAGGAAGGCAAGAGTGGAGGAAGGCAAGAGTGGAGGAAGGCATGAGTGGAGGAAGGCGAGAGTGGAGGAAAGCAAGAGTGGGGGAAGCTATTAATGGGGGAGGGCAAGAGTGGAGGAAGGCAAGAGTGGAGAAGGGATGAGTGGGGGTAGGCAAGAGTGGAGGAAGGCAAGAGTGGAGGAAGGCAAGAGTGGAGAAGGCATGAGTGGGGGAAGGCAAGAGTGGGGGAAGGCAAGAGTGGGGGAAGGCGAGAGTGGAGGAAAGCAAGAGTGGGGGAAGGCAAGAGTGGAGGAAGGCAAGAGTGGAAGAAGGCAAGAGTGGAAGAAGACAAGAGTGGAGGAAGGCAAGAGTGGAGGAAGGCAAGAGTGGAGGAAGGCAAGAGTGGAGGAAGGCATGAGTGGAGGAAGGCGAGAGTGGAGGAAAGCAAGAGTGGGGGAAGGCAAGAGTGGAGGAAGGCAAGAGTGGAAGAAGGCAAGAATGGAGGAAGGCAAGAGTGGAGGAAGGCACGAGTGGAGGAAGGCAAGAGTGGAGAAGGCATGAGTGGGGGAAGGCAAGAGTGGGGGAAGGCAAGAGTGGAGGAAGGCGAGAGTGGAGGAAAGCAAGAGTGGGGGAAGGCAAGAGTGGAGGAAGGCAAGAGTGGAAGAAGGCAAGAATGGAAGAAGACAAGAGTGGAGGAAGGCAAGAGTGGAGGAAGGCAAGAGTGGAGGAAGGCAAGAGTGGAGGAAGGCATGAGTGGAGGAAGGCAAGAGTGGGGGAAGGCAAGAGTGCAGGAAGGCAAGAGTAGAGGAAGGCATGAGTGGGGGAAGGCAAGAGTGGAAGAAGGCAAGAATGGAGGAAGGCAAGAGTGGAGGAAGGCACGAGTGGAGGAAGGCAAGAGTGGAGGAAGGCATGAGTGACGAGAGAAAGACTGGTTTTAAGAACTGGAAAAACGCTTTGTTGGTGGTTGGCGTGTACAGTAAAAAAGAGGAAGATACAAAATATACAGCAAGATCTAAAGAATTTCGTTCATTATGATATATAGTGTTATTCTGAGGCGAGGCTATCCTTTAGTGAATGTAAACAGAAGTCGTGTGGATCATTGGAAACATTTGCTTTACTAGTGAAAAAAAGTACTCCCACCATCCAATTCTGCTGCTTTAAAAGACACGAAAATAACATCTAGGCTAAACGAACAGCATCACTACATAACGATCAACCCCTCACTCCCTGTACCCCAACCCAGCCATTGTGTTTATCAGATAAACAGTATGTGTATCTGACTGAAACACACACACACACACACACACACACATACACAAACTGGGCGTTCTCTCTCTCTCTCTCTCTCTCTCTCTCTCTCTCTCTCTCTCACGGGTTAGTGAACACGTCAACCTCTTTCATCACCCGCGGGGAATATTTCAGACTAAAATATATTTGCTGGTGATATTATGACAATGAAATCCGACGAGGACATCCAAAATTGTGCTGAATTAAGTATAAGACAAGGGAGGAATGTGGAAGATAGCCAAAGAATTAGGAATGTGTGAGGTCAGGCAGGGGATGTGGAATGTGTAGGGTGAGGCAGGGGATGTGGAATGTGTAGGGTGAGGCAGGGGATGTGGAATGTGTGAGGTTAGGCAGGGGATGTGGACTGTGTAGGGTGAGGCAGAGGATGTGGAATGTGTAGGGTGAGGCAGGGGATGTGGAATGTGTGGGTGAGGCAGGGGATGTGGACTGTGTAGGGTGAGGAAGGGGATGTCGAATGTGTAGGATAAGGCAGGGGATGTGGAATGTGTAGGGTGAGGGACGGGATGTGAAATGTGTAGGGTGAGGCGGGGGATGCTGAATGTGTTGGGTGAGGCAGGGGATATGGAATGTGTTAGGGGAGGCAGGGGATGTGGAATGTGTAGGGTGAGGCAGGGGATGTGGAATGTGTCGGGTGAGGGACGGGATGTGGAATGCGTTGGGTGAGGTAGGGGATGAATGTGTAGGATGAGGCAGGGGATGTGGAATGTGTAGGGTGAGGCAGGGGATGTGGAATGCGTAGGTGAGGCAGTGGATGTTGAATGAGTAGGGTGAGGCAGGGGATGTGGAATGTGTAGAGTGAAGCAGGGGATGTGGAATGTGTAGGGTGTGGCAGAGGATGTGGAATGTGTAGGGTGAGGCACGGGATTTGGAATGTGTAGGATAAGGCAGGGGATGTGGAATGTGTCGGATAAGGCAGGGGATGTGGAATGTGTAGGATAAGGCAGGGGATGTGGAATGTGTAGGATAAGGCAGGGGATGTGGAATGTATAGGATGAGGCAGGGAATGTGGAATGTGTAGGGAGGGGAAGAAAAAAAAGGAGAAATAGTATGAAGGAAATTTATGAAGACGAGGAAGAATAACGACTAATAAAACCATGATAAATGTGTGCATTGTGAAAGTCAAGAGGATCCTGGACGCTCCACTCCTAGCAGCGTTAGCCAGGTGTGAACAGGCCAATATCAAGAAGCAGTTATACAGGTGCGACGGTCGTCTGGCCATTACCGTCAGAAACCTAACGTAAAGCTGGTGGGAAAAATTTGATTAAAGGATGGAGTCATGAGGATGGAGTCATGAAGAAAGGGTCAAGGTCTGAAGTTAATAAAGGCTGTTTCAGGTTAGACGATGTGAGATGAATTTCCTGATAAAAAGTCTTTAGTGCTCGGCTCTATCATACAGTACACAGATACGTTGTACAGTCATCTTGACCAATACCTTCCCGCCAGTCCACACTGTGACATATATACCTAGTTTATCACAACAGACGACTGGTATTAGTGCCCAAGAAGGTGTGTGGCGACCTCTGTTCACACACACACACACACACACACACCCACACACACAAAGTAATTACTAGTTACAGTGATAAGTGCTGGGAAGAAAATTATGATGAGCAACTATAAGTTTTAAGCAATAAAACACACACACACACACACACACACACACACACACACACACACACACACACACACACACACACACACACACACACACACACACACATTTCATTATTTCACCAACCTAAATTGGCAAAGGATTCAGTTCACGATAACACATCAGGCAAAGGCAGGACACCCACCTGTCTGATGCCGCTTCCGTCACTTCTAGCTCACACCTGACCCTCCACCTTTTCTGTTTATTTCTTCCCCCAAGCCGAAGGTTGTGGCTGGGACTGCACACAGAGTGATAATGTTAACACCACCGGACTAGCTTCAGACTCTGGAATGTCATGAGTATCATAAACCACGAGAGAAAGCGGAAGCAACAGAACTATCAGGAAGAGTTTCCTACTGTATGTGGTTTGCAGAAGCCAAGTAGGATCAAAAATAATGTACAACTTATAAACATTTACGTACCTGGCGGATGAAAGTTGGGACAGGAGGATGGCTCAAGGGATGAGCAAAGAAAGAACAATACAAACAAAACAAGCAGCTGAAAGTGAGTCAGAGGACAGTGGGCCATGAAACTAGATAACTCTCTGACTTCGGCTTACTCCTTTTATAATTTATTCTGACTGACGTAAAGTCCATTTTTCAGAAAAGGAGATTCGTACTGACAAGTGATAAGTGAACGTGTGAAGCTGAGGGACTGGATTTTGAGAACTGATGAAAATCTAGGGCAGAGATAGAAAACTTGGCATGACTGAAACAGATAGGTGGACAGGAAGGTGAACAAGTAATTAGGAATCCCACTGAAAATGTTCACTATTTGTGGTCTCACAGACGTTGCAACAAGTCATAAGACTCAGTGAAATAGATATATCGATGATATACAAGGACGGCAGTATAACCTGGACCTGCAGCTACTGGGGTATACTGCAACTCAGGAACAGGCAGGCAGCAAGAGTGGTGGTGTGGGAGGGAGGGCAGACAAGAGTGGTGGTGTGGGAGGGAGGGCAGACAAGAGTGGTGGTGTGGGAGGGAGGGCAGACAAGAATGGTGGTGTGGGAGGGAGGACAGACAAGAGTGGTGGTGTGGGAGGGAGGGCAGACAAGAGTGGTGGTGTGGGAGGAAGGGCAGACAAGAGTGGTGGTGTGGGAGGGAGGGCAGACAAGAATGGTGGTGTGGGAGGGAGGGCAGACAAGAGTGGTGGTGTGGGAGGGAGGGCAGACAAGAATGGTGGTGTGGGAGGGAGGGCATATTAGTGTGACTGCTACCGAGGGACCTGGGTCACACAGGGGAATGATTAAACAATAGAACTGGGACACTGCCGGAGCCTGGCTTTATTGTTAGTGCCACAGGGATAAACCTAAACACACAACACAACACAGCCACACACAGCCCAACAACACTTTAAGCAGATACCTTAACCTTGCTCATTGTCCCATGCGAAATATTTTATGCTGGAAAACAAACTTAAATTGAACAAGCGGTGCCAGGTACAACAAACCTCGCCCGACATGCGTCTGATCTTTGAAGGTCACTCACAAAGTTATAGAGTCAAATGAAAGCACACGAGAGACTTCCTACATCATGATAATAGTAAATAAATCTTCAACCAGTTTCGAGTTATAGCTCCAGGAATATCCTTGACCTTATGTCTGACCTTTCAAGGTCACTCAAGGTTAAAGGTCTTCGTGCCAAATGAAAGCCAATATGGGAGTTCCTCTATGTTGATAATAATAAATACATCAATCTTCAACCGGTTTCAATTTATAGTCCTCTGAGAATCCGTGACCTTGATTTTGACTTTTCACAGTCACTCGAATAGTTCCAAATTTTAATCACTTCCTTTTGGTACCAGTGCCCAAATGCCTTGAAAGTTTCATGCAGTTTGATTCAGCCGTTTTCCGTTATGTTGCTAACAAAAAAAAAAAAAAAAAAAAAAAAAAAAAAAAGACCAAAAACAATACTTCCCGGGCGAGGTAATAATTTCGGGCGGCCCTCATATATTATTCGATATATTTACAGGAGGACGACAATATAACAGTCTCAAAAAGAGGATATTAATTGAATAATATGATCAGTATCCTTGACACCAACTTTTTTCTTATGTAACTAACACTGAAGAGTTCTCTTAGATTCTTAGTCCACCTCCTGGCATTCTATCCACCACCAATAATTCTCTCTCTCTCTCTCTCTCTCTCTCTCTCTCTCTCTCTCTCTCTCACGGCTGAAGTATACGTCAAGCTATTGCATAAGTCCACGCAAAAATAATTTAGTATTGAATATGTCTGTCAATTATTTCATAAAACACGGGTTCATGTGGTCATTCAGAAATTAATATTTTGAATTTAGTGGAGACAGGAGCCAATACCAATACTGCATATAATAGAGATAAGTCAGATAGGAAACCACTCACATCAGTTATGGGACTTGTTAATTCGGCTCGGTGGACACAGTGTTTAATATATCCCAACATTACAATAACCACGGAACAGTTCTTGTGACAAATCCACCAATATCACGATCCATTATAGTACTGTGCGGGCGGTACAAAAGAAAATGTGTGTGTGTGTGTGTGTGTGTGTGTGTGTGTGTGTGTGTGTGTGTGTGTGTGTGTGTGTGTGTGTGTGTGTGTGTTTGTGTGCGCGTGCGTGTGTGTGTGTGTGTGTGTGTGTGTGTGTGTGTGTGTGTGTGTGTGTGTGTGTTTCATTTTTTCTAATTCAAAGGGAGGAGCTCAAATCAACATCAGCCCGTCGCAAGAGACAAACGCAGTTGATTAACGTTACACCACCGCTGCGTGTGTGGGAGGGGAAACCACTGATGTACTGCAGAATAAGACTTGATCACAGGGTATCTCACAAAACATCATCAACTTTTTGTGAAAAGATGAAACTGCTTGACCAGTGTAGTTAGTGAGGTGACTGAGGGCAGTGGGTGATGCTGGGGTACAACATGGCGTGGGTGGCTTGACCAGTGTAGTTAGTGAGGTAACTGAGGGCGGTGGGTGATGCTGGGGTACAACATGGCGTGGGTGGCTTAACCCCTACACCGCGGGCTTGTTTTACCAATGACTTGCGTGTCCCGCGGGGTTATTCGGGCTCCGACACACTCTCAAAAAATATTTGCCAAAAATCAGTTATTAGTCCTAGAATAATAAAATTAAATATGCTTATGGCACATACCTTCAGCTTTCTCCTGGAATGATTGTTGAGCCTTCGTCTGTTACCGTAGGACTTAAGGAGACCTCTGAAGTAGGGTAACGAAGTCTCCACTTTACACTTCCCGACAACCCGTAATATGATTACCACAGCCAGATACAAACACTATAAACACTATTCTACAATTTTCAAGTAGTTTGGGATCCATACTAAAAAAAAAAAACACTGTGAAAGCAATAGAAATTATGAGCGCGTCTGATCGTCGCACTTGCGCTAGTTCGCTCTAGGCACTCTGTCATTTATTATTCATAAAACCCCTCACACTTTATATTTCTATTACTGTATCACACTTATATCTGGAGTCTTTCTCCATAAGTTTCCTTCAGTCGTATTAGTTTATTGTCACTGAAGTCATTCAATTTTTCATTCAGTAAAATACGTAGAGAGCCACGGATTCACTTTCACTGTTATAACATAAATTATTTGTACTCATATTCTTATATTACTAATTACTTACATTACTATTTACATTTTCTATTCTTTTTTCAATATTTACCCTGCTATTTTACTTACACTATGTTATTCACTGTCACTTTCAGTAAGATAAAACTATAATACACTGTTCAATCATATGAACTGAACATCCATTGCTTTCACCTGCTATTTATACATTATTTACACATTATTTCCAAATAATTCTGCTTCCACACTTGCACTGTTAGAACTGCTTCTGGCTGTGGTAATCGAAGAAGCAGGTAACACAGAGGGGAACCTGGCACTCAGCGCACTGCCAAGAGGTGCGTTTATGATCAAGTGTGCGGCGTGTGGTATGCGCACATACCTGACACCTGCGAATCGGAGCCTTCCTTTTCCCTGTGGCAGGCATTAGCTCAAGTCTGTGCCGATCCATATACGCCCTCTGCTCAAGTCGGTCGGGAAGTGTTACTGGATGGCACCTTGGAGTTGCTGCTGTCACCCTACCATATCTTTCCAGCAGCTGCTGGACAAAAGTCCTGGCGAACAACCTCAGGGAGGACTTGGGTGGCTTCACCTTCATCTTGTACAGGATGAAGGCGTTCAGCATCGTCATATCTATCAGATGCAGAAAAACTTTCCTGTACCACCTAATATTCTTCCTGAGGCAGTCGATCTCACCAATCATCATGTCGGACTTGTCCACCAGCCTCATGTTGATATTATAGTCCAACACAGCATCAGGTGTCATCACAGGTTCGCCTGTCCTACGGTCGACCTTCCCACTGTCTCTCATCTCCCCCTTATGTACGGTGGTGAGCATGTGCACGACCCTCTTGTCATGCCACCGTATTGCCAGCATCTTCTCACACTTGCGTAGGTGCACGTCTCCTCGCTGCGAGGTCCCTGCCTCTGGGAATTTGGGGAAGTGGGCACAATTACTTTTCACAGTGCCGCAGGAGCCAATGCCGTGCTCAGAAATGTATTTGGCAAGTTTCGGTGCTGTATAGTAGTTGTCTGTATACAGCACATGATTCCCACCAAAATACTTTTCTAGGAGCACTTTCACTACACAGCCTGAGAAGCCAAGGGGGTGTGTTTTATCGAGATCGACAGTGCTGGCTGAATATATGACGAAGTCAAGGATGTACCCCGTCTTACAGTCGCACAGTACAAAGAACTTAATTCCAAAGCGATGGCATTTGCTTGGAATGTACTGAACAAACCGAAGATGTCCTCTGAACAAAACCAAGGATTCATCAATGACAACCTTCTGAAAGGGGTGGAAGAATGACATAAACTTATCCTTCATTCTGCTCAGAATCTCCCGGATCTTCCAGAGTGGGTCGGTTTGGGAAGGTACATCGTTGTCGGCAAAGTGCAGGTTTCCCATGATGTTCCGGAAGCGATCTCTGGCCATGTACTTATTGAAGGTGGGTGAAGGTAGTAAGGGGTCCATGGACCAGTATTCTTCCAACTCATGCTTCTTGGAGTGTGGCATGAGAAGCATGAGGGCAAAGAACACATACAGCTCCTGCACTTCCAGCATGGATCACTGTTGCATCTTGGCTGCACCTGTACCACTTGCAGCACGTTGTAAGTCATACCTGTTGGTTTCATCACATATGTGCTGCATGACTTCGTCATCTAGGAAGGCTAAAAGGTAGTCGACACACTCAGCATTTTCGTCCATAGTGAAGGCAGGCTGAACTCCTGAGGAGCTCTCATCAAAAACTAGATTTTCGGGCACAAAATCTGACCCTTCCATCCACGCGAAGGCGTCCAGGATTCCCTGTCGTTGGCGGTGTAGGGCGGGTGGTGGTGGTGGTGGTGGTGGAGGTTGGCTGTGAGGGAGGTTTATCTCGGTCAAGGTCACTCGCACTGACCCTAGGTTGCCGTACAGCACTAGCAGCCCTTACCCTACTAGCTACACTACTTTTCACTCTCCTTGATTTACCTCTACCTCTACGGCCTGCCTTCACTGTTGATGCTGGTGGTGACTCCGACGACGAAGACTCCAGAGATAACTCAGCCGACGATGATGAAGAGATGAGTAAAGTGGGGCTTGGGGAACGGGGAGGTGAATGCACTCATGACTCATGGCGGACTGGGTCACGTGGGGGCATTGTTCTGGGGCTAACACGCCGCCTTTTCACTCCCTTCCCAAATTCTTGTCCTTGCTGCACTAAAGGCTCCTTTCCCTTGGAGCTAGACACTGATTCACTTACTGTAGCACTCGTTGTTGCTGTTTCTGGCGCGATAACCTCACCCGGCTCATCACACGATTCACCCGAATCGTCATAGTCACTGTCCATCGTTATCATGGACAATTCTGCCAGTTCACGTGCCACTGCAGAGTCACTAAGGCCTTTCCTGCTTGCCTCACCACTTTTCTTAGGAGTAGAGGTCACGGGGCCCTTTGCAATGGGCGCAGAAGCGGCAGGAATGGCGGGGCGTGAGTGCGACATGGTTTCTCTACAGCGGAGGACAAGGAACTAAATGCCGTGGCTTATCTGAGAAGGGAAGGGTTGACAATGACACTTTAGGCTGACTGCTGCTAACTTACAGGCTAAATTTTTATAGGTAGAAAATCCTGGCAATAAATAAAGAAATAGGTAGTTCCAGGTGAATGTAAATGTCAGTTAGGATTCTCCCTTCCTTTCTGATATATATTTTTATTACAGACATCGATTACAAGGCATAAATTAAAGGGGAAATTACCGTGGTAATGTAGCGAATGAATGCACGTGAGGTTTTGTCAGGTGATAATTAGCCAATTTCTGGTGTATAACACTATCACTTACCTGTTTTTTTTTTTGGTATATATTATTTTGTATAAGTATAGGGCATAGGGCTAATTTCAATGGATGAAATCTGTGGAAAAATCAGGGGGAAATTTGCGTAGCGCAGCGCGGCGTGGGAGGTTAGAGGACAGGGTAATGGAGGGCAGGTAGGGAGAGGAGTCACGAAGAGGGTAAAATCGCTAAATTGTCAACAATGGATGGGAGTACAGATGAGATTTGGAGTGCTGACTATTGTTGGACATTGGCAGTACTGATAGATGATACAAGCCACCACTTGAGAGCCCGGGATAATTCAAAATAACACAGAATCACAAAAGTGACGCCCCGCGGTATGATCCATTGTGGCCGAGCGTCACGAAAGTGACACCCCGCGGTTAAGGGGTTAACCAGTGTAGTTAGTGAGGTGAGTAAGGGCGGTGGGTGATGCTGGGGTACAAAATGGCGTGGGTGGCTTGACCAGTGTAGTTAGTGAGGTGACTGAGGGTGGTGGGTGATGCTGGGGTACAACATGGTGTGGGTGGCTTGACCAGTGTAGTTAGTGAGGTGACTGAGGGCGGTGGGTGATGCTGGGGTACAACATGGCGTGGGTGGCTTGACCAGTGTAGTTAGTGAGGTGACTGAGGGCGGTGGGTGATGCTGGGGTACAACATGGCGTGGGTGGCTTGACCAGTGTAGTTAGTGAGGTGACTGAGGGCGGTGGGTGATGCTGGGGTACAACATGGCGTGGGTGGCTTGACCAGTGTAGTTAGTGAGGTGACTGAGGACGGTGGGTGATGCTGGGAAGGGTGGCAGTGGGTGATGCTGGGCTATAACATGGCGTCGGTAGTTCGTACCAACACATAATCCTGTACCTCACCCTTTTATTACTACTACGAGGTCTCCCCTCTGCTGAATATAATGGCCACACAGAAGTAAGAATAAAGTAACAATACGTCACCATACTAATGGGATTAACATGTTCTGGCCGTTTGATGAATGGCGTCTTTACCAACTTATGTGAATCACGTAAATGTCCTCAGTCAGGTAACCGCACGTACAGTACCTCAGCCTGGTGAGGGGGTGCTGAAAGCTGGTTTGGTGGTGTGAGAGTGTGAGTGATGTGGGAGTTTGAGGGGTAAGTGGTCTTGTGGTGGTGAGTGCTTTGGTGGTGTGGGTGATTGTGAGGCGATGAGTGGTGGTATGACAGTGTTGGAAGATAAGTGACGCTGGGGATGAGTGGTGGTGTGGTGGTGAAAGGGTGTGTAGTGGTGGGGTGGAGGGGGGGAGAGTGGATATGTATGTTGCAGAAGGGGATCAGTTCCTTACCCTTTTCAATGAACACAAACTAACCAGCTCGTGACCCAGGCCTAAGAGTTCCCCTACACACAAGGAATAGCGCTGCATGCCTTTACATGTGTCTGCTTGGGTGCCAATATCGTACTATCTGCACTGATACGTACTTGGACTGTCTCAGAACTCATGTTTTGACAGAGGAGGTGTTTTTGCGACATGTGTAGGCATCATGAAAGGTAAGTTGTGCGAACTTTGAATGCATTTCAGATCCTTAGACTGTTCCCTGCCTCAATCGTGGATCGAACTAGGATGCTACTATCAACAGTTTACTTCTGTACCATTTGATATGGTAAGATAGTGAAGACTTGTATGGATTGTGAGAACAGCAACTTGTGGTGGGTGTGAAAGGCAGCAATAGTGTTTGACAAATAGGATACCAGTCAGGAATACGAGGGTGTATAAAGTGGAGGATGTGGGAAGCAGGAGGGGAGGAAGATGGTAAAACTGAGAGTGAGAGATGATGATGAGGCATGGGGAGTAATCACGCACGTGGAGAAAACTGATGGTAATCAGGAGTTTGCAAAATACGCTTGACCAAGGAGTCTCAAAAGAAGGGTTTGGAGAATGTTGGGGGTAAGATGAATGGGACAGAAACAGAGGATCAGGGAGGGCAGGGAAAAGTGGTAAAAAATCACGAGAAGTGAGAACCTGGGATGGTCGACGAAAAGTTCCCTCTCAGTTCATTTTAAAACACAGTTTACATCGCAGTGCAAGAGGCAGAGCAGGTGAGGGAAGCTTTATTCTACTAAGGTTAGCCTACGTGGATGTTCAGTTACCCTATGTATCATGTCTCTTTATCTGAATTACAGCAAGAGTTGCACTTAGCAATTACTCCGCGAGAGGCTTCCCCTGATTTGAACAGAATCGCCTGGCGTTGACAAAAATAACAAAGAGGTAACAAGTTCATGAGACGTGAACCCGGCAGACTGTACGCTGAAGCAGTCCTCATACAGTCCTCCATCCTCCATTTGGGGGTCTGGGAGAGAGGTGAGAGATGTTTGTATAGCCAGGCAGAGGAGCCACCTAATTATGTCGGTGCCACCACATGAAGGCATAACTCTCAAGCATCACGTCGAAGGTATGATGGCCATGTAACACATCCCACCAACATCCAACCACATTATTAACACGCAGTCCTGTGATATCTACAAACAGAAGTCTGCGTTCAACTGAAAAATATAACAAAACATTTTTTTAAGGAAAACATTACTGTAATTAGGCTACGAAGAAACCTTAACTGCAAGAGAAGTTAATACTGAGCTGTCAACAAACGTAAGGGCGCCCACCTCCCCACCCACACACACACTTGGTTCTCTTATCAGAGCCTGTTAACCACCTCATGACAAGGCATATCTCCAAAGCTGAGTAAGTTTATTTTATGGTAGTCAGTGTGTGTGTGTGTGTGTGTGTGTGTGTGTGTGTGTGTGTGTGTGTGTGTGTGTGTGTGTGTGTGTGTGTGTGCTGAAAGAGTATATGGAAACAGTCTCTATTTGGTGTCATAATGTTTGCCGATGTCACTATTCATTTATGTGACACTCAGAATTTCCTTACTCAGTTAGGCCAATTTCTCTCCAATAACAAGGTGCTCTCTGCCTTGGTCACTGATTATTCTTAAGCCATTCACTGCAGGAACATCAACTGTATACCGGTTTTATTCATGGTAACGTCAAATGATTCTGTTCTGATGAAGAAACCACCCACTAGTGGAGAAAGGGACACAAACATCCTCACTTCACCCCGAAACTAATATGGCGGTTTTTCCATTTTATCTACTGCCACTAGATGACTACTCATTTTAGAACAAACCCTCACTGTCATAGGGTTTTGGATTGTTGTAGTTCGACAGAAACGAAATGATTGGTCAGGGTGGGAAGAAAAGAATGAGACAGTCGACAGAGAACGAAAAAGTTAGAGAGGCAGGGGGAAAAAGAATGAGGCAGTTAGTTTAGAAAAGACCCCTCATCGTGATGGGATTATATGTAATTGTGTTTCGACCGAGAATGAAAGAGTTAGGAAGGCAAGGAGGAAACGAATGACTGGCAGTGACTGAGAAAAGGTAAAGTGCATAAAGAAAGACTAGCAGAGAGTGAGAAAGGGGGAAAGTGCACAAAGAATTACTGTCACTTGCTGGGGAAAGATAAAGTGGAGTGGCTGAGGCAAGACGTAAATCTGAGTTAGGTTAGCCGTTTCAGTGGCAGTGAGTGATTAACCATACATCTAGGTAAATACTCCGTCTCTATCTTCTCCCCAACTTCAACACTTCCCTTCCTCCAATCCTCACTACTTCCCTATTACCTTCTATCTCATTTTTTCACACTTCCCGTCTCACCGTTTTTTCCTTCTTGTCTTTTCTCATCCTTCCTTACGACCCATTCCCACACCTCCCGTCTCTTCACTGTGAGGACAAATTAATTTTCCATTAAAACATAAAACATGGAATTGAAGAAAAATGGCATGGGAGAAGAATAGACTGACACACACACACACACACACACACACACACACACACACACACACACACACACAGATACAATCCCACCCATTGTTGGAGTCTCTCTTTGAAACTCAACAGAGCAGTAACTCCCTGGGATTATTTCCTTTGTTAACCGATGGGTGGGGAAAGGGATGGAACAGAATCAACTAGAAAGGCGAAGAATTGCATGAAAAATATTTATTTAAATACTTGGTATATATCACTTGTTTCACTTAAGGAAAAGTGCACTAAAACAACATGTATATTACCATTCTTTCAATGGTTATGTGTTTGTACAGTATGTAGAAACACACACACACACACACACACACACACACACACACACACACACAATACAGGGGTTGCATCAACAGTTATTGCACAAAGACACCATGACCATATTTTAACCTAGCTGAAGCCAACACCATCATCATCTCCAATCACACAGTATGATCACGCGACCACTAAGCTAATTACACATACATCACTGAAATATGAAGGTTTATAGTATAATTATTATTAAAAGTCTTACAGTCTGTTAAAGAGAAGCCAAATTATAGGAAGAAAAAGACTGACAGGAGAAAAGTAAAGCAGGACCTGAGGGCGAGGACAGTAATCCGGTTACCGAGGCTTTCATGTCTTGACCTTTACAAAATTCAACCTTTTGTCAGCCGTTCAAAATATATGAAATACCTATACTAAACTCTTACCACCTTAATTTGGTCTAGAGTTTCGTGCTTTCCTAGCTCAGTAACAGAGAAAAAATTAATGTATGGTTCTGCACAGTTTCCATAGCACCTCTTCGTGACTACCATCATACTATAGCGTAATTTGATTTCTGCAATTCGGCATACAATGTGTCAATTTATGTCCAAGTATGAGTAAAACGGTTATAGTATTAAGTAGCATTATATCCTGGTGATAACCTGTGGTTTGCTTACCAACAAGTGAGGGCGAAGGGTAACCTGAGGAGAATGCTGAGTGTGGTGTGGTGTGGTGTGGTGTGGTGTGGTGTGTGTGATGACGGGGTTGGTGAGGTAATGAAGGCATGGTTGTGGTGGTGGTGGTGATGGAGAATGAAAGTCTGTTGGAGTGGAGGTGGAGGTACAGGTGCATGAGTGGAGGGGTGTGAGGTTCGCAGAGGGATACAAGGCAGAGGAGGCAAGAGAGGTTGCAGAGGAAGACAAAGATAAAGGCAAACAGTAAAAGCAGAGAACAGGCGAGGATGGACAGTGAGTGTAATTCTGGAGAACGAAAGAGAACAGAGACAAAATGTGAGCCTGTAAAAGGAAGAAAGAGAACTGAGGGAGGGACAACAGAGAATGAAAATCAACAAAGACACTCCATTTTCCTCCTTCCACATCCATTATTCTCTCCTTCCTATTTCTTGCTAGCTTGTCTTTTCACATTATTATAACGTTCTCCTCCACCCAGTCTTATCTACTCCTGTCTACAGTACCCCCTCTCTCGGTCTCTCTTCATACCAGCCTGCTCCTCCGTTTCTTTTTCACTCCTTCTCCTCCCGTCTTTTTTCTCCCGCTCCCACTTTCTCCTCCCAATCTCCTGCACCCCCACCTCCCGCTCTCACCTCCTCCTCCTCCCAATCCCCTGCACCCCCATCTCCCTCTCTCACCTACCATTCCCTTCTTTATTCTCTCCATTCCAGTCAGTGTGATGGCAACTTTCATTTCCTGGTAAACTTAAAATCTGAAGCTGACGCCAAGCCATGTGGGGAAAAAAAAAAAAAGATTTTGGGAGATAAAGAATATTATGTCCATTTCACTGGGCACTCTGCTGGTAAATCCCCTGCTTTGGTGATCCCTAATCCTATTTCTGGATCCTCCCACCCCATTCCTTAGTAGGCAATAGAGGAAGAATGAAAAAATTAATTCATGCGAGTCTGGGCAAGTGGCGCCGATGCGGTAAAGTCAAGAGAAGAGCAAACGTGCGAGGAAAAAAAACCGTTCAAGAATGAAGTAGCGAGCATGAACAAGTAGAGCGTGAACACAGGGTAAAAGAGTGTTGGTTCCGGAGCGGCAAGAATGAAAAACAGGAACATGGGTCATGAACAATAAGGAATCGACACAGAAGAATTACTATGAACAGTTTGTGAGGAGACGATGTGAAGGGATATGGGGAACCAGAAGGGACAAACCATGATAAATAATGTGTGATGGCATGAGACAGACAGAGCAATACGTAGCATGAAATACAATCGTAAGGGAAAGAATAAAACATTTGAAAGGCAATGAACTTGCATGTGAAGTCCAAATCTGTTTGACCAATCAGTGACACTGTGAGAGAGTGAGTCCAAAGAACTATGAAAGTGGAGGTGGAGGTAATGATCTGTACGCCGGGTGCGTAACAAGGACAGAAGGCAGTATGCAGGAAGTATGTTGACTCATGGGTGATCAAAGCTGGGTTGAGGTGAAGTGAGATGACAACGAGATGGGATGGAGATGAAGTACGGTAGGCTGACGCTGAGGTGCGGTTGTCATGGTGCGAGATGGAAATGAGAGAAGTAACGGGAAGGAGGGAGACAAAGGATGGATGATGGGAAGATATAAAATTAGGGAGGCATCATTTGTGTAACCCTAAAACAGTACACCTGGGTCTGAGAGACCCGGCCACTTTTTGCCACTTACTGGTTTAGCAACTACTCTATACCAGGGACCCCTGTCCTTCTCAATAGCTTCCTAGGTTTGGAAGCCGATGCTAAAGGTGGCTGTGTGGTTTTCCAGGTCTCCTTCTGTTTTGGTGTATAACACACTAAAGTATAACACTGGGTCTGTGAGACCCATGTGTACTGGATAAAGGGAGCTGAAATTTACTGTTGTGTGATGCAAATTTTTTCACCCTGTGAATTGCCATCTCCACACCACGAAGACCCTTCATGCCACTAGCTATGACAGCAGTGCGAGCATCATTGTGTCGTTTCTTTTCTTATGGGGTCCATGTAAACAGAAACTGTAAAGATTTTTTTTGAAAAATTTGCCTAAATTGCTTTAAATATGTTAATTTTAATTGTATATTCATTATTGAATAGTAAACTGAACCAAAAAGGTTGTAGATTTGTCAAGGATTCAGTAAATAAAACACAAGTATTTTTTTTTTCTATTTTGTGTGTCTGTGAGACCCAGGTGTACTAATGGTGTATAGGAGCAAATAGGTGTACTGTTTTAGGGGTAAGATAACAGAAGGAAGGAGTATTGAAAGGTCAACGAAAGATTCACTATAGTAAATATAGTAGTAGGAGGAAGGAAGGCAGGACAAATGTTGGGAGAAATAGCATAAACCGAAGTACATAAAATTAAACTCCACGAAGGCTGCCAAAATAATGCTAAAATTTCCAAGGGAATGAAGTCCAGACTAAAACTGCACTTCAATGGTGAGAGAGGAAGCTATGATGGGAATGATGAGGATGGAGGAGGCCGGAGGGAGCTGAGGAGGCAAAGGGTCGTTCAGGGAGAGGGAGGCATGTGGTGGTGGAGGTTTGCAGTGACTGATGATTACTAAGATATACGAGGAGTGAGTGACAGCTTAGGATACAGGAGGCTCAAGGGTGGGAGGGAGGGACAGAGGCATGGGAGAAAAGCATGACCAGATAATGAGAAAAGCAGATGATACGACAGAAGAGGAAGCAGAGAGGGGAGAAAAAAAAAAAGGCAATGGTAAGTTACGTAGAAGGAACAATAGCTGAAGCAAAGAAGAAGGAAGGATAAGAGAGAAAGGAGGGAGGAGTGGCAAAAATAAAAAGATGAGGCACAAAAATGAAAAAACTGGGAGCTGCAGAGAGAGAGAGAGAGAGAGAGAGAGAGAGAGAGAGAGAGAGAGGGGTAAGGGGAGTAATAATAAAATGGGGAGTAAGGTTTAATCGGCCTCTTAGGATCATCCACTGCCCCGGGCATGTTATTCTCCTGGCACACTCACTGCACATTGGACTACACTACACTACACTACACTACACAGCACCACAACACACCACTACAACCCCGCATGCCACACTAAACCACACTACACCACAGCCCCGTCACACTCACACCATACTACAGCACAGCACACTACAGCACAGCACACTCACATCATACAACACCACACCACACCACACCACACAACATGCCTCTCATTCACACCATACTACAGCACAGCGAAGCACAGCACAGCACAGCACATCACACCACACCACACCACACCACATGCCCGTCATATTCACACCATACTACATCACAGCACAACACAGCACAGCACAGCAAACCACAACACTTTCACTCACCACCTCTCGCTTGCTGTTTCATTCAGTTCAGTTATTAGAAGACTGTTCTCTCTCTCTCTCTCTCTCTCTCTCTCTCTCTCTCTCTCTCTCTCTCTCTCACACACACACACACACACACACACACACATACACACAGCGCTTCATTCATTTCACTCTACATACGACTCGCATTAGCACAGCATAAATCCATTAATTAACCACAACAGAAGCCTGACATCATCACGTGTTGATCAAAAACGAAAAAAGGCTCATACTGTTCCTTTAAACATCAATGTCTAAGATGAACCGATATTTACCTAGGCCGTATAAGCTTACAAATCTGCTCCGATCATGTATTGGGTACGCTATTACTCTGAATTATGTTGTCAAACCTGTACCGTGGTGCAGGAAACTGAGGACCTCAACGACCATCAAGTGCTACAAATTTCTTACAAGTTCTATATATACCAGAAATAGGTTTAATATTGGAAATTACCTCCTTCCTTAATATGATTTATATCAGACAAGATAAAGAGACTTCAGAACTGAGGAAGATTCCACAATGGATTCGGGGAACTTATGAGATCTGTCAATATGTCATGCTAAGAAGGCAAAGGGAAAACTAAATAAGACAGGATTTTCCAAAGCCAAAGTAGCCCCCCCCCCACCAAAAAAAGCCAAAGGACTGAGAATCAAAACAGTATGAGCTGAGTACAAAGAGAAGAGGGAAGCTAACTACTGCATTGAGAACAAAAGGACCCTGGTTATATAAGGTATGTACCGGTATATAAAATTAATATTAATAAATAATACTACAGATCTGAGTTGCTTACTGCAGAGAAATGGAAAAAACTAATTAAAAGGAAGAGGATTATCAAGAGGATTGGATATCAAATACACACAGTAAAAAAAATAATAAGTTTTAACAGGCGAACTTCCTGTGATTGTGCTATAGATTTTGTCTTTCGAAAAATTAACATGTGACTGGCGTTCCATTCCAGTGTATTTGTTCAAGCGCTGTACATGCGAGAAAAAACATGCTTTAGAACGTAGGGGAGACGCTGAATTAGTGGAGAAGAAAGAGGTTAACACAACAGAAAGAACACAAGGACTAGATCAAGAGGAAAACCAACGACGATAGAGAAAGGATAGTGTTAATATGGTACAGATAGTTATGCAGTAGGAAACAACAGTGGAAATTAACACTGGAGGAAAGAGAAAAATGTGATACAACTACAGGGAAAATACGAAACCAATGACGAGGGAGAACCACAGAGAGAATAAAGTGAAAGAGAGACTGTCACGAGGAGAAGAGAGTGAGGTATGACAGAGTAAAGAAGGGACAAAATGTAAAGTAGGCGGAAGATAAATCAGTCCTGATATAAAGATACGACAATCACACAAATCTGCGAGGGAAAAAATTCTCACTGAAAGATATATCAATTAAGGGGATAAATTGAGTGAAATATAGCAGAGGGAAAGAAGAGACAAAGAATGAGCGAACTAGGAGGAGTATGACAAGGAGGGAGCAGATGACTGGGAGAGACTAAGGTGATTGAATCACAAGGTGGAAGGAGGAGAGAAGAAGAATAAGAGAGAGAGAGAAAAGTAGAGAATGGAAATATTAACCAGACAGAGGAGGCTAAAGTCACAAAAGACAGAGGGTATGGTCACGAAGATCTATAGGCTATTAATAATATAAAAAGAAAATCTTTGTCAACAACCAAACCAAAGAAAAAAAAAAAAAAGGATTTCTAGAAAGTGATATGAGAAGCCGAAAGCAATGCGGGGAGGCAAGGGTGAGACTGAGCCAGGGAAGAGGGGCTATGAAATGAGGCACTTTGAGGATAATGCTACCTTCCTCACTCTCACCACCACGACATTACTCCTGCCTCACTCTCACCACCATTCCCGTCTCACTCACCACCACAACACCACACCTGCCTCACTAACCACCACACCACCACACCTGCCTCACTCACCATCACACCACCACACCTGCCTCACTCACCACCACACCAGCCTCACTAACCACCACACCTGCCTCACTCACCATCACACCACCACACCTGCCTCACTCACCACACACCACCATTCCTGCCTCACTCACCACCACACCACCACTCCTGCCTTATTCACCACCACACCGACATTCCTGTATCACTTGAACCATCTCACGACCACTCTCGCCTCACTAACCACCACACCTGCCTCACTTACCACCACACCAGTCTCATTCACCACCACACCACAACTCCTGCCTCACTGACCACCACACCACCATTCCTGCCTCACTCACCACCACACCACCACCCCTGCCACACTCGACCACCATACCACCACTCCCGCCTCACTCACCACCACACCACCACCCCTGCCACACTCGACCACCATACCACCACTCCCGCCTCACTCACCACCACACCACTATTCCTGCCTCACTCAGCACCAGACCACCACTCCTTCCTCACTCACCACCACACTACCACTCCCGTCTCAATCATGCTAGGACTTTTGACTCACTCTCACCACCACATTTCCATTCTTCTCACCTTCACCCTCTTACCTTTCCTACCTCTCCCTCACTCTGTCTTCCTTACCTCCCCTCTCCTCTCGTCTCACCCTTCCTCCTATACGCACTATTCTTTCCTCCTTTCTTTACCCTCGCTCCCTCCCCCTACCTCCACCACTCTGCTGGCTTTATCGAATCTAGAGCCACACCTGTTTGAAAATTGTGGTGGCGGTGCTGGAGGCTTCATGCGCCGGTGGAAGAGAAGAAAAAATAAACATGAAGGAAAAAAAGATAGCACTGGGTAGATTGAATAGATGGAGGTTGGAGGAAAGGAGGAAACAATTATTACAAAGGGCTATGAGGCCAATAAATAAATAGGTAACTAAAGAGGAGAATGGGATTTACAGAGGGGAATGAAGCGAAGGATTGAGGAAAAAATATAGGAAAGGAAGAAACAAAGAGAGGCAAGAATATTATCGTATGTGGAGAAAAATCGAGAAAAAATTCATTGTGTGTGGGGGGGGGGGTATGAGAGCTTTGGCTGGATCAGACTGTTTGCATAAAAACATAACTGTGTGGAAGTTGGTTTGGACTAGATTGAGAGTGAAATCAAAACTAAGGGTGTGGGTAAGAGCTGGTCTGAGTGTAGGTCTGTCAAGGATAAATGAAAATGAAGTAGTAGTGGATAAATGGATGAAAATAAAGCAGCAACTGGACTGGGTCATCAGAACGAAAGTCTGAATTAACCTACAGGACTGAACTGGAATGAGAATATACCTGAATATTCCCGTGACGTCATCATTTTTCTATACCTGCCACCCTCTCCCCCTCCAAGAGCATTAGATATTGCCAGAATGACCTTACCAAAATGAATTACCGGAACGGCTTGCAGGGAACAGCCAACTGACTAAACAGGACCGGACAGGATCTCCAGACAACCATGAACTGAAAGTCGTCGAGTTTTCCTTTCAGTATTCCAGCTCCAGTGAATGTGAGGATATAGTTGGTGTGACTGAGGGAAGTGTGGGCCGAATAACAGTCAATACGAGGGAGAATTGAACAGTGTAGAATGGTGTCATAAATGTGAAACAGAGAAGAGGAAGTAAAGTAAGAAGAAAGGAGGAAGGTGAGTGATGGCAGCCATCGAGGCGCCATTCGAATTATAAAAAATAGGGATGAGAAGGCGGCGATCCCCAGTGAAAAGGAGGGAAACATGGCTGAACGAACACCTAAGGGACATGAGGAAGAAGCGAAGACACAAGATCTACGGGACAAAACGCAAAGAGATATCAAAAGACAAGATATGTTTATTGAAAATGTTGAACTTCGCCAGACGAAGATTCGCCGTTAATCACCCAGAACCCTCACACAACACAAATCCACCTATATACATCACCACACCTGTACTGACACAATATTAATAATCTTCTTATGCACTAGAAACTTCCCTTATTGAAATAATTACACACTGTTGTCCTATGTTGTACCAACCTGCGATTTATTTGACGAGAATAATTCCACTGTTACAAAGACAATAAAAACCATACTCACATATATCAAATGTACTGCAAATCCTTCACTGGCATCTCCTCAACTCTTACCTGTAACAGAGAAAAATACATCGGTTAGTTTATATACATTTATAACGGCCGATGTATAAAAAAAAAAAAAAAAAAAAAAAACACACTAAACGTGGAAGATATTTCTTGGCATGGTCAAAAAACCAACAGATCAAGGAAAAAAAAATGGTGCGGTTCAAAATGTTGAAAATGACTAAAACACAACATACACCACACTGAAACGCCGAAAATTCGGGCCCCGAGTTGTCGGTGTAAAGTGTCCTGGGGTATGCCTCCATTAAGCCTTGTGCACGGACTCGCCATACATCCTCCATGACCTTGCTCACGTAGTCAGTTAATCTTCCCTTCATATTGCATCACTGACAAAAGTTTGGTCAAAATCCGTCAAGGGGTTCAGATGATATCGCACCTACAAGGATAAACTAAGTCGACCCCATATGACCTTGACTTTCTACCCTTGACCTTGCTGATCTAAGCAATTTATCAACTCTCCATACTGCATCACTAACATAAATTTGGTCGAAATTCAATGAGAGATTCAGGATGTATCGGGCCCACAACGATAAACTATGTCGACCCCATATGACCTTGACCTTTGACCTCCTGACCTAGCTGACCCAATCAGTTCATCATCTCCTCATACTGGATCACTGAACCACATTCTGCATCACTGATAAAAGTTTGGTCGAAATTCGTTGAGCAGTTCAGTAGATATGCGTAGTGTTACAGACGTACGCCCACAAAGACACAAAGATAGTCTAAGTCGACCCCACATGACCTTGACCTTTGACTCCTTGACCTAGCTGACCTAATCAGTTTATTAGTTTCTCATACTGCATCACTGGCAAATGTCGATGGGTTCAGGAGATATCACGCCCACAACCGTGTTAACGACGCACGCACCCATGCACGCACAAACGGACAGACTAAACACTTAATGCCATAGGTGAGCGGAGGCATAATACCAAAGAGATGGGTATGGAGACACTTGAGCAGGAAGGACGACAAACACATGAGAGCTGAATGTTTACTATGACTGAGATTATACAACAACAGAGAGATGAGCAATGGAGACACAAGCATGAAGGACGACAATCACTTGAAAGCTGAATGTTGACAATGAGTGAGAGCACAACACATAACAATAACAGGGGGACGAGAGATGGAGGCACCTAAGGAACACAGGAAAGAGAGTAAGCACTTGAATGGCTGGTGGATGTTAATAAGGCCATCTCTGTTAAACTGACAAAATAACAAAAGGGAGAATGGAAGCGTGAGTGAACTAAGGCAGCTGCAGGATAAGAGAAACTGTCAAGTCGTGTGTGCCAGAATGAATGCCAAGATAACTCACTGGGGTGACAAGAGATGACACTTGAGATGGAGCACAGGGATAACACTTGAGATGAAGCGCAGGGATAACGCTTGAGATGAAACACAGGGATATCACTTGAGATGAAACACAGGGATAACACTTGAGATGAAGCAGAGATAACACTTGAGATGAAGCACACAGATAACATTTGAGGTGAAGCACAGGGATAACACTTGAGATGAAACACAGGGATAACACTTAAGATGAAACACAGGGACAGTATTTGAGGCGATCCATAGGGATAATACTGACATGTGCCGAGGCTTATGACCAAGAGAAAGGAGAAGTTTTGTTGATTTTGAAACTCTTCTCACGTTTGCAAGCATGAGAGAGGGAAGAAGACAGGAAAGGGAGGATGGTTAGCGATCAGTTCATTATGTCTGGTCCAAACACCATCATCAAGTTAAACTTAATGACAGGTCCCGAAGTACTGTCGTTTATTTACTTATAAAGAGACAGGATCACATACAATCCATTTATGGGATGTGGAAGAGGAGTAGGTAGGAGGAGGAAGAGAAGGAGGTGACGAACCTACTGTAAAAAAATGATACGTCTGAATGAAAAGAGGCTTGACAAGAGGTAGAAAAACTCTTGACCTTCGATTTCCAATTTAGCTGACATTGAGAAGAGTTGGTTTTGGAGACAGAGAGAGAGAGAGAGAGAGAGAGAGAGAGAGAGAGAGAGAGAGAGAGAGAGAGAGAGAGAGAGAGAGAGAGAGAGAGAGAGAATCATGGGAGGGAAAAAGACATAACAAAGAAGTGGTGAGACAAAAGAGGAAAAGACAACGGATGGGAAGAGGAAGATACTAAACATATGAAAAGTATGTGAGACTGTGTTTACTAACGTCAGTGTGTCCGGAAATGTGTAGAGCTATAATCTGCATGAGTGTACATGTGGTACAAAACAGTTTATCTCAGTGCCACAGGCCTGACCTTCCTCAAAAGCGTCGGTTCTCTGATATGTGAACAGTCAGAGGAACCTCACAATGAAAGTATTATGTTGCACGAATATTTTATAACTGCAAATACGTTATGCACATAAGACTAAAACAGTACAGGCGGAAAAATTACCAGAAAAATAAAACATCCCAAAATTCTGTGGATAACTATGGTAAGCGGCAGCTACACATAAAATTTGTATCTCAGACTTGAATACAGCCTTTTGTGGCTGATTTAAGTCTTTACACACAGTGTGTACACGAAAAAAAAGGGAGAGGTTGGAGAGGTAGGTTAAACCCACGGCCCGGAAAATTTCATCTCCATAATGATAGAAACATTGTTTTAGCTGTGAACGAGTTCAGTGGAACATTTAAGGTGCACTGTTCCTCGGCTGTAATATCTCATTATATGTACAACACTGACACAGTAACTGCAGGAAAAAGCAGGAACATTCACGTGTAAATACCTATTAATTTATGGTTAATGACAGTGGTTTTCACCAAGCGTGCAGCTTATGACTTGCAGACAAAAGGACACCATGCAAAATGAAATATAGAACTGAAAGATGTGAAAGACTGAAAAAGTAGCTACTGGGAAGTTTAGGTTATGAAAACGGGTTAAGTAGTAGCATTCAGAACAGCACATACCTCCGTCACACTAAGCAAGCTGTTCATTTATATTCTAGCATACTGCTGCATCCTTGTATTTTGACATACCAGTATTTTCAGCAATATATACACCTTTATCTTCATTTTTTTTTATTTTTAACGTGTCCGAGTCTGGGGAAAGGCTTCAGGGCCTATTCCCATGTCCCAGTAGTTACCCTTGGGGCCCAGTAGTCCTCCTACATCTCCACAAGTCACCACTTCGGCGCTAACACCCACCATCCATATTGAATACATGCTAGGGCTGTCTCATACAGAACTCGTGTACTGGTATTAGAGGGGGTACTTTTATGACATGTCGGCGGGTCATCTGGTATATCAGAAAAGTCTGCTTTTTATGAAATTCAAATTCTAAACTGTTCCCTGCCCCAGCCGGGTTTCGAACCTGGGTCCATTAGGACTGCAGGCCGTCTCTCTACCTATTGTGCCACCGCCTCCCGCAAGTGGAACAACACCAAAAAATCATGATGATTCTCCCTACAACAGTCCTTTAATCCACTGAAGAGACAGGCTGATGGATAAACAAACTGACGGAAAATGAAAAAGGTATAAAGACAGACGGATAGATGGACCTGGGTAAAAATTATTATATTTTGCACTTTTGGGCGACTGCTATCATAGGATTCTTCTTTTTAGTGTTGAGACTGAGCACTTCGAAAACTACTGTACCCCGAATGATTAATATATAATCATAGTTAAGGGGTGGATATATATTTTTGTGTACAACTTCTACATACCTTAAAATTTCTGACTTTTCTGCGATAGTATTCCATATCCTACATTACGTTGAAAATGAGGGAGGGAATTTCCGGGGAGTTTGGTATCTGCGCGCGCGAGCACACACGCACGCACGCACGCACACACACACACACACACACACACACACACACACACACACACACACACACACACACACACACACACAGATGGGGTGCGTTTCACATCCACAGTCCGATGTCTCTTACTTCACTGATGCTACGAAAGATGATTTTATTTGGCAGATAATGGTTGTTGTTGGTGGTGGTCGCGATGGTATTTGTGATGATCGTGGTGGTAGTAGCTGTTGTGGTGGTGGTGATAGTGGTAGTAGCGAAGGTGATGGTGGTTGTTTGTTTTGCATTAACCATAACTGCCTTTGATTAACCATAACTGCCTTTCATATATAAAATTTTTAATACACAAAAGGACTTGCCACACAAACGGGACTTGCCCAAAGAAATTACTTGCATAGTACTGATGAGGAGCCTACCTTTGACCAAGGCTGACACCCGGGCCAAAGCTAGTTTAGCAACTGGTCATTCTTCATGCACGAGAAGATTTCAAGTAACAGAAAAGAACAGTCTAACAACCAAGAGGCGCCAGAAAGGATGTATTTAGCAGTCTGAAATTTTCAAGATAAGACGATGCAGTACCAGTGGACTGACTGAGACTGATCGACTCTCACAAAGAAAATCAGCAGAACTTCTTTAGGAGAATGAAAATATAAAGATAATAAAAGTATTTGGATGAGATTCATGAAGCTCTCATTAAAAGATAAGGTAGTTAAAGGTGGCGTGTCAGCAGGACAAGTGCTGGACATGCACCTCGACTCTGCTACATTATCAAACCCATCAGGCAAAGTAGTGGATTGTTGGAGATTTATGTACTGTGAGCTTCAGACAATATGAAAAATCCACACAACAATAAAACAATGGTTAATATTGTGAAGTGTCATTTACGTGAGCAGGAAGATGACAAGGAGAGTGTATGTGAGTGAGGTGGAAGAGGCATGGGGAGACCCAGGATGAGATGGAGGGATGAGTCTGAGAGTATATGAGAGAGATATGTGAGATGGTTAGAGGCAAGACAGATGGCAGAGGACATGGTGACGTGAAGATGATTCATCTTCGGCCATCGAATAATGAATTAAGGCAGACGGACAGACACAGATAACCATACATACAGATATGAAGGTAACACAATGAGCCATCAGCACCTTCATTACAAGGATGCACAGTCGGGGAAGAAAGAAGCTGGACACAATTGGCGGCCTCTGGCAACAACTCCTATAGTAAACACGTAGGTGGTAATGCAAATGCATGAATGGAGGGGTAACGTTTGTATCGAAGTGTGGGACTGATCGGCGCACCGCCGTCTGTCATTGCCATTTAGTCAAATATTGGAGAGGGTTTTGAGTATGAATACGCTATGTGGTAGATATAATAGATATTCACCCTGTGTCATAGGACATATAATATCTTAATTTGACAGTTGATTAGCTGTATTGATTAATGTTACTCATATTTAAGGTACTGTGCAGCTGAAAGTATTTGTGGAGTCAAAAGCATGTCTTCAGAGTAGGTTCAATATGAGACCGAAGCCTCAGATCCTTGAATAAATCATAATTATTATCAAGCGCAATAAATAATTTATTGGCGTGTTCTTTTGTATGCTTTGTTAACGAATATGTCATTGAAATACAAAGTTGGTGCTGATAATCTTTATGACTTAGGTACGTTCTGAGTCAGTAGAAACGTTCCTCCCATGAACGTGGACAGAGCTTCATTGAGCACCATCCCTTATCGTGTTGGGGGTGGGAGGAACCGTGTACACACGCACGATTTATTAGTTTCTTCATTCAACTGCTAATGAAAAAACTACTATGCAATTACTAAACAAATGTTTGATTCATCATTCATAACAAGACACTGCTCCCTAATACGACAGATATCTCTGATACCCAAAACATTCCTTTTAGGTGATGTCCGTCACACGTTTTCCCACTCGAGTTGAGATGGTGAGTTGGTAGGCTGAAGTATGGCCTATTCAACGGTACTTCTGTCGCGATTGTGTCCCCCTACAACCTCTCTACCGAACTAGCCTCACAGGAGCATCCCCTCCAAGCTAGCCTCACACGAGCACTTTCCTCCAGCATTCTCTTCCCTCACGTAGCCCAACCTTTCACATTAGCAACATGTCAAGATGATTCCTAACATCCAGTTCAGTCACAGAATTTGCACGTTAAGTAATGATCTGTTGCCCCACAGTTCAAATCAAGGAGATTCTAATGAACTCTTTTTGGGGTGAGTGCATTTCAAGTTAGTACAAATGTCCGCACTCATAGGTTACATGTTATCAGGTGATACGAGTTATACACACTATAATAATTTATTCAGAAAACCCTATGGGTATGTAAGCGTTTTATACCAACTAACGCTACATGATTCTATTTCATTTACAGGGCATCCTCGCATATTTATGGTTATCTCTTTCGCTGCGACTTTACTTCCTGTGATGTGTGTGGTGTCAGAGTAAATTAGTAAAGTCACATGAAGTAAAGCCCTAAGCACTAAATGAGAAGTGACGTAAGTCTGAGAGTGTTACGGAAATTACATTAATTTCATTTACCATACACAATGTCTTTCCAAATAAGAAGTAAATTTGTGATGAATTAAGTTGAGTAAACGTGCCACACACAGATTACAGTATATTCCTTTTCATCTTGGCGATTTCACTAGCATAGCATACAAAAACCTTTACATTCGAAGCATCTTCTCCATAACGTATTTTTAAGTATATAATAATGTCAGTTGGTTTAATATACTACTATGCTTAACGGTAGACGATTTTGCTGATAGCTTGGAACAATCCTCCTTCAATAAGGACTATCCAAAGAATAAGGTGATAAGGATAAGGTTCCTAACAGACGAGAATTTTCAATGATACAGTAATGTGCTACAATATTATACTTTGCATATTATTTAGGAATGGCTTTTTTTTTTTTTTCCAAACTTTTGTTAATAGGAAAGTGCTCGAAACATTTAAGTCCCTTAATGCTGCGAGAAACAATCTTAGAAACATAGGTATCGTTTGACCATCACCTGGTGGTATGCCGACATTCGCGCCATGCACCTCGGCGGTACCAGCTGTCAAAATGAACTCGACAAAGATTACTCAACGCGGACACATTGTGGGTATGACAGACTCTGGCCTGACACCTTCAGAAATGTTATGGAGATCTAGGGATATCTCGCACAACAGTGTATAAGTAATAAAGAAATTGGGATGAGAAAGAACCTCTTGATGATCGACAAAAGCCAGGACACCCCAAGACTACACCAGCTGATGATGAAGCTATATGTGCAGCAGCAGCAGCAGACCCCTTCAAAGATGCTGTCGCCATCAGGGAACAGCTGGGATTCGACATAACTTCAAGGACAGTGAAGAAAAGGCTACAGGAATCTGGTATACATATCGGACGCCCACTATCAAAGAAAAGCTCGGAGAGAGACACAGGGAACAACGACTTCGCTTTGCCCAATGGTATGCTGATGAGAGATTGAATTTCTGGGGGCATGTCATTTGGATCGATGAAAAGTCCTTCTGTTCAATATCACATGGGAAACTTCATTGTTTGCACAGAAATAATGAAAGGTAAGGCTGTATGAGTATGATATCTAATGCTGAGACTGCAGACTGTTATGTGGATTGTCATTCAGTTATCCTTTGCCTTGATCTTCAAGACCATTATTTAATAATGTTCTTAGAGATGAAGACAGTCATTAAATCCTGATCAGTGTCTGTGGTTATCAAAGATATTATTTTGCTCTGTAAATGAAACACACACACACACACACACACACACACACACACACACACTGCCCTTATCTTTCCATCTGTGCTCCTTCCCTTTCCTGTATCTCTTAACTACAGAACAAGTAAATGCTGTAACATGTAGTGTACCGTGATTGTAAGAAAAAAGTGTCTCTCCTATTGATTGTCCAGCCGTTATTACTCTTCATCTTTTATGTATCATAGCTGCGTACAGATTAGCAGAATATCCCATTAACACAAAAATCATGAACCAGGTATGCCGGCTCTAACTTCTACGAGGTGGCCTGGAGCGATCACGTCACTACCAACTTATGGGTCTGGATCTACTTGCACGGGGTAGGTGAGCTAGTTGACATCTAGGGTCGTCTAACGGCAGACAAATACATAGAAATACTTGAAGAAGTAATGCTCCTACGCACTACCCTGCCTAGAGAGGATCATCTTTACGCAGGACAACTCTCCCATACACACTCCTTGACTGGCCAAGCAAAGCATGCGATCTCAGTCCAACTGAACACATTTGGGCAAATATTGTTAATGTGTGGGAGCCAGCACAGGAACGAACATCACATGAACTAATGCTGCACGCCCATAGAAAATGGGAAGTCCTGAGGAGGAAGCCTGAACTGGTGTTCAAGCACGTGGCTTCTGTTCCCAAATGGCTGCGGGATGTAATTTAGAGGGGCGGAAACTGGACTGGCCTCTGAGTACAGGAAGGAAATGTGAGCTTGAGAGCATGGCATGATTTGCGTGCATGTTTGAGTGTTTGTATGTGTGATTATCAGGACTCCATATTATAAATACAAATCATAACAGACAGCGTAATGGATAGATAGACAGATAGATAGACAGATCACCAGACAAGGTGTGGGAATGGGAAATGAGCTTGCAACCCTTAAGTGAAGGAATGCTTGATGTGCACCGGAAGCAGTACATACACACAGACATACAGTGTTCTAGAAGCTTCAACAACAGTATAGCCCACGTGACACGACACCTGCTAAATGAGAATGTAGGAATCAGAGACGAGACTTAGTAAATTACGTCCCTGTGTAGTACATACGCTGCTCAACTTAGACTTTCTTTGAAGATGATACATCAAGATCAACTCCATGTATTCATCTTTAACTCCTCCTGCTCTTTGATTAGCACCATGACTTTACCCAAAACTCAAGACTTACATATTACAAGACCAAAGAGTCACATACCGGTACATATAAATGGTGGCAGAAGGGATTCGATAGGCTGGTATGAAAATTGGTGGTGTATCTGGGTGCACGTTAATCTTGTGATTAATCAGGTTAGTACTCAACTTAATGCATCACAAATTTACTTTTTATTTGGAAAGACATTGTGTGTGCTAAATGGAATTACTGTAATTTCAGTAACATGCTCAAGCTTATGTCACCTTTCATTTAGTGCTTAGGGCTTTACTGCACGTGACTAGTAATTACCAGCGAGATAGCGAACCTGGTATTGTTTTTAAATTGTCTGTCTGTGTGTGTATCTGTTAGCATGATAACTTCACAACCGCTCAAATACCATCACAAAATTATACAGGTGTGTAATAGGGATGAAAATCTCCTACGAGTTCGAAATTGGAGAAATTAAGTCAGGGTCCATGGGTCTGTTAGCATGATAACTTCGCAACCCCTCAGGATATCAAAAAAAAAAAAAAAAAAAAAAAAAAGTGTGTAATAGGGATGAAAATCTCCTACGAGTTCGAAATTGGTGGTAGTAGGTCAAGGTCATGTTCATATTCCGAGCCGGGTTGGATATGTATCGGCTCGCAGGTGGTGTGATTCCCCCTTATGAGGGGGAAAGTGAAGGAAAAAAAATACAAGAGTGACGTAAGGGAGTAAAGAAGACAAGAAAGTGGATGTGACGAAGTGAAGAAGGAAAGGTTAGGGAGAAGAGTCAGTCGATGGACTAGTTAAGTATTATTCATTCCAGGGGAGGTCAATTAACTCTGCCTCCCTCATCCTGTTATCGTTACATTTTTTTCCCTCCTTCACTCACCTCCTCATCACTTACTCTTCCCCTCAACCCTTACCTCGTTTCATCCCTAATCCTTCTCTTTATTCACATCCTTCTCTTCATCCCTCACCTTCCCTTCCTTTCATCCCCTATCCTTCTCTTTATCTCTCATCCTTCTCTTCATCCCTCACCTTCCCTTCATTCCCACACTTTTCTCCATTTCTCATCCTTCTTTTATTCCTCACTCTTTCCTTCATCCTTGACCCTTTGCTTCAGGCCTCACTTTGCCTCCCGTCCCTCCTCTCTGCTTTCCTTTTCCGTCGTTCATCCTCCCAGAAAAACGAATGACGAGATGATGAAGGTGATTAAGTGGAGCATGCAGAAGTATGGAGTGCAAGAATGGACTGAAGCCGAGACGGAAGGGGAAGGAAGGAAGGAAGGAAGGAAGACAGGAAGGAAGGAAGGAAGACTAAAAAAAAAAGAATCAGAACACTATCATGGAGAGTGTCTGCCTCGTTATGCCTGTCCTGCGCTGTCTTGCCTCCTGCCAGTCACCATTATCTTCCCTTGTTTCACTCACTGGTCATCCCGCAAACCTGCATCACTAAGTCGGCTTTCTCATGTCGGCTGTGGTGGTGGAGGTTTACAAGTAAGGGACAATGAAACGATTTTAAGACAGATAGAGGACAAACTCACTTCCTGAGGAATTCAAAAGTAAATAAGGAGGAAATTATGAGAAAGACGGACGGGGAAGGGGGAAAATAATTATGAAAAAGGCATGGAGTTGAAATAAACTAGAGAGAGGAGGTGGACGGGGAGGGGAGGGACGGGGAGGAAGAAGCGAGAAACAGAGAGGCGAGAGGTAGAGATAGGAGAGGTAGAAAGGTGAGATGTGACATGGAGAGGAGAGAGATGTGAGAGGAAATGAGGGAAGGTGAAGAGGTGAGAGGAAGGGGAGCGGGTGGAAAAGGAAGGTGAAATGAGGTAAGGGGGTGAGCGGTGGCAACGAGGGATGCTAATCACGTCCTCAGGCAGAATCGCAATAGAGACTGAATGGGGACAAAGTGCAGTTAATAAAGCAGGATTACAAAATTTGGCAGTCTGGGATGGAATAAATTCGTATCAGTTAAATCAGAATGATGAAGTAAGCGAGGGATTTCTTTCCTACAGTGACCTGACTCAGGACAATGATGACCAGGTCTTCTGTTGGTTTAGGAAAACAAGAGGAATTTCATAAACTCATCTTGCGGTTGCGAGAATAAAATGAAACTCCAAGAACTCGGGCCCCGAGCTCTCGACGCAAACATCGCTCGGAATGCCTTCGCCAAGCCTTGCACACGGTTTCATTGTGGGCTGAAACGAGACTAAAGATAAACTAAGTCGACCCCCTGTCCTTGGTGACATAATCAGTTCTTTATCCCTTCGTACAGTATCACTGACAAAAGTTTGGTTGAAATCCGTCGAGGAGGTTCTGGAGATACCGTTGCCACAAAATATGACCTTGTCTTTTGACCCATTGACCTTGCTGACCAAATTAGTTTAACGTCCCTTCATACTGCATCCATGACAAAAGTTTGTTCGAAATTCGTCGAGGGGTTCAGGATATCGCGCCCACACCCATATGACCTTGACATTTGATCCACTGACCTTGCTGACCTAATCAGTTCATCATCCCATCATACTGTATCACAGACAAAAGTATGGTCGAAATCCGTCAGGGGGTTCGGGAGATATCGTGCCCACCATCAGACTCCTTGCCTTCTTTACCCCTGCACAGTTGATAACCTTATACACGGGTTTTATTCACCCCTGTGTAGAGCACACCTCTCATGTGTGGGGAGGCTCCCCACATACGGCTCATCTCATCAAGGTGGAGTCAATGGCTTTTCGTCTCATTAACTCTCCTCTTACTGGCTCCCTTCAACCTCTGTCTCTTCGCCGTACTGTTGCGACTCTCTCTTCTATCGCTATTTCAAAGGTCACTACTCCTCTGAACTGTCTGCTTGCATCCCTCAACCACTACGACGGGCGCGTAGCACCCGTCTAGCAACAAGCTCTCACCCCTTTTCTGTTCGACTTCATGGAAAAGTTAACCGTTACCCTCAGCCCTTCATTTATGCAACAGGTCAACTCTGGAACTGTATTTCCTACTCCCTATGACCCCCAGCCTTTCAAACGCAGTGTGTCCAGGCATCGCGAAATTAACAGATCTTGAATTTGGCTCCCTGTTTATCTTACTGTTGTTTTTCTTGGAGGGAACAATTTTACTGTCTTCCAGCCTTTGGTTCCTTCTTCCTTGCATTAAAAACACTAAGTCAACCCCATATGACGACCTTTGACCCCTTGGCCTAGCTAACCTTTTCTATCCAGTATGCATCTTTATCGATCTCCTTCTCCCATTCCCTTCTATATTATAACCAAAACTACCACAGCCTTTCACGCGAAACCAGCAGCATTCCTTACAAGTTCATTCCTCCTTTCCATCCTTCTTGAAAACTTTTCCTGCCATCACTCCCTTCGTTCTTGTCTCCTGTCGTGCCCACCCTTCCGCGAGCCTCATCACCCAGAGATCAGATGGGACTGGAAGTCTGAGTCAGATATTCTCACCAACTAGCCAGACAAACTCGAGAAAAAACAACAAAAACGCCGAAAGGGAAGCAATCAGGCCTTCAGATATTTTTTTTTGTTCAGCCTGCTAGGTCTAGAGGCGGGACTGGTGTGGCAGTGGTAAGCCTTGGCACGGCCAGTGTGTGGCACTGCTGCCAACATGGGGGACTAGTGAGGTGAAGAGGAGGGGAAAGAAAGGAAAGCAGTAGCATATAGGGAAGATGAAAGTTGCTGGGTTATGAGTTACTTGTTTTGCTATAATTTTATTTTGTTATTGTTTTACAATTAACGTGTATGAGTGTATTCATGTCTTTGTTACAGTTTTCTAACATACTGTATCTTCTGTACACTGGAGTCGAATATTCTACCGTATCATTTTTAGAGCACTTCTAATCTGATGATATTTTTCATGGTTTATTTTTGCTGTTTCCAGATGCTGTTATTCACCTTGGGAGAGGCTTTTGCAGGGGTTAAGTGCAGCCTTCATTAGTCACTTCGACAAAGTACTAGATATCATCCTGAAGTTAAATTAAATAGTCTTGTGGTAGTTTTTTTTTTTTTTTTTTTTAATGAAAACGTGTCAAAGGGGTTAAGCAGGAGGTGGGTGGCTACCATCGACCCTACGAGGTATCATCGTTAGTGATCTTTGCCAGCGACAAGGAACAACTCCACGTAAGGGAGGGACGGAGGCTGTTCACACATCACACAGATGGCCGCATTTCGGGGATGGTAGTGGTACTGAGGGAGAAATGATGTGAGACTGCAGACAGATGAAGCTGAGGTGGCAGAGAGATGTGCCTCCCTGGTGACACACAAGGGAGAAAGTACAAAGGCAAGAAAAAAGGGGGGAGATGAGGGTTGTGGGACAAAATTAAAGGGATGAGACAGAAGCAGCAAACGTGAGAAAGGATGAGGCAAGAGGGTAGAAGCTGGAGGGAGGAAATGTGGAAGGAGAACTAAATGGAGGGAAGGTTGAAGGAGAAGAACAAGAGGACAAAGGAATTTGCAGAGGTTGCCATTATCCCTAAAATACAGTGATGCATCTACTACGACATACTTACAATAGACCTTCTTTTAAATTTTGTTTTTGGAGGATCTAGCATAGTTATACGGTGGTAAAAAAAAAAAAAAAAAAAGGTACACTCTTTAAACATGCGGTACAGCAGAGGCAAGGCGAAGGACGTAAACTCCACGTGAGCTTTGTACCAACACTGTTGCTCTATATCTCAAAATGTCATTTGTTACATAGCCTATGATTTCATCATCCTTTGTGTAATTTTCACGCACAGTATGCTGCATGTTTGATCATGAGCGTGTTCTGCCTCAGTCCCCCCCTTCTACCGTTATAGTAGAGTAAGTCGTCCTTTCTGTTGTTCAGAGCTGGATTTTCAGCTCTTTGTCCCCTATGGCTTCATTTGCGCGTCCTTCTTACAAGTTGTATCAAGCTCTGCCGGCCCCTATATAATGAGCTCAGTCTCTGCATCATTGCCACTTAGATCTGCTCCTCATTTTGTTCACATCTCTGTCCTCCCCTGTACCGTTATTATTACTGTGAGTGCTCCGGAAGTCTCCAACCATCTAGCAGCTGTATAATTTGAGTATAACTGTTGTTGCATTTTTTCTTGTGCTGTATAGCATAGGGTTAATTCTTAGGCCTAGTGAGGTTGTTTTGTAATTTATGTAGGATTCATTTTGTCAGCCAGTTTTAATATTATTTTGTAACTGTAAGAATTTATCTTGCATTAACTGAGCATTACCCAGTGTATTTTCATTTTATCAGGGCTGACTTAGATAAATTTACTCTTGCTAATTTCGTGTTAACAGAGGCTATTGCAGTTAACCATATATTTAACCTGTTTTTGCCATCACATTATCCTTATGAGTCCTGAATGTTTTGTTGTTAGTTTGAGCATTAAACTTTAACTTGTAATTTTACCTAACTCTTTTGTTTTGAACCTGAAACTTTACGGAACAGTAGTGATTTTTAGTATTCTCACTCAAAGTGTACATTATCTTTCTCTGTTCCGTAACACATTATAACTTTTCATCACTCGTTGCACTTTACGACTCGCCCCTCAACAGTTTCTTGTTCCTCATTCCTTCCCTCTTCGTCCCTCTACGCCTACACTGTCTCCCCCTTCCTCTCTCCCTGCCTTCTAAAACTCAGCCAGCTTGAGAATGGAAATAGCGGTAGCTGGAATATTATGGGTCAGTGATGGAGGGAGGGAAAAGGATGGAAAAGTGGGAATGGGGGACGCAAGGGGACTACTGGAACGAACAATCTCACACACACACACACACACACACACACACACACACACACACACACGCACGCACGCACACACACACAGTGAACCACCGCCGGATTAAGGGGGGGGCCCAAGGGGCCCGGGGTCCTGGGCCACCCACCAAGAGGGGGCCTCCCACCAGAGCAACTTGTGTTCATTTCATTTCGTGTTTATGCATTACATATTACAGCATTGGATGAATAGTCTCTGTTCAGTATTTCCTAACTAAAAGTATCCTATTTATATATTCGGATTTAGGTTACCAGTCTGTGGTGTATGCCACTGGGGGAGTTGGAAAGGGGGCCTCCCTTCCAAGCGGGCCCCGGGCCTCCCACATGCTTAATCCAGCCGTGCAGTGAACCATAAAAAAAATTGGAGTTTTCGTAAACAGGCTATATGTTAATGAATTCCAGAGGAGAGCACATAAGTGGCAGTAAAGATGAAAAACATGCACTCAAATCCACAAAGAGAACCACGAGAAGATGTAAGGTACGTCAAAATACAAGATTGGAGACAGTTATAATTCTGCTGTCAGAGGTAACAACATGTGCGAGAGAGAGAGAGAGAGAGAGAGAGAGAGAGAGAGAGAGAGAGAGAGAGAGAGAGAGAGAGAGAGAGAGAGAGAAAGTAAACTGTGAAGGAAAACCGTGTGTGCAGGAGTTGCTGAAAGACGAGGAATAGAAGGCGTGCCAAAAGTTGGGGTCAGAGGTGCATAAACAGGAGAACGAATTGGGAACACTTTATACAATGAAATTTTGGAGCGCACCAAGGTGTATGTGTTATCTACAACATAAGGTTCCCGGTGGTATAGTGGCTGACCTGTGAACTGAGGCAGCGTGGTTGCAAAACAAGCTCTGTGGTGCTGCAATGTGGCTAATTTAGCAATCATTGAGAAATTACTTCAAATATCATCGTCTTAAGATGGGTATTGCACATTGAAATGTTTTTGCTGAACTCACCATAGTTGCGATGTTATTATGGTTGGAAATTTCCCAGTTGGTTGGAAACCAGCAACTACACGAACAATACTTACTCCTGTCAAAGCCTGGGTTAGTTACCAGTTATAAGCTGAGCGTGATGTGCCACTGCAACGATTTATTTAAATTTCCCTCTCTTTCCTTAGCCACTATTGGTCTTACACTGGAATTTAGTATCAGACTTTCTTGACAGGTTTGAGTCATCAACTGGGTGTTAACGCCACGGTAAATGGATCAGGACTTGCATGAATTCCACCCAACAGTGGCTAGTTATCCTTTGTTTCGGGGCTTAAACTTGGAGGTGAGGTTCAGAGATGATAGACAGCCTAATACCTATGAAAATTGTGTAACGCTGCTCCTGTGGGATATTTGGTGGTGAATTGTTAAAAGTCCCACTGATCTGAGCTAAGTCACCCCCCAGAGCTGACTCATGCGAGGGAAGCCGCAAGCCACGGCTAAGCTACTCTAGTCGGAGTAATGGCCCTGACTTGTGAGAGTTTGAACCCTGAAGAGGTTTTCTTATTATGTGATGCCACCAAAAGGAGTAGATAAATTACAGACCCTCATATACACTAGACCACAGAAGCCTAGTCTCAGGATCCTAGACCCCTAAAGTGGTAACTGAAGCTTGGCTGTTGATTTCATTGCTGTATAAGAACAAATATAAAGAACACATACAAATTGAGCTTAAGACTGCAAACACCTTCATTGCAAATATTCTGACACGTCGAGAAATCCAAAAGGAGCGACAGAGGGCATAATGGATGATATTGGTGGGTTTGACTGTTGGCGGCAGAGCTGGCAAAAGAAATATATATATATATATATATATATATATATATATATATATATATATATATATATATATATTTGGCCACCTTTCTTGAGATATTTTAAAGGTTTCTATGGGGTCAAAGGTCAAACGATTTTTACACAGAGATATACTACGACTCGATTCCATAAAATATGCCATTATTTGCAAGGAACCTTGGGGATAATCGCCTTTTTGAGGAATGGAGTTTTTTTTTCGTCACCATTTGCCTATCTCTGGGTAGATTGGCTGCCACCATCGGCATCACTACCAACACCTCTCAAAAATACCACCTTGCCGCCAGCCCATCCTGACCCAAAGATCGCCCTATCACTTCCACCCCACCACTCGAGAACTACCCTAACATCAGCAACCTCTGACACTCATCAAGTCTAGGTGTAAATAAACATTCTGAACTCCAAGTGTTCTAAATGGCCGATGGATAATTAGCTTCCCGCTAGTGTCTGTGATACACCCCAGGGTTGAAGTGGTGCAAGAATTTGAAGACCGTGACAAAGAGAAATAAAATGTGAAAAAGAAGAGGGGAGTGGAAAAGGAAGGCAGCAGACTATAACGTGAACAGTGAGGGTATGTGAGGGTGGGACGGAGATTTGATGGGTGAGAAGAGGAGAGAGCGTAGACTGGGCCTAAAAGTGGCAATGAAAATTATATTCGCAATACAAATATATCTGGCGCTGGGTTATCATATGCACCTGACGTAAGTGGCATACTGTGATAAGGGAAAAGATGGAGGTTGGCAGATGTGTGGAGTAACGGTGGAGGCAGAGATACTAGAAGGATGAGAGTGGAGAGACAGACAGACTAGAAGGATGAGGGTGGAGGCAGAGACACTACAAGGATGAGGGTGGAAGCATTCAGACAAGGGGTGAGGGTGGAGGAAGGCAGACTAATGGGGTGAGGGCGGAGGCAGGCGGCCGAGAGAGAGAGAGAGAGAGAGAGAGAGAGAGAGAGAGAGAGAGAGAGAGAGAGAGAGAGAGAGAGAGAGAGAGAGAGAGAACAATTTAGCTAATGTGAGATTGATGCAGGAAGTGGGCGACGAAAACAGATTACTCTAAAGTGTTATTTGATCATTTAAAGATTTAATTTAGAGTGGTATCTAAAGATTAACTTCAGGTGAGGGCGACACAAGCAGGCACAGGGCAAGTGAAATACTGGGATGACAACCAGGATGTAGGAGGCTGGAGGGAGGCAAGAGGGATGTGAGAGATGCTGGATTTAGGAAACAGAAAAGGCTTTGTTGATGGATAACGTGAATAGAAAACGAGAGGAACAAGGGTCTGAAGAATACTGATGTGTGATTAAAATATCACGAAAATATAACGTGTAAAGTATTAAGGTAACTGTTGAGGTGCAGTGTGCTAGATAAGGGGAGTGATGGGACATGGCTATTTAGAAAATATAGAAATGGAAATAGCGAATATAATGGGAAGAAAGAAATTTCAATAATGGTCCCCCTCCCTCCACTTGTTTCCTTCACCATGTGCTGTACATTCACTGACACTCAACCTTATACTGTCTGAATGATTATGTTCTCTTCAGTGTTAGCCTTACACACTTCACTCTCCCTTCTCTTACCATATACATTGTTACCTCCACCGCCACCCTCCCTCATTCTTTCTTCTGTCTCTAAAGATATCTGCTGTACAGCAGGACTACAGCCGCCCAGTCTCAAGTCTTGAACCTAGAAGTGGATAGTATGGAATTTGTTGGCTGTCCAAGAATAGGAAACAAGACAAATACAGCAATGCATATAATCTGAGAACATCACGTTTATCTTCTGCTTTTTCCAATGTCAGATTAAAATACAGCGTCCCCCTTTCCGCCCTGCTTTACTTCTCTTCAATCATTTCTACTCCGTCTCACCGTCCTTCTATCCCCTTCACCACTCGTCTGGTCATGGTCAACATAACAGGGCGTATCTTCAACTTCCTCCAAGCCTGACAAAGCAATTCTGACCAAATGGTTTTTCTTGCACTTGTAGGAAATATAAGTTTAGCTACAAACTCCCTGAGAGTAGAACATATGACTCAACAGCCACATCCATCATATGACTCAACAACCGCATCCATCAGTGTCATACTCAGACTAAAAAACTTATCTTCTGCTAAAACTTCTTTCAAGTTATTGGCTGTCATGACCTAAAATCTAGTCCACTGCCATTTGAGTGTCCAGTCCGTTGACACAAAGGACAAAAGATTATTAGTGGTTAATATAAGAATTTAGTGGTGCAGAGAGAGAGGGAGAGTAATAACGAGAATGCATTAACTGAAAAACTGACAATTAATATGAAGATGGTAAAGGAAGAGATGGCAATGGGTGTTGATGAGGTATCTAAATGGAGGAATGACACAACGTACAGTAGTGAGGAGACTGTCAAAGAATCTGCAGTAGTGAAACTGGACCAGTAGGGTGCAGTAAGGGTGTATATAACTATGCCGCTGTACTGCCTCTTATGACCAACCCGGTGCCCTGACGCGGTGCCCCACTACCAGCCACGTGTGTCACTGAGGATAATTCATAAAGCACCGTACAGCGTGATTCATTTCACGGATATCTGATATAACCACAAAGGCAATGTCCTGCCATCCCCGGTGTAAGTCATAGTTCAATGCAGCCCCTCCCAGCAGCCAAGCGTGTGTGGACATCTGTTTAATTATCGGACACAAAGCCCGGGGGTGGGGTGGAGTCAATGATGGGATGGTAAGGGGACAGTGGTGAAGAGAGGGAGAGAAGTTCAAGGTCTTTCGTAAAACAGTTAACATGGAAATAATTTTGACTGAGTTCCAAGAAAAGAAACCTAACTGAAACATGGTACAAATGGACAAGGTACAGCCAATCAATAGCGTCGGCCCTCAGACTGGACGTATCATTCTGAAACATGAACGAGGAATTGTGATATATAGGACAGCCAGCGAATATAAGTGCAAATACTGTCCTTGGTAATAATTAGGACTTGGATTCACATATGACGTCACATACTGGGTGTTGTATATTTAAAGGCAGCATGTCAATAAATTCATGAGTGTCTGCAGAACTCGCCCGTTACCACATCCAACGAACGCAAGAGGTGCGATACTTGACTGGCTGACTGAGTACATAGGCGACCAAATGAAGATATAAAATTATTTTATGGAATAGTAATGGAACACGTTAACAAGCAACAGTCAGAGTAAAGACAGCTGGCCCAACTCCTTGTCGTGCCACGGACTACGCGTACAACATGATGATGATGATGATGATGATGATGATGACACGTAATCTAAGAGTTCTATGATGCTTCATTTACTCATCTATCCATCATCTTGCTTGCTTTCACTGGCCTTGGCATCCCAAGATCTGATTACATCTGTTATCCATCATTTTCTATGATTAGCCTACTTCAGTTTTTCTATTCTTTTTTTTTTCATTTAATGCAAGAAGGAAGGAACCAAAGGCAGAGCCCGCAAAACGTTCCTTCCAAGGGAAAAAAAAAACAATACAGAAGAGGGCCATATTCAAAATCCACTCATTTCGACATGACTGGACACACTGCGTTTGAAAGACTGGAGATCATAGGAAGTAGAAAATACAGACAGAAGGAGACAGTTCCAGAGTTGACATGTTGCATAAATGAAGGACTGGAAGTAACAGTTAACTCTTGCATTAGAGAGTTGGAGAGAAAAGGGATGAGAGTTCGTTGATAGACGGGTGCTGCGCGCCCGTCGTAGAGGTGGAGGGATTCAAGCAGACAGTTCAGAGAAGTACTGACCATTGAAGTAGCGATAGAAAACAGATAAAGAGGCAACAGTGTGGCGAAAAGACAGAGGTTGAAGGGAGCTAGTAAGAGAAGGAGAGTTGATGAGACGAATAGACTTTGACTCCACCCTATAGAGAAGAGCTGTATGTGGGAAGCCTCTCCACACATGAGAGTTGTACTCTACACAGGGGCGAACAAAACCAGTGTATAAAGTAAACAACTGAGCAGGGGTAAAGAATGAACGAAGTCGGCTTAGTACACCTACTCTTGGAAGCAGATTTTACAAGAGATGCAATATGATCTTTCCAAGATAAGTCCCGTGTGAATGAAACCCCAAGCATGTTCAAGGATGACGCAAGATTCAGCTGGATATTATTAAACATTAGTGGGTACTCCTTTGGAAGATTTTGACGGGTTGTTAGGTTTAAAAACTGAGTCTTTGATGCATTAAAAACAAGATTATTTTTACCCCAGTCAGAAATACGAGCCATGTCAGACATCAGGTGTGCCATAGTCTCATCCTTTGTTGAAGTAACTGCTGAGATGGACGTTGCGGAAACCGAATGGAACGGTGAAAGGTGGAATCATCAGCGTATGAGTGGATAGGATTAGATGTACAGCTTAGAAGATCATTGATGAATTAAAGGAAGAGAATTGGTGATAGAACAGAGCCCTGAGGAACACCGCTGTTGATAGTTCTAGGAGAAGAATGATGGCCATCTACAACAGCAGCTATAGAACGACCAGAAAGGAAGCTATAGATGAAGGCACAGTTAGAAGGATGGAAATCGTAAAAGGGCAGTTTGGAAATCAAAGATTCATGCCAGACTTAATCGAAAACCTTTGAAATGTCAAGTGCAATGGCAAAGCATTCGTCAAAGTCCCGAAAGGAAGATGACCATGAGTCTGAAAGGGAGGTCAGAAGATCGCCAGTGAAACGTCCCTCACGGAACCCATAATGACGATCAGAAAGAAGGTTGTGATAGGAAAGATGCTTTAAAATTTTTCTGTTAAGAATAGACTCAAAAAGTTTTGAGACACAGGATGTTAAAGCAATTGGATGATAGAGGGCTGGGAATGGACACCCTTCTTTGAGACTGGCTGAATGAGAGCAAACTTCCAGCAAGAAGGAAAGGTACAAGTTGAAAGACAAAGGAGAAAGAGTTTACCTAGACAAGGTGTAAGCACAGAAGCACAGTTCTTGAGGACAACAGGAGGGACTCCATCAGGCCCATATGCCTTGTTAGTATGTCATAAAGACTTTGTAGTTACTTGTAGAGAAGTATATTTTAGACTTGTGGTCGAGCGGCTTTTATATCTTGTAGTAGTTTCCCCACCAGATGTCATGTAGTGACGGGAGAGGTAAAGAATAGTATGGGACTATTTTTATTTGTCTTGGAAATATTAAACAGGTATAATAGTATAAGTCCTGGGTAGCTACCTCCCTGTCTCGCTATCTCTCTCTCTCTCTCTGTTCTAAGGCTAATCTCCGTCTCGACCTCTCTCTAGGGTCGCTTGTCTCCTCCTAAACTCTCTTTCCTAACATCTCGTGTAGTAGGGTGTGTGTGTCACGTATGTTCCTCATGGCAACAGAACTTTCTCACGAGAGGACTGCTGACAGCTAACTGCATCATCTCCTTACTGGCCGCTGTCGTCAGCTTTCCTCCGTGTAAGCGTTTAGCGCTGCTCGCTTCTCGCAAACACAACACCTTCTCATCATTTGACTTCCTGCTTCTATCTGTCTCTCTATCTATCTATTTATTTATCTATCTATTATGTAGTCCTATATTTGCTCGGCCGCGAAAAATGGCGTACCATCGACATTTAATAGTTATAATATATTAATACATACTACATACACATTATAATGAACTTATAAGCTAATTAAGTGAAATACATAATATTGTAAAGTAACATAATTGTATGAATATTGTATACATATATTATTCATAGTAAATAGTGATTATTCAGTAATATTACATTTTAAATAAGTTGTATACATATTTGAATAAATGCAATATAATTGTGCAATGGTAATACTGCTAAGTTATACATTACATATTTGAGTTATCACTTTAGTAATGTCTAATATTTCATCTAACTTGTATGATGATACTGGTAATATAGAATTGTGCTATAATTGTATGACTTATAATATTGTACTAACATTGTGGTACTACATAATTATGTTGGCCTTATAATTGTAGTTACATTTTGTTAATGCAACTATTACATATGTGTCTTGGCCTTATAATTGTAGTTAAAGTTACATAAAAGTTACATCTTGTTAATGCAACTGTTACAAGTATTGAGGCCAGTGATGGCAGAAAATACATCAGCTGGAGAAATTTTAATGTCAGCCATGAGGAAGTCAGAGGGAGGAAGTGATGGAGGAACAGCACCGGAATCGTCTAAGGTGGAACTGGAGGAGAAAGTCTGGGCAAAGAGATCTGCTTTATCAAAAGAAGAAATAGCTACAGAACCATCAGAGTAGAAAAGAGGAGGGAAGAATGATGAAGTAAAGTTCTTAGAAAAGTTTTTGGCAAGGTGCCAGAAGGTGTGGGAAGAATTCGAGTTGGAGAGTTGAGAGCTTTTAGTACGTATGAAATTATTTTTAGGAGAGCGAAGAACAGACTTAGCACGATTCTGGGCAGAAACATAAAAAAGATGTGATTCAGGGGTGGGTTGGCTCTGGTACCTCTTATAGGCTTTCTACTTGTTGCAGACAGCATTAGAACAAGCGTGATTAAACCAAGACTTTCTTGCATTAGTTAAAGGATATGAGAAAGGAATGTATGCTTCCATGCCCGAGAGAATAACCTCCGTAATGCGCAAGGCACACCCAGATGACTCCCGGCCATGGAAGCAATAATCATTCCACGGATAATCAAAGATGTACTGCTTAAGGGCCTCCCAATCCGCAGCTCCAAAGTGCCACAGTTGACGCTTCTTTGGAGGATCCACAGGCTGTATTGATGCGATAGGACAGATTATGGTAATAAGGTTATGATCAGAGAAGCCAAACGGAGAGTAAAGATTAACAGCATTGGAGCTCTCTCCAAGGCAGTCAGGGACACGGGTAGGGTGCTGTACAAGCTACTCTAGGTCAATATGGTTAGAAAAGATGTAGGCTTGTTCACCAGGAGGATCAGTGAAAAGAGAGGAGAACCATAGGTGGTGGTGAACATTGAAATCTCCTAGAATGGAGATTTCAGTGAAAGGAGAAATGGATAGAATGTGTTCCATCGTAGATGTAAGATAGTTAAAAAAATTTTGATAGTAGAATTAGGAGTTAAGTAACCAGCGCAGATACATTTAGTCAGAGAATGACAGAAGAGCCGAAGCCAGAGTGTAGAGAATTCAGAAGAATCAAGTTCAGGAACAAGATAGGAAGATAGGTCATTGTGTACATATTGTTACATAGCCTATGATTTCATCATCCTTTGTGTAATTTTAACGCGTAGTGTGCTGCATGTTTGATCACTAGCGTGTTCTGCCTCAGTTCCCCCCTTCTACCGTTATAGTAGAGTACGTCGTTCTTTCTGTTGTTCAGAGCGGGATTGTCAACTCTTTGTCCCCATGGCTTCATTTGCGCGTCCTTCTTACTAGTTGTATCAAGCTCTGCCGGCCCCTATATAATGAGCTCAGTCTCTACATTAATGGCCACTTAGATCTACTCCTCATTTTGCTCACATCTCTGTCCTCCCCTGTACAGTTATTATTATTGTGAGTGCTCAGGAAGTCTCCAACCATCTAGCAGCTGTGTGTAATTTGAGTATAACTGTTGTTGCATTTTTTCTTGTACTGTGTAGCATAAGGTTGATTCTTGAGCCTAGTGGGGTTTTTGTAATTCATGTGAAGTTCTTATTGTCAGCCATCATTAATAATAGTTTGTATCTGTAATAATTTATCTTGCATTAACTGAGCATTACCCAGTGTATTTTCATTTTATCAGGGCTGACTTAGGTAAATTTACTCTTGCTAATTTCATGTTAATAGAGGCTATTGCAGTTAACCATATATTTAACCTGTTTTTGCCATTACATTATCCTTATGAGTCCTGAATGTTTTGTTGTTAGTTTGAGCATTAAACTTTAACTTGTAATTTAACCTAACTCTTTTGTTTTGAACCTGGAACTTTACGGGACAGTAGTGATTTTTAGTATTTTCACTTAAAGTGTACATTATCTTTCTCTGTTCCGTAACATAAATTTGGCGACCTCATATCAGGATATTCAGGATATTATCATAAGGATATTGCTTGATATTTTGTGATTGTTACTTATTCATGATGTCTACTATTACTACACTTGATGAAGCCAAAGATTTTTTGTCAAATGTGCAAACAGTGTGTGATGTAGAAAACAGAACAAAGAATGAACTTAAGCTTGTTGCTCAACAATTGGGAATTGTTGTTCGCTCTCATCATTCTAAAGATCAAATTGTTGACATGATTCATGAAAGCTTGTTTAATGTAACTCCTCCAAATGAGCAAACGCAGATTGAATTAGCTAAGTTACAGCTAGCCCTGCAGGAGGCTCAGGCTAAGGAGGCGGAGTCTCGTGTTAAGGAGGCTGAATTTCAAGCACGTGCTAAGGAGGCTGAGTCTCAGGCTAAGGAGGCTTGTGTTAAGGAGGCTGAATTTCAAGCAAATGCTAAGGAGGCGGAGTCTCAGGCTCGGATTCAGGAGGCACAAATACAGGCACAAGTTGAACTTGCCAGGATTCAGGCAGACCATGAGTATCGCATGAAACAAGGTGGAACTGGATCATCTAGCTCTGATGATTTTGATGTGGCTAAAAATGTTAAACTTGTCCCTCCTTTTAATGAATCTGATTTAACAAAGTATTTTCAGTTGTTTGAGAGGGTAGCTACAGGTTTCAATTGGCCCAAGGAGTATTGGCCAGTACTCCTTCAAACTGTTCTCACCGGTAAAGCTCAAGTAACTTATGCATCTTTGCCTCAGGATCAATCTGATAATTATGATGTAGTTAAGAGCTTGATTCTTAAGGCCTATGAGCTTGTTCCTGAAGCCTATAGAGTAAAATTTAGGACAACTTACAAGCAAGATAAGCAATCCCATGTTGAGTATGCAAAAATCAAAGAAGATCTGTTAGAGCAGTGGTTAAATTCTAAGAATGTGGATTCTGATTTTGGTAAATTTAAGCAGATGATTTTGCTGGAGGATTTCAAGAGGTGTATTAATAAAGATGTAAGCCTATATCTTGATGAGAAAAGAATAGATAATTAGTCTGATGCTGCAGTTTTAGCTGATGAATATGTTCTCACTCACAAGAGATATTCTAAAGAAAAAGGGAAAGCTGAGAGTAAGTACGTTGCCTCTACTCAGAGTACAGGTAACAGGAAAGAGAATGAAGATGATGTTTCTCAGGAAGTAAATACCAGCTTCACCTCTAGATTTCAGAAAAGTAAATGTACTTATTGTAGTAAGCTTGGTCATACTACGGAGAAATGTTTCAGGAGACAGCGTGATGTGAACAAAAAGGAGTCTTTAAATATTCAGTCAATTGGTCTAGTGTCCACTCTTGAGAGTTCCCAGAATTGTTTAACTGAGTTAACTGAACCTGCTTTGAGGGGTAACTTAAATTCTCATGATGGAGCTCCTCTTTTGAGCAGTAACGTGGGTGACACTGTCAAGAGTTCATGTGCTAATTTCCTGGCTGATGGTTTTGTCAGTCCTCTGGACAGTAATGACAGGAAATCAGTTAAAATATATCGTGATACAGGTGCTTGCCAATCCCTTATGCCGACCAGTGTTCTAGGCTCTAATGTTAATTCCTCTGATGAAACTGTAATCTTACAAGGTGTAAGGAATAATTACTTCTCTGTCCCTCTGTGCAGAGTGAATTTAGAGTCTGGTTTTGCTAATGGTTCCGTTATGGTTGGGTTGGTTGAGACACTCCCAATGTCAGGTGTAACTTTCTTACTTGGAAATGATATTGGTGGAAGTCAAGTGTGTCCAGGTCCTCAGTTGTCTAGTGAGCCAGTGGCTGCGACCCAGGATTGTGATGTCCCTGATGTGTTCCCTGCATGTGCTGTCACTAGGGCTAAGTCTAAAGTTACTGGTGATTTAGAGGATAATGATGATGATGATGTTATCCTAGCTGACACTTTTCTTGCTAATTTGGACCACTCACCAGATGAGGCAGTACCCCGTAGTGTTGATAATTTGTCTCGTCAAGAGTTGGTTGAGTTGCAGTTTGCTGACCCTGAGTTGAAAGGTCTAGCTAACTCTGCTTGCAGTGAGGAAGAGTCAGCTGGTGCTTCTACTTGTTATTATATAAAGTCAGGAGTACTTATGAGGAAGTGGAGACCCCCAACAGTATCAGCCGACTGTGAATGGGAGGTTGTACATCAAGTTGTCATCCCTCGTGTTTGTAGGCAGGATATCATTAGAGTGGCTCATGATTCCAGTTTGGCAGGACACCTTGGAGTGAGGAAGACTGTGGCACGCATTTTGAAACACTTCTACTGGCCAGGTATCTTCAGGGATGTTTCCTGGTATTGTAAGTCTTGTCACACCTGTCAAGTTGTGGGGAAGTGTAATCAGACCGAAAAGGTTGCACCTCTAGTTCCCATTCCTCCTTTTGAGGCGCCTTTCACCCGTGTGTTGGTGGAAATGGTGGGCCCTCTTCCTAAGACTTCTTCAGGAGTTTCTTATGTGTTGACCCTGATTGATATGGCTACTCGTTATCCTGAAGCCATTCCACTTAGAAATATCTCAGCAAAGAACGTGGTTAAGGAAATGCTAGGGTTCTTCACAAAGTTTGGTCTGCCCAAGGAGGTACAGTCAGACTGGGGAAGTAATTTCATGTCAAACGTTTTCAAGCAGTCTCTGAAAGAGTTGGGCATCACCCAGATCACGTCTTCAGCTTACCATCCCCAGACCCAAGGAGCGTTGGAGAGATATCATCAAACACTCAAATCGATGCTCAAGAAATACTGTTTGGAACATCAGAAAGACTGGGATAAAGGTCTTCCATTCGTTGTGTTTGCTGCAAGAGAATCTCCAAATGAATCACTGGGCTTCTCACCTTTTGAACTACTGTTTGGCCATGAAGTAAGAGGACCCCGTAAGTTACTCAAGGAATGCTGGCTGTCGGAGGAAGATGACGTCAACCTGCTGGAGTATGTGATGAAGTTCAAAGAACGGCTGTCCACTGCTTTACAGCTGGCGAGAGAGAATTTAGGAGCTGCTCAGGAGAAGATGAAGACTTGGTATGATAAGAAGTCCAGGTTACGCCACTTTCAGCCAGGAGATCAGGTTTTGATTCTGCTACCAGTTCATGGGCAACCTCTTCAAGCCAAGTTTAGTGGTCCTTATTTCGTGGAGAAGAAACTCAGTGATGTCAACTATGTCATCGCCACACCAGATTGTAGAAAGAACAAGCAACTATGTCACATCAACATGCTAAAGTTATATCACAGGCGGGACGAAAATAATCCAGTCTGCACTGTAGCTGTTCCACCCGAGTCTGCAAGTGAAGCTCTCCCATGCAGTATGAGCCTGAGTGATAGTTTGGGGAAGAATCCTGATATCATGAATGATCTCCAGACTAAGCTTTCTCGTCTAGCTCCCGAGGAAAGGCAGGAGTTTTCGGCATTACTGCAGGAGTACCCACAAGTGTTCCGTGCCACTCCAGGAAGAACCACTGTGTTGATGCATGATGTCGATGTTGGAGACACAAAGCCAATTAAACTGCCTCCTTACCGTGTGAACCCAGTGAAAGTTCCTCTCATCGAGAAGGAGCTTGGCTACCTGTTGGACCACAAGATGATTGAGCCCTGTCAGAGCGAGTGGAGTTCTCCTGTCACTCTAGTCCCTAAGCCAGGTGGGTCACAGGGGCTTTGCATTGACTACAGACGTGTTAATCAGATAACTAAAACAGACACTTACCCTCTCCCTCGTGTGGAAGATTGCATAGACAAGATCGGAAAGGCTAGGTACATAAGTAAGTTTGATTTGTTAAAGGGATACTGGCAAGTACCTATGACTGAACGTGCTAGGGAGATCTCATGTTTTGTAACACTAGGAAAGACTTTTGCATGTTCCGTAATGCCATATGGTATGAAGAATGCACCAGCCACATTTCAGAAGCTCATGAATGTTGTAACAGAGGGTTTGGCAGGGTGTGTTGTTTATATTGATGATGTATTAATCTTCAGTGACAACTGGAAAGATCACCTATGCCATGTCAGTAAATTTCTTGAACGTTTGGTTCATGCTAATCTTGTAGCTAATTTATCAAAGTGTGAGTTTGGTCAAGCTAAAGTTCAGTACCTTGGGTATGTAATTGGTGATGGACATGTTGCACCACCAGGAGCTAAGGTTCAGGTTATAAGTGATCTTCCCAGACCTAAAAGTAGGAAAGAGCTACAAAGATTTTTGGGAATGGTAGGTTATTACAGGAGATTTGTTCTTAACTTTTCAATTCTTGTATCACCACTTACAGACCTACTGAAAAAGGGAGTTAAATTTGTCTGGACTGATAACTGTGAATCCTCTTTCAACAAACTTAAAGCTATTCTATGAAGTCAGCCAGTGCTCGCTACTCCAAATTTTGCTAAGCCTTTTAAGATGGCTGTTGATGCAAGTGATACAGGATCTGGGGCTGTTTTGCTGCAAGAGGATGATCAGGGTATTGAACACCCTGTATCTTATTACAGTAAGAAGTTCACTCCACCTCAAAAGAACTACTCAACTATTAAGAAAGAGCTTTTGGCCTTGATTTTGGGTTTACAGCATTTTTCATTTTATTTGTGTTCTGGTTTTGACCCCATAGTCATTTATACCGATCATAACCCATTGAAATTCCTTAGTAAGTTTAAAGATAAAAATCAGAGATTGACAAGATGGAGTCTACTTCTTCAGGAGTATTCATTAGACATACAACATGTCAAGGGGAAAGCAAATGTTATTGCAGATTGCTTATCTAGACTTTAGACAGATTGTTTTAGAGTAATAAGAAATTTCCTTTGTAAATTTCTTTTTCTTTGTGGGGAGGTGTTACATAGCCTATGATTTCATCATCCTTTGTGTAATTTTAACGCGTAGTGTGCTGCATGTTTGATCACGAGCGTGTTCTGCCTCAATTCCCCCCTTCTACCGTTATAGTAGAGTACGTCGTTCTTTCTGTTGTTCAGAGCGGGATTGTCAACTCTTTGTCCCCATGGCTTCATTTGCACCTCCTTCTTACAAGTTGTATCAAGCTCTGCCGGCCCCTATATAATGAGCTCAGTCTCTACATTAATGGCCACTTAGATCTACTCCTCATTTTGCTAATATCTCTGTCCTCCCCTGTACAGTTATTATTATTGTGAGTGTTCAGGAAGTCTCCAACCATCTAGCAGCTGTGTGTAATTTGAGTATAACTGTTGTTGCATTTTTTCTTGTACTGTGTAGCATAAGGTTGATTCTTGGGCCTAGTGGGGTTTTTGTAATTCATGTGAAGTTCTTATTGTCAGCCATCATTAATAATAGTTTGTATCTGTAATAATTTATCTTGCATTAACTGAGCATTACCCAGTGTATTTTCATTTTATCAGGGATGACTTAGATAAATTTACTCTTGCTAATTTCGTGTTAATAGAGGCTATTGCAGTTAACCATATATTTAACCTGTTTTTTGCCATTACATTATCCTTATGAGTCCTGAATGTTTTGTTGTTAGTTTGAGCATTAAACTTTAACTTGTAATTTTACCCTAACTCTTTTGTTTTGAACCTGGAACTTTACGGGACAGTAGTGATTTTTAGTATTCTCACTTAAAGTGTATATTATCTTTCTCTGCTCCGTAAGAATATACACAACATCCACCTTTGGCTTTGAAATGAGTATAGAGAAAGCAGGAGGATACAGAAAACGGTTTGCTGTCAGTTGCCTCAGACAGCTGAGTCTCGGTAAGAAAGAGAAGGTGAGGTTCAGAGGAGGAGAGGTGGTGTTCGACAGAGTGAAAGTTAGAGGAAAGGCCGCGAATGTTGCAGAAATAAAGAAGTTAGTCAGGCAGTGGATCCAGGCAGCTCAAAGAGTCGTCACATTCTCATTCCTATATAAACAGAACACCTGGAGGGGGAGGTACACTTAAGGGTCAGAGGCAGAAATCTTATGAGAGTGACAAGAAACTTTTGCATCAAGAAAGTATAATGCATGGGAGATTATGGTTGTTTAGCCATGAGAGAGAGAGAGAGAGAGAGAGAGAGAGAGAGAGAGAGAGAGAGAGAGAGAGAGAGAGAGAGAGAGAGAACGGTTGATATGAACGCTGAAGAGATACGCGTGCTGTGGAGACGAAGAGGACGTAATGTTTGTCTTTTTAATCATCACTGCCTGGGCGACAATGCTTCATCTGCACTCTGCTTCCTCACCTTTCACTTCGTCACGCTTCTATTTCCCCTTCACCCGTAACAAGGTGGCAGCAGAGCCTAAGCTTGTTTATATGTACTAATGTAAGCGGGAGTGGGTGAAAGGAGGGGAGGGGTGTTATGATCAGCATGAAGTAACTATGACTGAAGGACACGAATTGTGAAGGGTGTTGGGAGGAGCAGTAATTAGGTACACAGAAGGACGGAGAGTAAGAGGGATAAGAGAGGGACAGAGAATGATGGGGAGACAGAAGGAGAGTGAGGGGGAGGGGAAGGGAACAAGAAGTGATGGGGAGGGGAGAGGGACAAAGCGAGGATAGGGGGGCTGGGGCATTGTTGTTGCTGTTGTGAGGGGGAGGGAGGAGGGACAGGGAGAGGGCAGGGGGGCTGGAAGATTGTTGTTGCTGTTGATGCTGTGGAAACAGACTCATCTATATATCACTCTGGTGGAATGCAGGCTTTAGTTATCTTTCTGAAGTTCGTCATCCTTCTTTTGGGGGATAAGTACAGAGTTGGGGGACGCATGAGCTTCCCAGCCAAATCAGTGCCATCACGTGAAGGTGTCCCTCTCCAGGACCCTGGAGGGATAATGAAGAGTTATACTGGAGAAAGAGAAATGAAAAATGTATGAGGTGTTGCAGGGACAGTGGATGGTCATTTTGTGAGGAAGTATCGAGAGGATGAAGAATGGGAGAATGAAAGAAGGACAGCCAGTGTGGAGAGTAGGAAACATAGGGGGAGGAGAGTGTGTGTGAAAAAAAAAGGAAGGGAATGCGAAGAGAAACGATATATTTCAGGAGCAACTAACTTGGGGGGAATAACAGTTAAGGATGAAAGGAATCCTCATTATGGGAGTTAATGACAAAAGATGTGAAGGTCTTGGAGAAGGAGTCTAGACTGCAGAAAATTTGGGAGGAAAATAAAGACCTGGAGAGGAGTGGAGGAAATAGATATTAACAGATAGATATGCCACAAGGTACAGGTAGGAATATGGTTGTGTGGGAGGGGGAGGAATGGAGAAAGATGGTTGTGTGGGAGATGGAAGGAGTGGAAGATGAAAGTGTGGGAGGAGAGAGGAGTGGAGCAAGATGAGTGTGAGGGAGGAGGTAGTGGAGGAAGATGGGTGTGTGTGGGAGGTGGGAGGAGAGGAGGAGGATTGGAGTATGGGAGGAGGGAGGAATGGAGGAAGACGGGAGTGTGGGGGAAGATGAGTGTGAGGGAGGAGGGAGGGGTGGAGGAAGATGGGAGTGTGGGAGGAGGGAATGGAGGAAGATGGGTGTGAAGGAGGAGGGAGAAGTGGAGGAAGATGGGGGCGTATGTGGGAGGTGGGAGGAGTGGAGGAAGATGGGTGACAGGAGGGAATGGGGAAAGATGGGTATCGGGGAGGAGGGTGAAGTGGAGGAAGATGGGTGAGTGGGAACAGGAAGGAGTGGAAGGGACTGAGGACAGGAGGTAATAGCGCCAGAGGGGAGAACAATGGCGTCACTGTAAAGGATGATGAACAGACAGATGGCTTGAGGGGTGAGAGATAAAACTAGATCATTAATTTGTGTTTTAGGGCGAGGATGCATAAAAGGGAGTGGGTGCCATACCCTAATGGTGATGGTGGGTATTTTTATGAAAGCTTAAGATGAGTCATAGATGAGGAAGCAAGAAGTTATATGGGTCAGATGTGAAAGTAGGTATCATTTTGAATATTAGTTATTGATATCAAGTGAAGGCGTCCACGGAATGGAACGCTGTTCACCGAAGCGAGGTGACCACCACCATCTTATCTACTGAAGCTGTTAAGATGGTGGCCACCTCACTCCGGTGACCAGCGTTCCACCCCGTAGACGCCTTCTCTTTATTGCGCCACCTGGTGGCCTGAATTTTTGATTTTTAACACTTTTCCTAAAGTGCCAAGCTCAGAGGAATCTTCAGTTAATATCTGAGCAAAAGTTGTGCATTAATATGGATTATAACCCACTTTTACTGATTTTCTTTTTTTTCGGAATTTAAGCAAACTTTCAAAATATGTGAGCTTATAGAGCCAGCTGGTAGCCTGAATTTTTGACTTTTAACAATTTCCCATATTTGACAAGCTCAGAGGAATCTCCGGTTAAAATGTGAGCAAAATTGGTTGATATATAATGATTTTATCCCACTTTTACGGGTGATTTTTAAAAAAATTTCCTCCTATACTGAATTTTTACATTCACTGCGTACGATGGAATTTTTACTTGATCATTTGGTACTAGATATGAATGAATCAATGAACCAAAAAGATGGATTTTTAGAAATGTACCGATATAGCAGAAAATTGACCCAAAAAAGTACGTGGTCACCTCTGCTCGTTTTCCTCGCTCCAGTGACCATTCACATCACATAAGACTGTCCAATACAACCTTTTGAGGCAGACCTTGGGTGAAAAGGAAATCGTACACTAACAATGTGAAGCTGTTCATTAAAGGGGGCAGTTAGGGTAAGTGACTTGATGACTGACGCCCAACGATGAGTGGCTGGGTAAGCAACTTTAAGTCAGTACTACAGTATAACGTAGCTACGGTGAGACGAAGGAAGAAGAGGCTCGAGAGACGATCACAGTGGTGGAATGAAGTTCAACATTTTTATAACGATTATAACAGAACACAATTTTTGGGATAGTCAACAACAGATTTAACCTTAGCTATAGTTACCTCCTGTCCACTTTAGTCTTCTTACCTCCAAATACTTATTCAGCTTAGGGGATACATCTTGTAATAAGGGGGTTATTTAAAGCTACATCAAACCACTCTAATTAATAAAGTCTCTCCAAAGTAGAACAAAATTGTCTGATGGTATCACGAATTCGATATTAAGACCTCATCGTACTGTGGTGGTCAAAGATGCGGAAGAAACTATTTGTGAAGACAGATAACACTTTAAAATGGAAGACCGTGATATCAATAACTTGCTCTTTATGGTAAATATAAAAAAAGTTAGGCAATAAAAGTAAGCCATTTGTGCAAGGAAGAATATTTCCTAAAAAATCAAGCGGAGAAATATGTAACTTTCTGCCATAGTACCTCACACAAAAACTTTAGGATAAAAGAAACTGAAAAGGGATGACAAAAACTATGAGGAAGTGTTGAAAGTTGTGGATGAAAGGCGTCCAAGAAGTTATAGTAAAAGCAGGAAGAAAGTAAAGAGAGGAAATATTTGAAATGTCATCTGGTACCCCATGCACACAGTTTATACTTTTAAATCAATAATGAAGATTTTATGGGAGAGGAGCGGAATTGGGAAACTTACCTATGTCACGGGGTTTTTTAAAATATCACGGTGTTTTTAAAATAATTGCTAAATATTATTTAATTGATACTAATGTTCAATAATATTGAAGAGCAGGAACAATGATTGTCTTGCTACATCAAGCAACGATTACTTTACGCTGGCTTGCGCACGATTCTCTAAGAACGAGAATGTATAAACTTTCTCAACAGTACACAGCAGAGACTAATTACTCACAAATGCTGAATTAGTACTGTTAGCCTCTGGAGAAAGTTACTTCACCCCTGACAATAAATAATACTAATAATAATATCAGGTTCTTGCTGATGCTTAACTCCTAGGTGGCACAACGGATTTTAATAATACAACAAAACTGGCCTAAGTACCAGTTATGAATGGCAAAACGTTTATGCAAGCTAGGAGCTATATGGAAAATAAGCTTAATTATGGAGAAATGAAACAAGAGTTTACTTTACATTAAGCTCAAGAAAAAGAATTGTTAAATTTACTGATTACAAAATAAATTTAACGTTACAATTCAAAATCAAATTAATGAGATCGCACTCACTCACTCACTCGAGCTAAATTCTTACACCTAGGAAAAACACCTTAATTAAACTTTTAAGACTAGGAAAATACAAGAAGGAAATACTAGTCGATGAATGCTTTGTATCACCAAGGTGGGAGCACTGGGTAACTGTGATTCTAGTGGAGCTTGGGTTGACCTCTCACTTCTGGAGCACAGGACCTCTCTCCGTCAGAGCAAACAGTGGACTGAGTAAGTCGTGGGAAAGAAAAAGGGAGCAGTAGGCCGCATTTTTAAACGGTCAAGTGAGCAAAGCGCGCCCAAAACAAATCGCTCAGCGGAAGCGCTAATGTCTCACACAGAGACGATCACGCATGACAATGAAAAATTGATTTGACAAAGCTTCCGTCCGAATGAGCGGTTAACTGAACAATAAACAGTGAGTTTTCCACTAATAGTTCATGGCTTCTCACAAAAGGGAAATGTCGCAAATTTGATTCGTGACAACCTAGTTAAGTAGGTACCATATCATTTGCTAAGGAAGGTAAAAGGAAGACATCTAGAAATTATCATGAACCTCCAAGGAACTGAAGAAATTTCAGCCCGTCATCACAAAGGATTAGGAGCAAGATTTTGCTCTGAAGATGTCAATAAACAAAACTTCTGTAGATTCCACTTCCATCAATACCCTCTTGTGTCGGATGATGCATTAATGGTGGGATAGTGAATCATCAAAACCCAGTCAATATGTAACGAGAGCCAAGGTAAAACACCACACAGAGTAGTAGGCTCTGTTACCGACAAAATATGTTATAGGGTGATGCAAAATGAATGCAACCCATAACACTAGAAAGACGTAGGGGCATCACTGGTGAGGAGCAATGGTTTCAGGAGCATGGGACCACCCCACACTTCAAACCAAACATTGATGTGGCTGCGGCAGCGATTCGGGGATCGATTGATCAGTAGGAGGTGTGACCCCGAGTGGGCCCCACACTCAACCGACCTAAAAAACCCAGATTTCTATTTGTGGGGTTATGTGAAGGATCATGATTATGAAAGCCACCCCCAGACAATCAGAGACCTGAAAACAGAAATCACGGCCAACATCAGAGCTATCCCAAGAGAGGAGTGTGTCCGCGTAACTGACAATTTCGCGTTTAGGAATGCCTGCGACGTCGAGGTGGTCATTTGGAACACATTTTGGAAGGTCATAAAAAACAGACCATTTGAACAGCAGAACCCAAACTTCCAGGAGAGTTTTGTTTTGAACTTAGCTTAACATGAATGCAAACAAAAAAGCAAAATTCTTGTCAGTTGTATAAATGAGGCACACATATGGGTTACATTCATCCTGGGTCACCCTGTAGTGGCAATGATGACGAGGACAACAGGCTGAAGCCAAGTTAAGTACAATCATACAGAAAGTAGAAATATGCAAAGCGACGAATCAAAGTTGAACTGTAGTCAGTGCGGTAAAGATTTAAATTTTACCAGATGATAACCAACTTGGAAAAAAGGTAGGAGATATAACAAGGGAAGAGAAGGAGTAAGGGAAGATGGGAAAGTAAATAATGTGGGAGTGTGAGGAAAAAACAGAAGGTTAAATGGAAATGATGAAACTGTAAAAGCTGGAAAAAAAAAAATGAATCGTAGGTAGCTATGGAAAAATACTCTTTAGGAAGGATGACGGAGAATAGAGGCTTGAGAGGAGCAAATGATGATAAGCGGTCGAAAATGAAGCTCTGGGGAGGTAATGGTTGGGGAGTGAAGGGGCAGGGGAGGAAATGGTTGTAGGTAGTGAGAAAGGAGAGAAGGGGTATTACACACCACCATCACCCAGACCGTCGCCAACCACTACCATTCATTTCAATCTCAGGGCTTGAATACAAAACTCTGACGTATATTTCTTAAATAAGTATGGCACACTGCTTAAGAATTCAGGGGAAATTCATATCCTGCAGCCAGGAGACCAATCACAACAATAACTGTGAAAAAAAAAATTGCAATGAAGAGCAGAGTGATCCAAGGAGGAAAAGTGGTTGATGCTGTGAAGGCCTTCATACAAAATAAAGGACTGAGTACACGGGCTGCAAAACGATTGCATAAAGGTGTGTGTGAGGCCTGAAAACGGCATGGTATAAAATGCAGTATTAATGTGTCTGTCAAGAAGTCCATGACAGCTGTATCAGACAGAGAGCATATGATATAAGAATACAAAATGATTCGGGGATGAGGGTTGAGGCAGGAAGACAAGAGGAGTGACGGTGAAGGGACGAGGGTGGAGGGGTGGGCAGACAGAAAGGGAATATGGAGTAATTTAATGAAAAAGAGAAGCCGGAAGTGGTGAGCGACGAATACGGATTGATCCCTGGAGTTTTAAATTTATTTTAAAGAGTTAACGTTGACTAACAATGAAAAAAGTAACTTCAAGTGAGGGAGACCCAAGTAGCCACAGGGCAGGTAAAATTGGGGAGATGAAAACTAGAATGCAGGAAATTGGAGGAAGGCAAGGGAGAAGAGATACTGCCTCTAAGCTCTGGAAAAATGCTTTATGGGTGGATAGCCTTTATACAAAGTCATTTAATCCAGAATGCAGGGAACATTGTAAGTTCTGGATTATCGAATATTCCGGACTGGTGGACAGGCCCTCTGAAAAGCCCTCTAAACAACCACTAAACATTCATAAAATAAATAAAATCACAGTAATAAGATTTTTTTTTTCAACTTATCCATTTATAGACCATTGGAGCCCAGTGTCCACAGTACTGGACAGAACTGGGAATTTTCAAACCTTAATAAAGTAGGGAACCCCCGGGCAGGGACCTATGAGCTTCGCGACTGAGCCGATAGGCGGAGTGCGGTACACTTAGGACCCTCCCGGAACAGTGCCTGGCCCAGCAACTCTGGGATCCAATGGGTTAGTGTAGTGCAGTTGTAGGTGTGTTACAGGTGTATTACAGGTAAATCCAAGGCATCAGTAGTGTAGTAATCCAAGATAATCCTAGGGGTCATAGGTACAGTACTGTACCATGCTTCATCTCCGTATACACTACAATAAAGCAAACAATATTTCACTTCCACAGTAACTTATCTTTATTTTATCTGGACTTAATTTATTTGCTTATATATATATACAACCGAACCGTCGTTTTTCCCCCTTGTTAGCTCGGAGTAAAAATTCCAAACCGTCAGGCTTTCCGAACCATCAGATTCTTACTTAAAGTAATTTGACTGTACTAAGAGCGAAGGAGACGGAAGGGCGAGAGGCAGAGGTGCAATTATTGGTCATAAGATACTGGAATATCAATAGAAGAATGCGAGGAAAACTGCGGTGACTGTTGGTGAAAGTGGGAGAATATGGCATTTTGGAAAATGGAATGGTTTCTGAATTATGAAGCTGCCGAGAGGGTATATAATGGTGGGACAGGAATTCCACATAAGTCTGGGTGATTCTGCTACAGTGAAGGGATAAGGAAAGCTTTATACGACCCCTCCAATTCATAAGCCTTTAATAAGCTCCCAAAACCTACGAGAATACTGCAAAAATAGAGTAAAATTATAAGAAGTTCTCGTGTTGATGGGGTTTACACCACCTGGATGATAATGCTTTCTTCCAACTCAGTGCTCCACGATCACTTCACTCACCATGTACACTCCGACCAACACATCACCCTTACTCTGACTCTCTTATCTTTTTCTCCCTATCCCCTGGGATACCCGTTGTCCTGTAGGGAAAAAATACTGTTATATGTAACAAAACCTGGTTATAGCGTGAATCCTCATACTAGACTTTGCCTTTACGGCTGTAAGGATGAAAATTACTGTGGGAATAGCAAACACTTGAGACAGTATGAGCGGAGGTATGAATCTCTCACAGGTGACTGGAGGTTTGTTAATCTTGTAATGCTACCAGGGAATCAGGTCAACTTCCTACCCTTAAATGTTCTGAACTATCCTCGGATCTCTATGCCGTACAGGAGGTATTATGGGATTTGATGACATTAAAATATGAAATGTCATATACTTCAATTCCCTTTATTAGGGTACATACTCTTTTCTTCTCTGTGTCAATACAAAAGGAAAAGGCCTCCTGTTGCAGTTTCCATTCCTTTTCCTTCTTCCTTCTTTCCTCCCCATTCTATCCCTCCAGCGTCCCTTCCTCTCCCTTCTCCTACTCCTCTGTGCTGGTCGTGGCAAATCAAAAAGGATATACTCTAACTTGTCCTCGGTTCCTTTCGACCATATGAAGGAATTCTGGTTACGAAATTCCAAATGTTTTTTCTCGCACTAGTTGGGAAATATGTTCAACTACAAATTATTTCAGAGCAAAACATACAGCAACAACCACAACCACCAGTTTCATGCCCAGACCAGTAAACATGTCCTCCTTAGGAAGATCTCCCAAGTTATTGAATGTCTTGACCAAATATCTCGTCCATTACCATTTCTTTATAGCAATGGCGAAAGAGAAGCAATGGCTAGTGTCTGTGGTGCACATGAAAGGAGTATAATGTCCTGGAGTATGTTAACTGTACAGTGATAAATGTTTAGAAAATATCTGAAACAAAAGGAAGGCATTGGATGTTGATCAGACAGGCTATACAAAGAAATGATAAGATATGGTGAGGAGACTGGAATAAACCATTAAAGCATTACAGTCGAACGACGGCTTTTTATCTTTAATACTACTTCAACTTTCTTCAACCTCGGAACAACTTCTCGTATTATATGCTAAAAAGTGGAGAGAGGCAGGGGTGGAGGGAAGTGAGCTAAGGAGATGGAAGAGAAGAGGTAGAGAATGGAGAGAGACAGTGATGGAGTCAGGTAAGATAGAGAGATGAGGGAGAAGTGGCAGAGGTTGGAGACAGTGGTGGAGGGAGGCGGGACAGGGATAACAGTAGGGGATGCAGTGTCGAGGGCAGGTTGAAGATAATGGGGAGAAAAAGAAAAAAAAAACAAGAGAGAGAGGAGTACTGTAGGAAGAGCAGCTAATAACTGAGGAAGAATGTTTAGAGGCGATGGTGCAGAAAAGCAGGGGAGGTAACGACTGCTTCTAATAACAGCGAGATATAAATTTAAGACCTGTGTGGTGACACAGTGTTCTGCAATCCAGAAATATCAGTATGAATGTGGATAGTAGCACGACTCTGCGACTGAACAAGTCCAAGGGTGCTCTTCTGATAGATACTATTCTTTTACTGCACCAAACCTGCTTAAGCAAATAATTTCTATTGCACCAGTAAACATTGTCACTGAATTTAAAAAGAAGTTGGTATCATTCCTCTTGGTGCAAGGTGAGGTACGTTGAGAATGGTAGATGCAGTGAAGTAGGACAGAAGTTACAGCCTTTAAGTGACTGGCGCTGGGATCCAAATGCCAGTGTGGTCTGAACCTAGAGTGTAAACGCCAAGTACATGGCAGTGAATGGCGTGAGGGAGACTGAGGCCGGAAAGACGACGAGGAGATGTAAGTGTAGGAAATAAGGTGATGGGGAGGGGGGAAGACTGCTGGCAGTCGACAGGAAACTTTCGGGGAAACGCAAAGAAGATGAGAAAGCTGTATCGTGATGTGAGGGGCAAGATAATTAGGGCAAGAAAATATTATGAGGGACTTGCGAGGAGGTGAGAGACTTAGTGAAAGGACAAAGAGCAAAATATACGATAATTATGAGTGGAGTGAAACGATGAGAGCAAAATAATGTCAAAGAATGAAGCGATAAAAGTATGTGTGTGTGGGGGGGTAGGGGGGCTGAGGCAAGGAGATATAGGGGTGATAGGACATGGAAGGTGATGCTTGATTGAGTTACCTGTTGGGGAAAAAACGTGAGATGGTTATAGAGCAGGAGACAGTCATATAGGAGACGGGACACCAACCACAGTGATGGAGAGCAGTGAGGATAATGTGAATTATGTGAGGAAGATGCGAGGACAAGGAGGACTATGAAGAAGAGGAGGAGGATGTTCAAGTTTCTGGTTACGGAGGGAAAAGACGGAGAAGCATAAGGGAGAGGTAAAGGAAAGGGACAGAAAAGGGAGGAAATTAAAGCCATGAAAGGGGAAAAGGGTGAGGGACAGGGGAGAAACAGTGAGATAAAGGATGAAGGATATGTTGAATGCAAGAGAAGAAAGAGGAATGCCAGGCTATATAGTGGGTAGGAGTGGGCAAGAGAAGGGAAGAGTCAGAGAAATGAGGAAGCAGAGGAAATGAAGGAGCCAAAGGAGGGTATGGAAATAAAAATTATGGGGGAGAAAGACGGAGAATCAAGGCAAGTGAAGAGGAAAGAGAAATGGGTGAAAAGAAAGAATTTCTAGTGGGAGGGGGAAGTGCCCCCTTAGGCTCCTTGACAAATTGGTCACTCTATATCGTCTGCAGTCTCCAACAACAACCTCTTAAAAGATTCATACCACGGCCTCTTGACAGACTTACACCACACCCTCTTAAAAGGCTCACACCACAGCCTCTTGATAGACTTACACCACAGCCTCTTGACAGACTTACACCACAGCCTCTTAACAGACTCACACCACAGCCTCTTAACAGACTCACACCACAGCCTCTTAACAGACTCACACCACAGCCTCTTAAGACTCAGAAAAGACTTGTAGTGGCGTCACACAGGTCACACGAGGTGAAAAAACGCTCAACATGATACCTCAATAAGAGAAAGCAATTGGAGGCTGGCTGGACATAATATTATATTTGAAGATGCCGGGGAAAAGTGTAGCATTAGCGGCATAACACTAAGAAAAGCAATGGTCAGTACACCAAAGTAATTTAATTATGAAGAAAATAACTGCTGTTTTGACAAAGAAGAAATATGAAAAAATATAGAATGACAAGTAAATACGAAAATATTATTAGCCGAGCAACATAGACACTGCCGACACTCCATCACAAGAACAGCAGAGAAAACGCTGCATTAACTTCGAAGATAAAAATTTAAGGATTTGGAAAAGTAGCTCAGGCTGCTAAAAAGTTGAGACTGGAAAATAAAGTTTGTTCAGTAGTGGTTTCACTGGTGGTGCTCACGTGGAAACACTTAAATAAAGCTTCGGAAGGCATACAGAGAATCAAAGGGCTCAGTAATTTTCGAAAAGTTACTTTGCGGTTGTGTTTCTCCTCACCCTGATCGGTCGAATTAACTATATAGAACTTGTACTCCCTCTAGTTCATGTCACAGAGGAGCTACGGTGACCTTACAACCAAGTGTGTGGTGGTCGTGAATCAACCACACAAATTTATGCGGCTACCATGGCAACGCACCCTTTACCCTGACAGTACAGGTGGAATCATTCGTGTGAAGTTTTTGACATACAACAGGATCAAGGAGAACTGAAAACAACCAGTGCAAACTTCCGTATGAACGTAACAGCTACAGAGGCACTTCAGGATTTTAGACGATACAGGTATTAGCTCCAAGACAATAACTGTTGGTGAGATCCAAGCAAGAGAAGGTGGGAGAGTGAGAGGAGAGGTGGAATCATTTCCCTCCCTTACTTTCTCTTTCCCAGGGAACTCTTACTGAGTCTCCCCGGCACAACTAACTTTCATTAACCCGTGCAATCCCGCCGTTGGCATGGGGCCAACAGTAAAAAAAAAGTCTCTCTCAATTCCATCGACGTGATGGTGCCGACAGCAAAATTCGAGCTCTGTAGCATCTCAAATTGCTTCAGTCTAGCTAATTTTTTGTTAAGGAGTACCTTAAAGCATTGGCAACATTGTGCCCAAGCACTTGTAGCACTGAGTTTGGTTCTGAGTGGGGGGTAACATCAGTTGGACAGTCTGTCTGTCATAGCGTCAGGGTGTCGCGAAAAAGTGTCTGGGATTGGGTGGGTATAAAATTGCAAAAATGCCTGAGATGGTACGGGTTAATTAAAAAATTTTGTACACACAAAGTAATTCCTCCATAAGCGACTCAAGACTCCCCACTCTACTCTAAAACTGAGTAAGAGGGTGGCAGTGGAGCCTGGACCAGCAGCCACCAGGGTACAACTGAGTAAGAGGGTGGCAGTAGAACCTGGACCTGCAGCCACTGGGGTACAACTGAGTAAGAGGGTGGCAGTAGAGCCTGGACCTGCAGCCACCAGGGTACAACTGAGTAAGAGGGTGGCAGTAGAGCCTGGACCAGCAGCCACCGTGGTACAACTGAGTAAGAGGGTGGCAGTAGGGCCTGGACCAGCAGCCACCGGGGTACAACTGAGCAAGAGGGTGGCAGTAGAGCCTGGACCTGCAGCCACTGGGGTACAACTGAGTAAGAGGGTGGCAGTAGAGCCTGGACCTGCAGCCACCGGGGTACAACTGAGTAAGAGTGTGGCAGTAGAGCCTGGACCTGCAGCCACCGGGGTACAACTATATGGATCCTCCCAGTAATGGCACAACTTGGGTCCCCAAGCTACTTTTTCCATTAAGTTTCTCTGAATACTTGCCAAGCTATTCCACAGTACAATGGGGTGTTCTTGCTGGAGTAGGGGGCTCACTCGAACTGACTTTATTATTTTACTGGTTTAATATGGCACGTTATTAATACATTCTACGCTATTTTGGTTGACTATCATTACGATAAAACTGACAAAAGGATTTCTTGTGGCAGTGTAAATAATAAAACGATTCTCTCAGAAAAGCAGCTACAGAGACTTCTAATACTCAGGTAACCACTGTCTAATGTGGCACAATAGAGCATTATAAAGAAATATAGCTCCCCATGCATTTCAAAGGTTACCTTAATATCCCTCTAAATGTTTTTTTTATTTCTGTTAACCTCATAGTCCAACCTTTAGCTGTGTACTGGCAATGTGAATCTACTGACTGGCAGGATGGTGGGGAAAGAGAGAGAGAGAGAGAGAGAGAGAGAGAGAGAGAGAGAGAGAGAAAGGAAGTATTGAGACAAGGAATTATACTGCAGGGAGGATAACAAAAGAATAGCAATGACAGAAGAGCAGATTTTTTTTTTTTTTAAGTCTGCCAATAAATCACAATCCTCATCCCTGGAAATATGAATACACTTGGGAAAAGTTGCTGGAAAACAGTTGTATATTGTTTAATTTCGTTTACATATAACTTAGTCTGAAATAAATATTCCCACTCATCCCATTATCCGGCACTTTTTTCAGTTATTGTTTCTGTGCTACCCCAGTTTGTCTGACTGAGCAGACCCATCAACAGCAGGCAAACAACTGCCCAAGCAGGGCTGTCCCGTGCAGTGAACTGATGTTCCTAAGCGGCTGACAGCTTCTCACTACAGCAAGGCGTGGGGATTAGTGTAGAGGGTTGAATCCTGGGTGGAAACCTCATTTGCGTCTCACCCATTTAACAGAGGCACCGTGGTAGGCTCCATGTCAACCTCTTATTTGGCTATATGGTTACCACTCAGCACTGTAAATGGCTTCCTGTGTTGCATGAATCCATGAGGCTTGTCACTCTGAGTAGAGCATCCTGAAGTCGAAAGAGAAGCAATAAATAGTGACAGGAAGGATAGGAAAAACAGGAGAAGAGGACAGACACAGAAAAAGAATGATGGACGTGATGGAAGAATTAGGTAGCACTACATCAAGTGAATGGATGATGGGTGCCCCCATCTGCCACAGTATAAGAGAACTCTGTGTTTTCTTCTTAGATTTGTTATTGAGTGTGGATTTTAAAAATGTGGGGATGGCTGCGACTGAGTGTGGTTATAAGTTTGCTTAGCCACGTAGCTGCTGGAGGTGTCACTGATTTACGTAATATTATAATTGTCTGTTCTGAGGCAGTAAGAAAAAAAATCAATCCTAAATATAGTAGGTAAACTCACATCATACTCTGCATGTTTATAATTTAGACCCTTTGTTCACTTAGTACCGTAACTACTCATCCGAACACGTCAAACACTCTATAGTCACACGATAATTAAGCCTGTAATATCCCTGACATCATATGGCCTTAACTAGAATTAAATTCCTTTGTAAAGCCACATAATTAATATGCTAAATTCCAACAAATCCTTTTCACTCTTTCCACTCACATCTGGTTTGTGTTTCATCTCTTACTTGCCTTTAGAGACTAACTTCTTTCCTATACCCCAACTCTCTCTCTCTTGCCACCCACGATACCATCCACACACAACTGCTACCAGCTCTTCTCGCCCCTCTTATTCCCTCCTTGTGTGCCCACTATCCAGCACTTTTCATACAATCACTCCCACCTACTCACCCCTCACACTCACTACCACTATCTCACCGCCACATTACCTACCTTAACCCTCTGATTCTCACTGCTACTTTCCTTCACCCCTCGCTCACCCTCACTGGAACCTTCCCTCCACCCCTCTCACCCTCACTGCTACCCTCCCTCATCTCTCTCACCCTCACTGCTACCTCTCTTCAACCCGCTCACCCTCACTGCTAACCCTCTCTCACCCTCAGTCACAAGAACCTCCTCCCACACTCATACTGCCACCTCTTCATCCTTAGTCTCACCGCCGTTCTTACCCTCCTTCAATCTTAACCTTACTGGCTCCCCCATCACCCTCCCACTCACTCCAACCCCCTCACCCCAACTCACCTTCACACACGGATAGTCTCGGCAAGTTCTAAACCATCACCACCATCACTGGCACCACCATCATTCCACACAATGCTTCACCCACTCTGGGTACTTACCCCAGAAATCTGAAAAAATTAACTTGCACAAAGAAGGTACTCGCGTGAGAAATTTGGAAATTTTTTATTTTGGTCCGATGAAGGTGGAACAATGGAGTAATTCAATGGCAGATCTGATACGAGACAAAACTCATACATTATTGCATAGCTGGGTACAATTTTTCAGAGACAACATATCCATAACCCAAGTGCTTTGATAACTTAAATTTATCTGCTGAGGCTGCTGACTAACCAGGAACTCAGTAAGGTATAGACTCTATCAAGCTGGCCGTTTCATACATGGTGTTTTAAGTCATGGACATTATTGGTTTTATTTTCCTCATGGACCCATGTTTACCATAAGCCAAATGTCCATAAATATGATTCCCATTAATGGACCTATTTTCTCCAGCGACCAATTTTCCCTAATGGTCTTATCTTCCCTATAAACCTATTTTCTCAGCATGGGGGAACACCAGATCCAGATGTGAAGCTATCACCTCCCAGAGAAATATTTCCACTATGGATCTATATAAATTCAGGCACTTTTATAACCCACTGGACCTGTGTTTCCACTTGGGCTCGATTTCCTCAAGGACTTATTCTTCAATGGACATATTTTTCAGCACGAACATCTTCACCCATGGATGTATTCCCCAATAGATATGTTTCCCTCAGTCACCCACCCATCCACCCACCAACCCTTATACCTGCCCAATCAACCAATGTTGTCTGTCACAGTACCCGTAGTAGTACGACGAGTCACTAAGTTCCTTCACTCCTCCCCCACCGACTCAGAACAGTTAACAGTATATTGTAAGTGACTCAGTCGCGACGGTATATATCTGTAGTTCCTATTGTCAATTCAGTATCAAACAACTGCATTCGAGCACGGAAGAGTGATTATATATTTATGTTTTATATATTCAACCTGGGTGTGTTATAATGCCTCACTATTATCAAATGATGGCGAAATTTTACTGCCAGTCGTCTTCGGAATTTATGTTTCATGAGTGTATGCAGTAACGTGGAAGGAGAAGGTGGAGTTTTTAAAAGAGCTGGTTACTAACACCTACGAGTACACTGTAGTGGGAGGAGATTGGAACTCTTCAATGAAGAATTTTACGTGAAATTCTGCTCATAATAATGGCATTAGAGTCTCGTGACATTTTTGAAGACCTGGTGATGAGTTACATATCAGTAAACTTCATCTAGATAATTCAGTAAGGTGACAAAGAGCGGCAGATGATGCTGAGGAAATACATGGCCTGGGTAGCGTGGGAGAAACGAGGAGAGGGTGCAAAAAAAAATCAGTATTTTTTCCTAAAAAAAATTTAACCTCTTCACCCCCAACAGAAAGTTAGGATAAGTACGAAGTAGAGACAAAACAGAGAGTGTGTGGATATGCTGGTAGAAACAAGTGCATATGAGAAAGACTGAGGATAGGTAGAGTAGGGTGCAGTACAATACACAAAACTGGAAAGAGGTAGGCAAATGGGAAAAGATGAGAGGCAAGAGACTGGTATAGAATGCAAGGAAGGATGAGGAATAAAAAGACAAAGGGGAAGAAAGGCAAAGAGGAGAGAGAGGCAAAGGCAGAGGAGAGTAGAAAGACAGAATAAAACGAGACAGGAGGAGTGGTGGGGGAAGGCGTTAACTGGTTGGAACCTCCATTCCCCAAACCTTATTATTCTGTTGACATAACTCACACAAGAGCTGCGTGATATTTCGAACACTTGCTACGCTCACTACTCTACCTACTGCCATGGTTATAAACAGGGCTGGGGTCAGTTATGAATTGAATTGGAACCGATTTAGAAAAATGTGAATTGGAACTGAATTTGAATTGTGCATAATATAAACAAAATAACTGAACTGAATTGCAATTGATAACAATGAACTGATATGAATTGATGACTAAATTCATTCATTTCATTCATTGCCAGACGCCATGTATCCCAGACGGGGTGGCCAATGGCTTTGAGTTAATTGTTTTACAGGGAGGGGGACTAATCCTCCACCAACCCCACTTGACATGTAGGGATGCCAACAGCATCTGGTGTTCCCAGGCGGTCACCCATCCAAGTACTAACCAGACCCAACGTTGCTTATTGATAAAACAATATTTTATACTTTAATATGCCAATTCATTATTGTACAATAATTATCTTCCTGCATTCTCAAATAAACAGTAAAATAAACAGTTTGCTATCCCAAAATTAGCTTAAAATATATCAAGTGAAGTAACCTATTAAATTTATATTAATTTTATTATGAGAAACTATTTCCTGCATAATTCATGTGTTTTAAATAAATGTATTTAAGATTTACAAGTTCAGTTCCTGTTAGTGTAGATTAAATCAGGGTAGATTAAAACTGATTTTGAATTGAAAACATTTTAATTGAATGAAATATCAACCATAATGAGATGAACTGAACCAGAACCGAAGATTTTTTTTTTTTAACGAATGAATTGAATTGGAACTGCTTGATTCAAATTTAATTCTGAACTGAAATTGAATTGAACTGACAAAAATTAATTGACCCCAGCCCTGGTTATAAATAAACACTGTCCATCACACAATATAAATATGTGCATCCACTTCACTCCACCAGCTGTCCCTCCGACCAAACACACACCGGATGAAACAAACAGTGACCATAGTACTTAACAGCCAATTTTCCAGCCAACCCCTTACACGAATGGACTGCGTCACCTGGTCTGTTAGTTCTGCCAACCAGGACTCTCACAAAGCAAGACAATATAACACAACGCAACAGAACACAATGCAACATTACACAGCACATTTCAACAACACATTTTCACTGTAACGTCCAATCAAGTCAATTTTGGACCATTCAAACTATTTCTAGTGCAGTTCAGTTAGGTTCATTAGGTCCATCAAAGTAAATCATTTCACACCGGGTATTATATAACAATGACGTAAGACAGAATATTGGCATGTTCAATGTTACTAACAGGCTGAAAAGATGTCCAAGGCAAATCTAGAGAATTATTTCTTCTGTCATAAAGTAAATTAATGTTTTCTTTCTTGTATATACTGTATGTTTCCCGGATAAAAAATGACGGAAGGATATTCAAGGATTTAACAATCATCTTTCATAGACCCACAGATGACTGGAACGAAGTTGTGTCAAAGTATATTAAAGGACCATAACACAGTCATTAGTTTTCATCAGCTCTGTGCCATCTATAGAAATTGTGCCACTGTCACTAAAGGTCAACAATATTTAGGTCTGCACATAGATCTATGTTAAGATAAAACAACAGGCTGATGAAGATGAGATTATGTGGTGCTGTTCATGCTGACTCAGAGATATGTGATCAAACTTTGGTAACAAAACATCAAAGGATGATAACCACCTGTGTTAAACTTACTACATACCACACGAGAACAGTACGTGACTGAGGTGGGACCAAGTGCACATAAGTTCTACGTAACTATGCGACAGCAGTTGTACTTACGCCGTGGTTTACAGCTGCAGTGTATGACTAAGTTAATCCCATTAAAAACATTGTCACAGTGTGTAAGGTGCGCAGGTAATAAGATCAAAGATAAGAGGATAATAACACAATACTTGATGTTACAACAAAGGACTTAATGCAAAACATTTTGGGGTATTGTCACGCCATATAGCAAGTACGGTAAATACCATAGATCAGAACTCAGGAGAGAGAGAGAGAGAGAGAGAGAGAGAGAGAGAGAGAGAGAGAGAGAGAGAGAGAGAGAGTGTGTGTGTGTGTGTGTGTGTGTGTGTGTGTGTGTGTGTGTGTGTGTGTGTGTGTGTGTGTGTGTGTGTGTGTGTGTGTGTGTGTGTGTGTGTGTGTGTGTGTGTGTGTGTGTGTGTGTGTGTGTGTAGTTACAATCGCTTTTCACTTAAAACTTTTTGTACTGGTACCAATATAAAAAAATATGTATAAATCTCCCCTTAGAATTAAGAACCCTGGACCATATTAAAAAGACATAATGGACCTCAACAGGTGGCATTAACTAAACAGTCAGTAGAACCACCTGTTGCCAGGCTCAGAGCAGATCAATAATGCCTATATTAAAGCATCAAGTCAAAACATACACTTAAATCCACACCTTTGCTTGTGTTTATAATTATCGTGTACTGTAACAGAGCACAAACATATTTAAGAGTTGTCACACAAGAATTAAATATGGATTCATCTGCTGCCTATCTCTCACACACACGTCACACCAGAGCACACCATCTGACATCCTCGAAATACCACTCTGGGACTAAGCACTACTACACAACAGAGTCTGACTAAACTTATTGAAATACAACTGACATGTGAACGTTAACTCCCTCCATTTCTCTCCCCCGCCACCACTACAGTAAATCACTCACCCTTCCCGGCTCGGATAGGCTACTGTCAAAGGCAGGAAAAGTTTCCATTATATGCCACTGGTTATAGCTGTTATTCTTGCCATGACAGCGGTGATGACCTGAATATAAAGAATTACTATTACATTTCCTCTCCCGCCATTCCAGCTCCCTTACTTCATCGTCACGATGTGCTTATTTCTACTTCCCTTCTGTCCTTCCTCTCCCCACATTCAAGATTCAGCTGTCTTTTCTCCACCCTCCTCCTCTGTCTTCAATGCCCCTCCTGTTTTTTTCTTAGGCCAAAAATAGTCAGCATTCTTTAAATTTCTTCACTGAAACTATGAACACCTCTTTTCAGTCACTGGTGTTTGTTACGCTTTTTTAGAACCATAAGCTGAGTTAACGGATCTATTCATCACTGTTCTCTCATTATCCATTTCTCTGTCCAAACCATTTTCCTCATTCGTGCTTCCTCTCCTCCATCCCTCCCTCCATCCTTCCTTTAACATACCTCATGATTCCCCCTCTCCCTGCCTTCCTATCATCTCCTGCCTGGGGACTAACTCTGCTCTGGTCAACTGGTGATGAATAATCTGGAACTCTGATATGAAAATGTCTATGACAAAGACGAAATACTGGCGTGAGGGAAATGAACTCGGCATCATATAAAATCAAAGAGAATTCCACGCTGTTGCAGGAAACCATTAGGCTTGTCACTCAATGTAAAGTCACCTGAAAGGAAAGACTAAAGTGACAGAAGAGATGGGAGAAACAGGACGAGAGGAGGGCAGACACAGAAAAAGAATGACAAAGGTGAAGGAAGAATTAGGCAGCACTACATCAAGGGAGTGGATGATGGTCGCCGCCATCCACCACCTAAAAAAGATAATTACAAAATGTAGATGTTTTCGAGAGCTAAAGCTTTAACAGACTGACAAAGACACACACACACACACACACACACACACACACACACACACACACACGTGCACACTCGCGGACAGCCATAAACGTCACTTAAAACAATAGCTAGGCGCCACGCCAGGGATAAAAATACAATGAAAATATTTTAAATTGGAATTCTAGAGTTTGTTGTATAAATCATAGGATATAACTGTACAAGTGCACTACGGAGTACCACCACCTGCCCTGCCACTCAACAGTAGTGGAAAGGTGGAAAAGACCGAGGTGAAGAGATATTTTGTTCAGGACTGTGTGGGTGGCAGTGGTGGAGGGCCGGTGGGAATAACATTGGTGGTGGCAGTGGTGGAGGGCCAGTGGGAATAACACTGGTGGTGGCAGTGGTGGAGGGCCAGTGGGAATAACACTGGTGGTGGCAGTGGTGGAGGGCCAGTGGGAATAACACTGGTGGTGGCAGTGGTGGAGGGCCAGTGGGAATAACACTGGTGGTGGCAGTGGTGGAGGGCCAGTGGGAATAACACTAGTGGTGGCAGTGGTAGAGGGCCAGTGGGAATAACACTGGTGGTGGCAGTGACGGAGGGCCAGTGGAAATAACACTGGTGGTGGCAGTGGTGGAGGAGAGTTGGTGGGAAATACATTGGTGGTGGCAGTGGTGGAGGAGGGTTGGTGGGAAAAAAATTGGTGGTGGTAGTGGTGGTGGGCTGGTGGGAATAACATTGGTTGTCACTGTGGGAAGAACTCTGGTAGTGGTAGCAGTGGAGGAGGGTATATATAGTGGGAATATCATTGGTGGAGGCAGTGGTGGAAGGCTGTTGGAGATAACACTGGTAGTAATAGTGGTGGAGAACGACTGGTGAGGATAACATAGGCGGTGGCAGTGGTGGAGGAGGACTGGTGGATATAACACTGATGGTGGCAGTAGTGGAGGATGGTTGGTGGGGATAATACTGGTGGTGACCGTGCTGGAGAGGGTTGACAGGGTTATAACAGGTGGTGGCAGTGATGAAGAAGGGTTTATGGGGATAGAAATGGTGAAGGCAGGTGAAGTAGGACTGGTGGGTGAAGAGGGGCAAGAATATGGGAGGGAAATAGACGGAAACAAGAAAGTGTATGGAGGCGTGAGAGTGTAAGGACTCCATATTATAATTACAAATCAAAGCTGTGGGAGGGATGGAACTCGAGGGTGAGGAAGTGAAGATGATGGCAGACTGACTGAAGGACAGAGGTGGTGAGGGTATGGTGGAGGAGGAGGGAAGGGAGGCGAGGGTAAGGCAGTGAAGAGGACGGCAAAAGGGTTGAAGGGCAGAGGTGGATAGGGTATGGTGGAGAAGTGAGGATGGGACGAGAAGGTGAAGAGGAGAAGGCAGCAGTGGAGAGGGTATGGTGGACGAGGGGGCGGATGTGGAGAGGGTATGGTGAACGAGGGGGCAGAGAAGGCAAAGGTGGAGAGGATATGGTGAAGGAGGGGGGAAGGGACGAAAGGGTGAGGTAGTAAGCAGAAGATGGAGAGAATTGACCTCACAAAGCTATTGGAGGAGGAGGAGGAAAGAAAAATTACAAGGAAACGGGCGGCACAAGAAACAATCTCTCAACCATCGATTTCCAATCCTAACGACACCAAGAAGAAAAGATTCTGGAACGGCAGGAGAACGATGGGAAGGGAAAGGGAGTGAAAGGCTGAAAGTAACTGACAGGAGGGAGGTGGGATGTGATGTGCAATTATAAATAAGATGTTTAGAAAACACATCGTCATCGTGCTCGAACTGTACACTGAGAATCTGATCGAGATGAAAGAAAAAATCGATGTACACACGATAATATATATATATATATATATATATATATATATATATATATATATATATATATATATATATATATAAATATAAAATTACTCGTATACCCTCTTTACATTTTTAAATATTGGACGAACTATTTGAAAGTATTTTCCAGTCGCTTCTCATTCATGCCTATGCCTTTAATTATTATCCACATCACATTACATGAAGTTCTTACAAAATGTGACATAGACAACCAATGACAAGTATTTGCCTATGGAAACAACGCTAACAGTAACCATGTTCACTTAGAAACCATCAATTACCTGTGTAAACATGCTTTTTTTTTTTTTTTTTCTATCAAGTGTCTGATATATTTCACACCTACGAGGGAGTTGTTGGCTAGGACAATGGCTTCGATGGTTCCCATGAAAAAGTTGGCAAACAGATCCCCACGGGGTTTCCCATACCACTCTGTCGACTTGTCGATACATCCTTCCCTGAGGGCAGATGGACGAGGTTTCCTTGGTGCAGAGTGCAAGTAGAGTGCGGAAGACAGCTTCAGATACATGGAGTGTTCGGGTTCTGTCACACCTAAACACACGATCCAAGATGAATTTTATAGTTCCGTCGACGAGCATGTTGGTGAAGAGGATCATTGTCGAACGGGTTCTCAAAGTCTAAGAATGCAATGATGTGATGTTCAGCAGACACCAATGCTACTCTTACAATCACTACACAACGTAGTGTCAACAAGATGAGTTGATTACGTAATGTGCCAAGAAGAACTCTTCATCAGGAAATGAGATTCAACCAACATACCCGACAGGACTTGTTGGAAAACGTCATCAACGCCCTGAGAGAAAAGAGGCCCTTTGCCAAGCCACGATCAACATGACAAAAGAATTGACGAATGAGGAAAACGAAAGCAAAGAAACACGAAACCAGAACTAAAGCAACAGTCTGCAGCATTTAATAGCAAAGAGGAGACATGGTGGTGGTGGTGAACCAAAAATATCAGACATCAACAGATCCGGAGCCTTGTTGACGGAAAACGCAGTACAAAAAAGAAAATCACATATAGCAAGCCAGGAGGTGGCGAGACCAAGCAGTATGTCTGGTTATATGCAAAACGAAGGACACAACAAACAAGAAGAGAGCAGAGTTACATAAAAAGATGTCAAGTTGAAGTGGATGAGGAACATCAAGGAGTCAGGCTGGTGAGTACACATGGCAGTCTGGTGGTGCCAGGAGGGAGAAGAGAAGAAAAGTCACACCGCATACACGGAGGGATGGTGAAGTCTGGTTGGTAACGTTTGAGACGACGGAAAACAGAGATGGAAAACGAGGTAGAACATGAAAGATGTTAGGTTTGTTTGGAAAGTGTAAGAGGGTAATATGCGTCAGAGTGAGAAAGGGGGAAAAATTAAGGAAACAACTGAATGATGATCTGTTTTCTACTTCATGACACGTGGAAGAATATGAACAGAAGAAGGGAAAGGAACAAGGGTGGAAGCCAGGCGGGGAGCAGTTACCGCGGAGATGTGTGTGAAGTATGGAGGTAATGGGACGGAAATAGAGAACCGTAAGTGTGGACAATGACGAAAGTGAAATGACAAGAGGGAGGAAGGGAGGGAAGAATGAATTCACAGAAAACCATACTGTCTACCGACCAGCTTCCCAGCCAACTCGTTACTCTAATGGACTTCCTCCTCTCGTCTGGCAGTTCGGTCAACGAGGACTTTCACACAACACATACACAACGCAACACAACATAACAAGACGCAACACAATACAACACAACGTTTCACAACATCAAACTACACAACACGCCATAATAGTAACATTTCACAAAACATCACAACTCCACACAACACATCACAGTCCAGTACAACACATAACACAACTCCACTGCAGCCACATTCACCATATGTTGTTTACGGGCCAGTGCGACTTTTTACTCTCTGACTTCCACAACAGCAACGGTAAAAAATAAAAAAATTGAAATTCTCTCCCTGTACCAGATTCACTTGATATATAACATATTATTTGCTAAGAATGACTTCATTGTACTATTATATGAATTAGTATGATTATTAATAACAGTGTCAGTGATTAATATTGTGTCAGCATCTGGCATCACACGGCGAGAGTTTAACGCAGGATAAAGTGAGAGATATTTCTGTTGAAGCAATCTTAGAATTGTGTAACTCTAAAGTGGTAAATAAGGTGACAGAGCTAGCTGCTGTGTTGTCCACTGTTGTTCTGCGTCATCTACAATGCAGGTGACATTAATTAAACTGCCAGTGAGTTATCTGTGCCAGCTTTTACTTAACCAAGATTCCTTCTGTTCACGTTCTGCCTGAGAAGATGTAGTTATATGGCACACTAACAATTTAGGAATATGAAGTATGCATAACTGGAAGGTTGTTGCCATAAAACGAACACGGTATACTCACACGCAGGTCTACCCAGAACGCACCTTGCACTGACATCCACTCATTCTTACCTGCAATGGAGAAAGATATTGTTAATAATTCATTTTTTTAGTGTAATGGACTGATTAAAAATGAGCAGCAAATTGCCTGAGTATAAAGAGCGGTGAATCTGTGAACCGTGGTGTTTCCCTTGCCCAACACACCAATCCTGACTGTCCCCCTTTCCATTGTTATCGTCTTTATGTTTAATCTCTGGCAGAGTCATATCACTTCAGACTTCAGCAGCCTGGATGCTAATCAATTCTTGTATGAAAACAACAAACTTCAACAAAACTAATACTACGTTTCTGTGGCCTAACTATTTCTAATGATACCGGACAGCTAAAACCTATCAATCTTAAGATGTTTGGTTCACCAGATTTTTTCCTCTTAGTCAACTCTCTAATCTTCCTTGCTTCCATACGGTACATTGTTTCATTTTTCATAGTGTGTAGTTTCAACTTGCATTTTCATAAAGTTGAAATTACTCTTTCCAGTTCTGGCGTTCAATAGCACCCTTATTCTGGAGGTTCTGTATCCCCAACTGATACTATACTGTGCGGTGAGGCGATAATGATGCTGATAAGACAGGCCTGAGGAAGGGTGAAGATGGACTGAGGAAGGATAAAGAATGACGAGGCAGAACTGGAGAAGGATGAGGCAGAACTGAGAAATGGAAAGGCAGGAGAGAGAAAGAGAGAGAAAGCAACAGGTCATTCACTCTAGAGTACATCTGGAGGGAGAGAGGAAGACTTCAGTTCAAGCATTGTGATAAGAGTTATGAAAAGGCGTTCGATATTCAGTTTCCCTGCATCACGGGAGAGCTGGAGTTTGGGAGCACATGGAGAGGAAGTGAAATGAAACACGAAGAGGCGTTACGGTAAAAGGAATGAAAAAAAAAAAGAACGAGCTGAAGGAGCAACAAGAAAGTCACTGCCGCCACCCAGCAAGAATTAAATTGCACACGAGAAGTCGGAGATCGCAGGAGTGGCTGGAGAAACAAGAGGGAGAAAGTGAAACACGATAGGGAGACGGAAAAAAGAAGCATACGGTAACATGAAGGTGGTTAGGAAAGGAACAAGAAACTAATTATTTACCTGGAACTGCAGCCAGTGTTCAGGTAAACAATGAATTAATGGGAACACTGTAGACCAAACGAATGATATCACACACACACACACACACACACACACACACACACACACACACACACAATCAGAGAGAGAAAGAGAGAGAGAGAGAGAGAGAGAGAGAGAGAGAGAGAGAGAGAGAGAGAGAGAGAGAGAGAGAGAGAGAGAGAGAGAGAGAGCACAAAGTTAGTCTACTGCACACTGTGTGTGTGTGTGTGTGTGTGTGTGTGTGTGTGTGTGTGTGTGTGTGTGTGTGTGTGTGTTTCAGTTTCATTGCTTCCTGAAGCAAAGGGAAGAGCTCAAATTTAAACAAGTCCGTCACAAGAGACACAAACGTTGTTGATTAACGTTACACTACACCGCTGTGTGAATGGAAGGGAAGTCCTCTGAAGTATTGCACAGTAAACAATGATTACAGGCTATCTGACACGACTTCATCAACGTTTTGTAAACAGTTAACATTGGGTGGCTTGACCAGTGTAGTTAGTGAGGTGACTGAGGGCGGTGGGTGATGCTGGGGTACAACATGGCGTGGGTGGCTTGACCAGTGTAGTTAGTGAGGTGACTGAGGGCGGTGGGTGATGCTGGGGTACAACATGGCGTGGGTGGCTTGACCAGTGTAGTTAGTGAGGTGACTGAGGGCGGTGGGTGACGCTGGGGTACAACATGGCGTGGGTGGCTTGACCAGTGTAGTTAGTGAGGTGACTGAGGGCGGTGGGTGATGCTGGGGTACAACATGGCGTGGGTGGCTTGACCAGTGTAGTTAGTGAGGTGACTGAGGGCGGTGGGTGATGCTGGGGTACAACATGGCGTGGGTAGCTCTTACCAACAAGTAGTCCTTCACCTCACCCTTTTACTTCTACTACCAGATCTCCCTTACGCGGAATATAATGGCCGCACATAAATAAAAATAAAATTAACAATACATCACCATACTAAAGGGATTAACATATGCAGATCGTGTGATGAATGACATCCATAACAACTGATGTGATTCACGTGAAGATCAAAGACCTTTAGTCAGGCAACCGTGTGTATAGTACCTCAGCCAGATGATGGGGTACGGAAAGCTGGTGAGGTGGGATGAGGGTGTGAGTTGCGAGTGGTGGTGTGTTTTGGTGAATGCGTAGTGGTGAGGCGATGAGTGTTGGTATGGTGGTGAGGGAAGATGAATGGCGGTATCACGATTCGGGGATGAGTGGTGTTGTGACTCTGAAGGGGCGAGTAGTGATGGGGTGGCGGGGGATAGTGGATATGTATGTGGTGGAAGGAGATCGATGTCTTAATAACTTCAATGTACAGCGATGAACTCAGTGAATAAACTAAATAGTTGGTGCCCCAGGTCGGCTAGTTCTCCTACACACAACAGATAGCATTGCACGCCTTTACATGTTTCCCCTTAGGCGCCAATATCGCAATGTCTGTACTGATATGTATTTGGCCTGTCTCAGCTGGAACTAATGCTATGACAGGGGTGTTCTTGTGACATCAGCGAGCATCATGAAAGGTTAGTTGTGAGTACTTTGAATGTATTTCAGATCCTCAAACTGTTCCCTGCCTTAATCGTGGCTCGAACTAGGATGCTACCATCAACAGTTTACTTCTGTACCATTTGATATGGTGATAAAGTGAAGACTCGTATGGAATGTGAGAATATCAACATATGGTGGGTGTGAAAGGCAGCAGTAGTGACTGACAGATAGGGTAACAGTCAGGAATATTAGGATGTATATAACGGAAGACGTGGGAAGCAGGAAGGGAGGGAGATGGGAAACCAGAGGGTGAGAGATGATGATGAGGCATGGGGAGTAATCATGCACATGGAGAAAACTGATGGTAATCAGGAGTTTGCAAATACGCTTCATCAAGGAGTCTCAAAAGAAGGGTTTGGAGAATGTTGGAGGTAAGATCGTCTAGACAGAAATAGAGGATCTGGGAGGGCAGGGAAAAGGAGTGGTAGAAAAAGAAAACGAGATAAAGGGAGAACCTGAGAAGGTCGACGAATAGGTCAATTAAAATTGCGCGAAATATACCCTCTTAGTTCGTTTTAAAATACAGCTTACATCACAGTGCAAGAGGCAGGACAGATAAGGGAAGCTTTATTCTACTAAGCTTAGCTTACGTTGATGTCTCATGTCTCTATATGAATTACAGTAAGGGTAGCACTTAGCCATTACACTGCGAGAAGTTTCCTCTGAACTGAATAAAATCACCTGACGTTGGCAAAAATAACACAGACGTAATCATACTGAGGGAGTCAACAACACAGCAATATTGGCAACACTCTTAGCACGTCGGGGGTAGTAGTAGTTGTAGCCCTACGTTCATGAGACGTGAACCCGGCAGACTGCAGGCTATAGCAATCCTAATAAAATGCACCTTCCTCCATCTGGGGGTTAGGGAGAGAGGTTAGAGGTGTATAATTATGCAGAGGAGCCGCCCAGTTATATCGGTGCCACCACGTGAAGGCATAACTCTCCAGCACCACGCCGTGGGTAGAATGGCCAAATAACACATCTCATCATCTGCCGACCACGTTATAAACACGCAGCCCGGTGATATCTACAAACCCATGTCTGCATTCAACTGAAAATAAAATAAAACGAATTTCGGGGGAAATATTACTGAAATTAGGCTACGAAGAAACCTTGAATGCAAGAAAAGTTAGGCTAATGTTGAGCGATCAACAAACGTAAGGACGCCAATCTTCTCACCAACCCACACTATTGGTTCTCTTATTAGAGTTTGTTAACCACTTCACGACAAGGAATATCTCCAAAACTGAATAAATATGTTTTATTGTGTGTGTGTGTGTGTGTGTGTGTGTGTGTGTGTGTGTGTGTGTGTGTGTGTGTGTGTGTGTGTGTGTGTGTGTGTGTGTGTGTGTGTGTGTGTGTGTGTGTGTGCTGACAGAGTTAATGGAGACAGAAACTATTGTGTGTTATGATGCCTGCGAATGTCACTATTCATTTATGTGACACTCAGAAATTCCTTTCTTAGACCAATTTCCCTCCAATAACAAGGTGCTCTCTGCCTTCGTTACAGATGGTTCTTAAGTCTTTCGCTGCAGGAAAATCTATTGTATACCGGTAATGTTCTTGCTAACGTCAAATGATTCTATTCTGATGAAGCAACCACCCACTAGCGGAGACGGGGACACAAACATCCTCACTTCACCCCGAGACAAATATTGCGGATTTTCCATTTTATCTACTGCCACCAGATGACTCAACTTATTTTAGAAGGAACCCTCATTGTGATGGGGTTACGGGTAGCTGTAGTTCGACCGAAATGAAATGGTTGGTTAGGATGGGAAGAAAAGAATGAGACAATCGACCGACAGCGAAAAAGTTGGGGAGGTAGGGAGGAAAGATGAGATAAAGTGCATAAACAATGAATGGCAGCGACTGAGAAAAGATTGTGTGCATAAAGAATGGCCGTGGCAAAGATAAACTACATCAAGAATCAGCAGTGGCAGATACAGTGCAGAAAGGATGACTGGCAGAGGATGAGAAAGGGTAAAATGCACAAAAAATGACTGGCATTCGCTGGGGAAAGATAAAGTGCTCTGGCTGGGAAAAGATTATGTGCAATGGCTGGGGAAAGACGTAAATTTAGGTTAGGTTGGCCGTTTCAGAGGCAGTGAGTGATTAACCAAACATCTTGCTAAATATCCCGTCCCTATCTTCTCCTCAACTTCCACATTTCCCATCCTCCAGTCCTCCTTTCTTCTTTATAACCTTCTATCTCGTCTTTTATACTTTCCTTGTCACCACTGCTCCTTCTCCCTGTCCTTTCTCCTCCCTCACGTCCCCACACCTCCCACCTAAATCAGTGTGAGGACAACAACCATTTTCAAGTAAAATAATATAAAACGTTGAGCTGAATCAATATGGTAAGGCACAAAACAATAGACTGGCACGCACACACACACACACACACACAATGATACAATCCCAACCCACATCATGGGTTTCTTTGAAATTCAACAAAGCAGAAACACCCGGGGATTATTTCCTTTGTTCGCCTGAAGAGGTAGTGGAGGACAGAGGGATGGAACAGATTTAAATAGAATGGCAGACTATTATAAAAAAAATTCTGTAATTAATTAATTTAATTACCTATATGGCTTCGGTCTCTTGTTTTGCTTTAGGAAAAGTCAACTAACACAATAAGTATTATTGTTTTTTCAATAGTAATGTGTTTTTGTGTGAACACACACACACACACACACACACATACACACACACACACACACACAATGCAAGGGAAGCATCACCAATCATGGCATAAAGACACCATTACAACATTTTACCGAGATAAGACAACGTCATCAACATCTTCATTCACACAGTATGATCACGCAAACATTAGGCTAAATAAACACACACACACACACACACACACACACACACACACACACACACACACACACACACACACACACACACATCACTGAAAAGTAGAGTTTTATAGAATAATCATTATTTTAAAATTTCCATTCTGTTCAAATGGGAACAAAAATTAAAAAAGAAAAAGAATTAGCTGAGGCAGAGAAAGCAGGACGTGAGGAAGAGGACAGTAATCCGGTTACCGAGGCGTCCATGTCTTGACATTTACAAAATTCAACCTTTCATCAGCCGTTTATATTGGTCTAGATTTTCGTGCTTTCCTAGATCGGGGACAGAAAAAGATTATGCTTTGGTGTTTCACAGTTTCCATATCACCTCTCCGTGACTAACATCATACTGTTGGCCAACTCCATGCTGCACTTATTGTCAGTCGCATTTTCTTTCTTGTATTCTTTCCGTCTTGTTTAACTGTGGCAGGCGCTTCTATCCTTAACCAATACCTGTCAGACTTGGACATAATATACCAGCCTATGAGCTAGCTGTGTCCACAAGGTTCTGGTGCTAGGCAACTATTCGTAGCCTGGTAATGGCCGAAAACCCGCTTTTTTTCGTGCTTTTCACGTTTTGAGCTGTAGAAGCATTACTAATGGGCATAGAAAGCTCTGACATCTTTATGTGTAATCCTGATGTCATTCCCTATCGGTGTGGTGCCATCCATTTTCCCCCTCTCTTCCTCTGGTTTTCGAGTAGCAATCCTGTGAAGACTGGCCTCAGCGTCCTTGGCAACCACTACGGGTTTTCAAAAATGCCCCCCTAGTTCCCCAGCGGCTCCATCGAATTGAATAAAAGTTTGCATGTTTATGGACACTGACTAGTATTACAACTTCCTAGGTACACCTGCATGCTACATTGGCCAGGTCTGGGGTCAAAGGTCATCAAATGCGAAAAAGGTGAAAATAGATAAATTCACGACTATGCTCGCGAAAAATGCTAAGGCTAAGAATCATTAACTGAATGTAGAGTACCTAATCGATGGAAGCTCACTATTATAGAACCAATCTTTAAAAGGCTCAATAAGCCTAACGTCAGTACTAAATATTTTGGAAAAAATTATTAAAGATAAAATTACAATGTTCCTTGATAAGCATAACTTACAACAGATAAGCAGAACGGGTTTCGTAATGATAAATCATGTCTCACGTAAATGAAAAAATAAATAAACTACAAAAATCCAGGACAGAAATGGTGAAGCAAACGTGTCGAAATATATTTCCTCCTGTACCAACCTCCAGTTTGTGCCTCAACAAAACCCAGCTTTGTGGGAATGGTGTTACATCAGGGTTTCCTTTGCCACAGTACCATATTGCATCTGTTTAACCTCATTTACTTACGATGACTTTATTTTTTACTTTGGTATCTCCACATGATAATATGCACCTTATTGTTGAGTTCCCGTAATGAGGTTACCTGGGCAAAAAAGTCTCTCCTAAATGTAACTATAATCACCTGGAGAGAGCAGGAATCAAATTTGTCATCGGACTAAAAGGGTTTATTCTCTCGCTCAGTACTACTACTTTTCCACATTGAATTCTACTTGTATTTTTTTTTATTTGTATTTACTTTCATCCCTTCCCTTCCTTCTCTTTTCCTTTCTTTCTCCTTCACTCCCTTTCAGTTACCTGCCTCAATCTCCCTCATTCCCATTCTCCCGCCTTTCTTCACCATATCTCCTATTCTTCTTCCGCACACTGTCACATTTTCTCTCTCCTTCTCTCTGCCTCCCTTATTCCTTCAACTTTCCTCTCTTCCCTCACCCTGCTTCTTTGATTGAATTTAAAGCCCAACTGGTATTAAAATAGGTGCGTTGTAGTGCTGCAGGCTTCAAGTGCCGGCAGAGGAGACGGACAAGGAGAGAGAGAGAGAGAGAGAGAGAGAGAGAGAGAGAGAGAGAGAGAGTATAGATTGGATGACGAGAAAACAAGAGTGAAGTAAGAGATCAAAGAAAGAAGTTTAGACGGAATAAGGAGAAACCGAGAGAGGGACGACTAGTATAGAGGGAAGACTGAAGAAAACAGCAACAGGGAAGGAATCTGTGTGGAACTCAGACTCGCTGGGAAGATATTGGGCTACGAGGTCTTTATATTCAAGTGCATCAACGCTTACATGACCAAATTTACTCAACCAATAATTACCAAACATTGAACATCGTCTAAAACTGGCATCTTTCATTCATGAATACTGAACTGCATCAAGAGACCAACATTAAAATATGTTGCTAGTCACGAAGAAGTGTTATGGAAACATGGAAGATACGCAGAATTGTCATTTTCTTAAACTGAGGTACGAGGAAAATATCGCAAAAGAAGAAAATCAAGCCAGGTTATGGTGGACGAGTTACAGCTTACAGAAGGATGTAAAAGTTTTCACACCAGATCCCCACCCAGCCAATCACAGGGTTGTGAATCCACGCACAGTGACACAACGCAACACAACACTAACTTTTGACATTTTTCTCATTTAGAGGAAGATTTACGGCAGGACTCTCGAGGGCTTAAGAGAATCCCAAACTTCGACTTTAGCAATTTACTTCAAGAGAAAGGAAGAAAGGGAGCAAGGAAGGGTATAGGGAACACATGGCCTGAGTAAGAGGGAAGGAGATGAGGGTAGAGGGAAGACGAGGGCAGGGTGGAAGAGAAAGAATGAGGGAAAGGAAGGGTAAAGTATAATGGCTTTGAAGAGGGAAGGAAGGGTAAAGAAAGGACGAGGAATGGGTGGAAAGCAAAGAGTGAGTAATGAGTGGAGAGAGGGAGGACGAGGACAGGTAATAGGAGGAAAGGATAGAAGAAGGAAAGAAAAGAAGAATGAAATGCGGAGGAAGGGCGGGAGAGAAAAATGAAGGTAAAAGAAGGAAGGAAAGAAGGAAGGTAAAAATGATAAGAAGTACAAACGACGAGTGGAAAGGAAGGAAAGAAGAAATGAAAAAAACAAAAAAACAAATCAGAGTTACAGTGAAAACTTGGTGTGACTGAAAGATGCAGGAAGGGAAAGGTTAAGAGTAGCAGAAACAAGTGAGCCACAAACAAGAGGAGGAGATAAGGGAGGGAAAGTGTGAGGGTGAGGGCAGAATAAATGTATGGGTGAAGGCAGTGTAGGTGTGAGGGTGAAGGCAAAGTAAGTGTGAGAGAATGGAGTGAGGAAGTGTGTGTGGGTGAAAGCAGAAAACAGTGAGAAAAGAGTATGTGTATGAGGAAGGGGAGAAGAAGTGTGAAGGTGAAAGCAGAGTAAGGATGAGAGTAAGGGAAAATGTGAGGGTAGAGGACAGAGTTAATGCAATAAATATGGGATGCGAGGTGTGTGTGTGTGTGTGTGTGTGTGTGTGTGTGTGTGTGTGTGTGTGTGTGTGTGTGTGTGTGTGTGTGTGTGTGTGTGTGTGTGTGTGTGTGTGTGTGTGTGTGTGTGTGTGTGTGTGTGTGTGTGTGTGTGTGTGTGTGTGTGTGTGTGTGTGTGTGTGTGTGTGTGTGTGTGTGTGTGTGTGTGTGTATGTGTGTGTGTGAATTTGTTCACGAGTTCGATTCCTGCCACTGTCCGTGATACACTCCAAGACAGAGGCAAGGGAGGGACACAATGAAGAAAGAAAGAACATGAGAGAGGGAAAGAGGCAAAGATAATTAGATAAAAGAAGGAGAGTGAAAGAATACTGAGTGATCATGAGGGAGAGAGCGAATGGCGTGGGGATAACTGGACAGGAGATGTAGAGGACGAAGTATTAAAGGAGAGAGAGAGAGAGAGAGAGAGAGAGAGAGAGAGAGAGAGGCTATCAGTGTGCAGCGTTTACAGTGAGGGTGAGAGATACTTATAACGTCTTCACTAATCTCATTAATATTTGTCATGCATTCCTAAACTGGGTGAACACGATGAATTATCTACATGTCTGTCTATTGCCACACACCTTAATACCGTAAGGGAAATCCACAAACAAATCGCTTTCACGTCACTCTATCCCCTGCAATTTCCCTGACCTCCCTCCAACTCACAGCCCCCTTCTTTACATCTCTCTCCACTCCATCCCTCCATCTCATCCTTGGTCTCCCTCTTCTTCTCGTAACCCTAGACCAGTACACCCATGTTTGGATAAACTACATAGGTACACCTGGGTCTGTGACACCCAGGTATAAAGCATTAAAAAAAAAATAATACTTGTGTTCCATTTATTAAATCCTTGACCATTTCACAACTTTTTCAGGTCTAGCTTCCATAAAATAATGACTATGAATATAAAATTAACTTATTTTATGTATTTTAAACAAATTTTTAAAATACTTATAAAAAAATTAAAGTTTTTGTTTACATGGACGCGATACGATAAAAAATACAATGATCCTCACACTGCTGTCTGAGATTGAGGCATGAAAGGTCTTCATGGGTGGAGAGATAACCTAAACGGTGTAGCCAGATCTACAAGATCTTCAAGTACATGTGGGTCTCACAGACCTGATCACAACTTTAGTGCATTATACACCGAAACAGAGGGAGAGCTGCAAATCCACACACCCACCCTTAACATGAGCACCAAAATATAGGAAGCTATTGAGAAGGACAGGGGTCCCTGGCATTTAGAAAAAAAAAAAAAAAAAACTACAACAAGAAAGCGGAGAAAAAATGCCGGGTCTCACAGACCCAGGTGTACTGTTCTAGGGTGGAAGGAAAGACAGGATCGAAATGAATGCGGTGTAGTTTAACAGAGAATTTACTGTGGATTCGGTGGTACCGGTATACAGTCATCCACACAGCTTTTGGTCAACATTCCACACAATCAAACAGGCGTATGTTTAACGCTGGAAAATAATAGGTAAATAGGTAGCGTTAAGAGTACCACTGAGAAGGTTATGGTGGTCTGGGATTAAGCACGCATCCCGACCCAAAGGGCAGACTCGGGTGTTCGCAAGCTCCAGAGGCTTCACAAAGAGTACTGTGTATTGAAGAACAACAGATCGTTACCGAAACCAGAGTACCAGGTCCAAGAGCAAAACTTCAAGAAAAAAAAAACTCACAAAACTGCATGATATTTCTCGAAAGGACGCTCTGTAAATAATAGTACTGTTGTCTGCTTAATACTGACGGCGAGAATGTAAGAAAAAATAACAAAAAAATTAATAAAAATAAATTTATAAATATTTTTTCTAAGATCAAGCAAGAACATGTGGCCAACATTTATCCTGGCGTGTTGTGGTGGAGGTAAAGATGTTATGGGTCGATGCCTCATTATCGGCAGCCTCACCGCCTAGAATACTCGCCCAGGATTTCTTTTCTCCAGATATTTTCCCGCAGAGTGGTGGTGGTGGTGGTAGGAAAGTCAGGAAGTTGGTAGTAAATGGGGCATAAGGAAACTGATGTAGTGATTTTAGTAATGATTTTGATAAGGATATCCAGGGATCGGAAATAAGAGATAAAACTCAGAAAAAAATAAAGAATAATATACAGGGATGATGGTCACGAGAGGTAGAGCTGCATAGGAGATGCAGAAGAAAAAAAAATGTACAGCAAAACCAAAACGATTAAATCAAGACAAAAAAGAATGATGAAAAACAGTAGCAGAAGAATCGCAGGGAACCACATGCAACGGAACAGGGACTCGTGACCCAGAAAACTAATGAAGCCAGGAAAACAAAGCTTTACGATTGAGACGACGGGGCGGGAGGCAGGAAGAAAGCAAAAGGAGAACAAGGAATGGGCAGGTGTGAAAGAGTAAAAAGGGGGCACAGAAAAGAGACTATGAAGAGAAAAGGACAACAGAGTATACAAGGAGGTGAGAAAGAAAAGAGGGCGTGAGAGAAGAGTGAGGGCAAAAAAGGCAATAAATATGAGAGAGAGAGAGAGAGAGAGAGAGAGAGAGAGAGAGCCTGGATCACACATGTTGCCCAGGGTCGCTACATAACAAAAACACTGCGTCATGGCTGAGATTTCATCTTCCCGGGACCCCTATTTGTCATTAATATACCAACAGACAAACTGTTACCATATAAACTTACTCCAGTTCACTTCCCTCCCATCCCAAGTTCCTTAATCTGTTCAGACTATTTACTCTTCCTCTCATTCTGCCTCCTTCCCTCACTCACTATTCTGACATTTTCTTGAACCTCTTCCCTTCTATACTTCACCACCTCCTTTCCTTCCTCCTCAAAGTCCATCATTCCACGGTAGTGCCACTTCCTACAGTCTCTTCCAGAACGGGATGATCCTAACTGCTGGAGGAGTTGAAGGTCGCTTTGGAAGGGTGGGAGAGAGGGAAACACGGAGAGGGAAAGTGCGAGGGATGAAGAGGAAATGAGTAGGATGGGAGGGACATAAGAAGAGGGAAGAGGAGAGAAGGAAGGAATGATAGAGGAGGAGGAAAGATGCGAAGTATGGAGAGAGAAGGCGGACTAAGGAAGGGAGACAAGAAGAGGATACAGCGAGAAACGAGAGGGGAACAAGGAGAGGGAAGGAGGAGGAGAGACTGAGACAAGGAGAAGGAAGAAGGAGAGAAAAATGAGAGAAGGACAGGGAATGGGGAGAGAAGAATGAAGACATGGACAGGGAAGAGTAGGGAGAAAAAGTGAGACGAGAGGGAAGGGGAGAGAAGGGAAAAAAGGAGAGAGGAGGAGGAAAGAATAAGGAAGAAATGGAAAGGGGAGGAGGAGAGGAGGAGGAAAGAATAAGGAAGAAATGGAAAGGGGAGGAGGAGAGTAGAAGGAAGAGAAGAAGAGGAAAGGAAGGAAATGATGGGAGAAAAGGAGTGGTAGGGAAAGAAGGAAGGAGACCAGGAGAAGGAAGGAGCCAGGGAAATAGGGAGATAAGGAGAGGGAGGGAAGGAAGGAAGGAGGGACAGAAAGAGAGGGAGAGAGGGAGGGAAGGAAGGAGGGACAGAAAGAGAGGGAGAGAGGGAGGGAAGGAGAGAGACAAGGAGAGGGAGGGAAGGAAGGAGAGAGACAAGGAGAAGGATGGAAGGAAGGAGAGAGACAAGGAGAGGGAGGGAAGAAAGAAGGGAGAGGAGAGGGAGGGAAGGAAGTAGGGAGACAAGGAGAGGGAGGGAAGGGAGGAGGGAGACATGGAGAGGGGGGGAAGGAAGGAGGGAGACAAGGAGAGGAAGGGAAGGGAGGAGGGAGACATGGAGAGGGAGGGAAGGAAGGAGGGAGACAAGGAGAGGCAGGGAAGGAAGGAGGGAGACAAGGAGAAGGAGGGAAGGAAGAAGACAAAAAGAGGGAGGGAAGGAAGGAGGGAGACAAGGTGAGAGAGGGATGAAAGGAGGGACACATGGAGAGGAAGGGAAGGAAGGAGGGAGACAAGGAGGGGAAGGGAGGGAAGAAGGGAGACAAGGAGAGGGAGGGAAGGAGGGAGACAAGGAGAGGGAGACAAGGAGAGGGAGACAAGGAGAGGAAGGAAGGAGGGAGACAGTGAGTGGGCAGGAGGGGGAAGGCTGGGGAATTACTGGACAGAGATAACCAAGAAACGTTCAACGGGGTTAGGGGAAGATTACAAGTACAAACACTGGCCCTACCAATTACAATATTTCTGTCACTGTGGTTGTGGTGAGAAACCCAGTGGAAGCAGAGATGACACTTGGGGCACGACGACCCGTGACGGTGCTGTTCATCCTCATACAATAACCACTCACACAATCACCACCAGAAGGACCGATACAGTATGTAATAACTAGAGGTCATGAAATTATGTGCTCTGTTTTTCAGTGCAAACAATATTAAACAGGCGTTATCAGCGTAGGATACTGTAGACTTTGACCAAGATACAAGCAAGATCAATAAATATCTAGAACACGCAGTCAAATTCTTAAAGCAGATAAGTGGGCACTTTTCAACCAATACTTGCAATTCTGCGTGTTGTTCACGGACGAATGTAAGTATAGAAGAAAGGTATAGGGGAAGATGTGAAGCTCCAGGAGAGGCAGCAGGCTGAGTGAGTGTGGGCGGTGACAAATGTGCACCGTGCTATTGACTCGGGATGTTGGAGAACTGCGCGAGATTGTACTGATTTCTACTGGGAGACAAATGGAAGAGGAAGGGCGGCAGGAGACAGTGGGGGTAGTGGAAGAAAAAGGGGCCATCTAGGTGAAACAGAGGGAAGAGAGGAAGACAGAAAAGAGGAGAGGAACAAGGAGAAGGGCGAGTGGCAGAGATCAAAGGAGGAGTAGCAGAGAAGGAGGTTATGTGTGAGTGACAGGGGACGGATGCAGGGGGTGACAGGGACAGCAGAATGGTAATGGGGAGATCAACGGAAACTAAAATGGGGTGGCAGACCAAAACAGCAGCAAGACGGAGGCTATGTCAGTGTAAGTTGCTAGTTGGGCAAAGTGTGGGTGGGGACTGTACTGTATCTCTGTCAACGTACCAGTCCTGTGCTGCGCTAAATCGTCTTTGTTGAACCTATAAATATTTCTGTACATCTGTAGCAACGATAGGGTTCAATCCATGAAGGATTTTTCTTTTTTATCTTATTATTTGGTACAGCGCCTGGTACTAAGAAAAATATGGAAGACGGGGACATTAAAAGAAGAAGTTTAAAATATCATTGTTCAGAGATGTTACACCAATGTTTGAGGGGAAAATAATGCCTGAACACAGTTAATATACAGTAAGTCCTTGTCAACGCAATGAATGATAACAGGTAGTTTGCAATCTAGGAAAAGCATTGTAAGTGTAGGTCATCAAGCTCTAGCAGTTTACATTTTAGATCAGACACTGAAAACGTAATAGATACAACAGTCTCTGGCAGTCTGCATTATAGGTAAATATTGTAATCGCATATATATCAACAAGCCCTCTTGTTACAAGCTGTGAGGCATCTACAGCTACACAGACTCCATCATCACATCACCGCCAGCCACCAGATTAGCATTCCGTGCGGAGAACAAGTGAAAAACTACACTTGCTATTTTTCAAATGCAAATCCACTTAGGAATTATACAGCAAGGCTTTTTCTATGCCTGGACATGAATAACTCTGTGTGTGTGTGTGTGTGTGTGTGTGTGTGTGTGTGTGTGTGTGTGTGTGTGTGTGTGTGTGTGTGTGTCAATGCAAGTGGGTTTTCTGTGTTGTAGTGGTGATGGTATAGAGTGTACTAGCAAGGAAATCTCACTACACACCAGTAATTTCTTAGGGTGAATGAAGGTCCAATCCCTAATACACTACTAGGAATCACCCTTACCATAATGAAAGGGGAAGTATCTTGGGGAATGAAGAGTTACTATTACTTATTTGTCTGCTCCAATAGTGTGTGTGTGTGTGTGTGTGTGTGTGTGTGTGTGTGTGTGTGTGTGTGTGTGTGTGTGTGTGTGTGTGTGTGTGTGTGTGAATTTTGCATACTGGTAGACATTCACCCAGGCCAAGTGTTAGTCCAGGTGGGACCTCTAAGGGCCATCCAGAGCTAAAGGGGGCGGCCCCCAGGGGGGACAACACCATTTTTTCGTTTTTTTACCTAAGAATAAGAAAGTTTATACAGCAGTAAACCTTCACCCGGGCCACCGATTGGCCAGCGTGGAACCCACGGGGTTCGTCACTCCCCTGTAAATTACTGTACTTCCTGCCCTTTAAGATACTGCAGGGATGGGTGTGGTTGTTTTTCGATCTTCAGTCTTTTATTTGGGCACTAAAAACAAATAATTATAGTTTCAATGATCTCAAATATTTGAAATCTAAAGCGACAGCTAGGTTAAAAATTATCAATACTCATCAACCTTGGTACCAGGGCGCTCTCTCTATTTTATTTCTGCTGCGGTCTGACGCCTTTTTTCATCACTAGGTAAGCTGCCTCTCGTGTTGGAATTTATCATGATTAAATCTAACGCTTTTAGCTCCGTAAGTCTGTTGAATAGTCGTCCAGTGACTGCACGAACAAAATAAATAGCACAGCATAGCTAAACTATACCAGTCTCCATATGTGCCTAATATGCAGTGGAATAGATGTCAGCCATTTCGGAAAACTTATATACTATAGGGAAATTTCAGAATGACTGATAACCAGTGGTAGTTTTTATACACCTGCCATATACTTAGCATAAAAGTATTGTCACTTATAAATAATATGACGCAACCTGAAGAGGATTAAAGTGAGAATTAACTCAAATCGTTTCGTATGTCTGGCAAAGAAGTACAACATGCCAGAACATTCCAAAAGCACAGACGTCATTGTCTATACCAGTTCGTTATTTGAAAGTCTTTCAAGTACGAACACCAAGCAATCTACTACAAACACTAGGAAGTCAGTTAAGTCTTCGTATGTATTGGGCAGTGACATCCAAATGACTGATTTGTGAAATGAAACACGAAAAATATAGGCAACACATCTGAATAAAAATTAAGTAAATCATCAAGTGGTGATAATCACAAAAGGAAATTGTGTCATGAATGACTTAAATGTCTGCATCACTAACCTCAAGATGGCGGATAGTTAGGTATTGTAAACACAAGCTCAGGTAATTTCGTTGTAATTTCCTTATTTCACTCATCTCGTACATCTTCCTCACACCTGTAGTTCTCTAGGCCATCATTACAACAAACTGCTTACAGCATCCTGACTCCAAGTAGGTGAAGTTCTGGGAGATATAAACAAACGAATACTTTACGAAAGACACAGTACCACGGCGTCAACTCGACTGACACAGCGCTCACGAGCAGTGATGCCAAATCAAAATTCTATCAATCCGCTAGACTGGTCTTAAACGTGGTAAAAATCCGCCAGATTAGGGGAAATCAGCCGAAAAATCCGCGAGACAGGAGATAAAAAGAAAAAAACTCTAGATATAGAGTACAGGCATCAAAAACTCCCCGCCAGATTGGTTTTAAAACCTCTAGGCCTAGATTTAGCGTGAAAACCCCTAAATTGGCAGCACTGCTCACGAGAAGTGAGGGAGGAGAGCAGAGCATCATGGGTAATTCTGTCAAGGTAGTTACATGTACTGGATTTATCATCTCTGGGCTCTGGAAGGAAGTGATGATACACTGTACGAACACTCATCAGAACTTAGGTCTGAGCTGGAACAGGTTCGAATCTGCTCTCTGGATCTAAAGGGTAATCACTTAACTCAGTCATTTGGGACGAAGGAATGGACACCCATGATTGTCTAAAACAAAAAGGTAAAAGTGGGCTGGTGGGATTGGTGGAAGGGTGGTGGGATAGCAGTCAGCGTGACTATGAACCACGGGTCGAATACTCACCGCACCTTTAGTGCCGGCTGAGGGACATAGGTCGTTACCATTCCGTACCCATTGTTCACTGCACTTCTCATGTCTGGACATGAACTCTATTAACTTTTTATGGATCATATGCGTTGTCACTCCTCAGCGACCCCAGTGTACACAGACGGCTCTAAGTCTTCTGTGGGCTCGGGTTTTACTGTTCTTTTCCCATACCATACCTATCAGATTCGCCTTCCACCAGTTGCCAGTATTTTCACGGCCGAACTGCTGGCCATTTTACTGGCCCTTCGTGTTATATACCGTTCCAGTTTACACACTTGTTATTTTCACAGATTCACTTAGTGCACTACATGGTATTCAGTCTGTCCCGGCCAGCAATCCACTAGTGTTGGAGATACAGGAATGGTTTTTCTGTATTACCACCAGATTGAAGTCTGTCTCCTTCTGTTGGGTCTCAAGCCATGTTGGGATACCGGGTAACAAGAGGGTTGATTGCCTGGCACGTACAGCTGTCACCTCTCTCTCTGTTACTCGTACACCTCAGCCTACCCCAGCAACTGATTATTTCCCGATTGTTAACCGTCTCCTTGGCCAACCGTGGCAAGCAGAATGGACATCTACAACTGATAACAAACTCCGCTCCATCAAACACACTGTCATTCCCTGGCAGTCGTTTTCCCATCGCAACAGGCGTTGGGAAACAGGCCTAGCCCGTCTGCACCTTGGTCACACGCGTATCACACATGGCTTTCTAATGTCAGGAGGAACTCCTCCGACCTGTCAATGTTGCCAGGCTCCACTCACGGTCCACCATCTTTTGGTTGATTGCCCTTGGTTCCACGCCGTGCCGGACGGACTCTCCCGTTCCTTTACTCCCTTGGATGTCCCCCTACCTTAGCCGATCTTCTTGGCGAATCCCCTGTGTTTTCCATCACACACCTCATGCGCTTCCTATCTCAAACCCATATCTTGCCTCACATTTAGTGTCTACCCCGCCTTTCCCTTTGCTTTTAGTGCACCATAGCATATCCATCATTTTTATACATCGGTTTTAGTGCCATATTGTCCTCTTGGGGATGGTGCTAGTTCTTATTACTTACTTCTCATGTCTGGTATGGTAGTGACTGTCACAGTTATACTGCAATATATGTAATATATGGATGTAATACAAACAAATAATATACACTCCGAATGAACTGTGTGAAGCACCGGAGAACACCGCAGTCAAACTGATTGAGAACACCTTCCTGTCTGCTGCCACGCCAACCATCGCTCACCTCTGGATAACTGTTTGTCGAGGTGCGTTTTTTGCCAATTCCAACCTACTTTTTATGTTTTTCTTTTGACTCGTTGTCATCGGTCATTATTCCGTATTCCCAGAACATTTTCATTTAGGAATGTGTATCCGTATTAACCGTATACTGACTGATATTACAGGCAGCTGTACATTTCCCCATACCACCTAGTATTTTATCAGCCAATTAGCAGCAACCTTCAGTCTGTTTCTGGGCTCCTCGTGACAGGCTTAAGTAAATGGGGTATACCTTAAACATTACTAATTCTTTTTTACTGAGGCTACGCACACAATATAACAACAACAGTCGTAGTTGATGGTTGATTGGGGCGCTCACCATCCACTCATTCAGTACAGTGCTGCTTTGAGGGTCTGCCCTTTCCTCTCTTCCTTCCCTCCTTTTCTTTACATTCCCTTTTCTGTCTTTCTTTCCTTCACTCTTTCCTCTTCCTTCTGCCTATGGATTACTCTACGTCCATTGACAAGCCAAACGGTTTCCTGCACACCAGAAAACCATTTACAACACTTGGTGGTAACCATGTAACCAAATTATGGCACCTTTTTTTTTTTATGATAGGAAGAAGGAACCAAAGGCCACGAGCCCGCAATAACTGTTCCTTCCAAGAGAAAAACAAAATACAAGAGAGTGGTTTGGTGGGGAATTAAAGCGCTCCAATCGGATTGAGCCTGCGTAGGTTTATATGCAGGGGGTGGTTGGGGTTTATTGCTCACGTAATGCCACTCAGGGATGAGTGAGGATGATCACTCATCTTAAATGTCGGGATCAACTTGCCTAGTCCTGGGCTCCTACGCTCCTCATGGGGCGGCATAGGACTGGATGATGGATGGATGGATGGATTATTATTATTATTATTATTATTATTATTATTATCATCATCATCATCATCATCATAAACAACGAACGAATCTAATCTTTACGTTTGTCTGTCACTGATAACCACTCCGTTCTCTCTGGTGTCTCACGAAGTGTGTCTTGCAGAAAAAAGTGTACCCAGCCGCACGTCTTCCTTTCCAGCTCATTCTGAATGAAGCAGCTTCGTTGTTCGTTCTACATGGAGTTGTTGGGGCAGTTTGGTACGGGTGACACATCACCGCCAAGACAGTGCACAACAGGCTATCTTTTTACCAATTTGTGTGCACAATGAATACATACATATATCCATACATACATGCATACAATATATATATATATATATATATATATATATATATATATATATATATATATATATATATATATATATATCGCGCATCCGCATGGCGCATTCTCTCTCTCGCTCTCTCGTATGGGTATAGAACGGAAAAGTGGATCACTCTCACAATTGACGGTGTTTCAATTTATCGGCGGTAAAATAATGACAACAATGGCATTTAGTCATCAGCATATGTTTTGAGTCAGTAAAAATAACATAATGGAATATCTGACCATGGATAATAGTGATTATTTTCCATCGTTAATGGCAGCGTTTGTAACCCCTACAATCCAGTGCAGTTTTCCGATTTTCATTATTGCTTTCTCCAGATGATTTTATAAAGCTTAGGAGAGAGAAAAAGCAGATCACGGGACTGGATTACCGGAACCCCTTTACCAGAAACAGCCAACGATAACTTTACCTAACGCAACCGCACCGGACTGTGTCTCCAGAAAACTATGAACTGGAACTCATCGGATCTTCATTTTTAGATTCCATCTTCAGAATGTGATGATATAGCTGGTGTGACCGAGGTTGTGAGACACAGAAGAACTGAAGGAGTGTGGGACGAATAACAGTAGGTACCACATTTGTACTAGGGACACAATATTAATAATCTTAGCATTAAAAAAATATCCCTCACTGGAATAATCACACGCTCTTGTCCCACCTTGTACGAACGGGAGATTTATTGGACCAGAGGGAATCCTTTGTTACATAAACAATAACACACACGTGTTAAGTGTATATCCTTCACTCAACTCTTACCTGCAACAGAGAAAAACACATCTGTTAGGTTATACACGTTTATAATGACAGTTTAAAATTAGGGGGAAAAAAAGAAGAAAAACAAACGAAATGTGGAAGACATTTCCAGGCGGGGTGGAAAAATCAACGGATTAGGGGAAAAAATATGTGCCGGAAAATGTTAACAATGACGAAAACATAACATCCATTACAACAACAGATGAGTGATGTAGACACAAGCATGAGGGACGACAAACGCCTGAAAGCTGAATGTTGACAATGACTGAGAACATAACAAATACAATAACAGGCAGACAAGCAATGGAGGCAGCTAAGGATGGAAGGAAGAACAATAAGCACTTGAAAAGTTGGTGGCTAATAATAAGGCCACCTTTGTTAACCCACCCCGTCCCGTCGACGTATGGGTATGTTGCAACATTTTGCATTTGCCAGTCCCGACGACGTACTGGTACGTCGTGCAATTGCAAGGTCCCTAATTTGCACAATTTTCAATTTTTGCTCGTGATTTTTCATACGTATACACGGGACACCTTCCTCTATTCCTCTACAAGATGCCAAGCAGGTACAATGCCTTACACTGCATAACCTCCCCCCCCCATTGTCTCAGCAATTCACCTGTTACCAGTGACCTGGCCAATAAAGACATTCAGGGCCAGAGTGATTCCCCAATCGACGACAATGTGGAGAAAAAGTTTACATAGCATTAGAGGAAGAAACAGTCAGAAATGATGATCAGGTAATGTGGCAAAAGAAGGTCAGGAATGGTGATGAGTTAGTGGGTGAAACAATGCTTATAATGCCTATATTACTGTTTGAAAACCAATATACTCTCGTACTACATATAAATTCGTACCAAATAAATAAAAAAATACCGTTTATGAGTGGTGTGGAATAGTTATCCTCCCATAGAACTCGTTTTCTTTGCAGCCAGCCTGATAGAAAACCCTGTAAGGTAAGGAGGTACTCCTACCTGTATCGAGAATTTTAAATCTCAGGTGAGCGATTTCTCTATGAACTTTCGATCTTTCTCACCAAAAGCGGAGGTTTTAGCCAAAAAAATAAAAATAAATCCAAAAATGCTCGGGGCTGGGGGGTGTCGGAGGTGCGAAAATGCTCGGGACGTGATGGGTTAAACTTACAGAATATTAAATGGGAGAATTGGAGTATAAGTGAACTAAGGCGGCAGCAGGATGTGCAGAGAAGCTGTAACGAGTCATGTGTGCCAGAATGAATACCGAGGGAACTCACTGGGGCGACCAGAGATTACACTTGAGATGCAGCACAGGGATTACACTTGAGATACAGCACATAGATAACACCTAAGGTGGAACACTGGGATAAAACTTGACACTGAACACAAGGATAACACTTGCGATGCAGCACAGGGATAATACTTGAAGTGGAACACAGGAATAACACTTAAGCCGAAGCACATGGCTAACACTTAAGATGGAGCACTAGGACAACACAGACACAAACTAAGGTTTGTGTTCAGAAGAATGAGAAAAAAAAAAAATTATTTATACGAAAACATCCGAACTCCTTCCCACTCCCACTTACTAGGACATGTCTCCTTTAATTTGAATATAATCTGGTGCTTGCGAAAATATTACACGGCATCACACATGGTATGGTTAAATTATTCCATGCTGTATTGTGGCATCACGTTTTGACAAGATCAACTACTACTTTACAGCTGTGGAGAAGATCAATTTACAATAACAGTGAGTAAACATGAATCAACATGCCCTCGCCTTTTGGCACTAGGTAGGTATCTGCATCAGTCTGTATCTGAACTAGTTTGTATGTGAGCCACTTCAGGACCCAACTTTCTCGGCGGAAGTGTGATAAGAATTATTAACCCTTTCCAAATTCTGGCCACGTTCGAATCAGTCAGGAGTGTCAATAGTAAAAGCAGTACATGTAAAAGTCTTGTATTGGGCTACTTCTGAGTCAGTCTGGATGTCATCGGTGTGAAGCAACAAGTGTGAACATATGGTACCTTAAAAGAGAACACACTGCCTGCACCCTACGATTAAATGTTCGCCATGGGTAGTGTTTCGACCCCAATATACAGGGCACATGCAAATCAGGACACAACTCGCGATCACTAAGCCACCGTAACTCCTGCGTGACTATACGGTACAAGTACATCAGTAAACAGACATACATTAACGATGTCTCACTTTGCAACAGTGGAAAGCATGCCAACACTTTCATTAACCCATCGCTCATTTTTATAGCCAGAAAGTAATGTAATGCAAATCTCTCTCTCTCTCTCTCTCTCTCTCTCCACACACACACACACACACACACACACACACACACACACACACACACACACACTGGGACGAGTATAAAACGCACGGAGATAACTCTCCGCCATCCTTCCGGTCAACGTGAAGGTGCACAGTACGTGGATAATAAAACTCTGTACATAAACAGTGAACAACATCAATTGCGAAATGATCCATGCAAATGTTTATGTTCCAAATATAACAAGAAGCGGTGCCAAGGCACAGCAAATCCGTCTGAGGTAGTCATTTTTGTGCTGACGTATAAACACAACAGAATATCTAGTCAAAGATGTCACATATCAACTTTGGAGTAAATCGGATGAAAATTGACGATTCTATGCCCATTTGAAATTTTAGGCCCGACTCACCTGACATTGATCCCCCAACCGCTTACTGGGGGGTGACCCCCCTGAAGTAATGAGGCATGTTATTGGATGCAGATTTGAAGGATGCACCTTTAGGTTTTGGTGTCATGTCGGTATGACGAATTTGAAAGATGTTTTGGCGAAGAAAAAAAAAATTACACATTTTTGGGCCCACAGCTTAGGCCTTGGCCCAATTTGGCCCAAAATTTAATCAGGTGATCAGAAAGTCATACCGCATGATCTCTATAATTTTAGAAAAAATCGCACCAGTATTTTTCGCGTAAAGTTGTTAACAGACAGAAAGGCAAACAAACAAACAGACAGACAGAAAACCGACTGAAACAATACGCGTCCCCATGCCCCTCCGGGGACAGGTAATAACACCACTGCATTGCATTCCGACTTCCATCTGACCAGAACACAAACGCTCAGACCAAAACACCCGCAAATACACATGCAAATACAATCACCTGTAGGAAATCTCTCTCTCTCTCTCTCTCTCTCTCTCTCTCTCTCTCTCCACCAAAGGCTGAGCGGATACGTCAAGCTCTTTTATCAACCTCGGGGAATAATTTTGGAAGTTAAATATTTTTCAAGGTATTCATGGCACTGGGAGTTAACAAGGTCATCAAATGTTATGGCATGATCTCAGTAAATGACTGATTTTAAACCAGCTCTATATATAGTGAGTAAAAATAAAATATAAATTCCACTTTTAGAGTTTGCTGAGTTCATATGATACACCACAACACAACACACCACCACCTGCCCTGCCACTCCACCACACAGCAACACCACCTGCCCTGCCACTCCCCCAGACAACAACACCAACTGCCCTGCCACTCCACTACACACCACCACCACCTGCCCTGCCACTCCACCACACAACACCACCACCTGCCCTGCCACTCCACCACACAACACCACCACCTGCCCTGCCACTCCACCACACAACACCACCAACTGCCCTGCCACTCCACCACACAACACAACCATCTGCCCTGCTACTCCACCACACACCACCACCACCTGTCCTGCCACTCCACCACACAACACCACCACCTGCCCTACCACTCCACCACACAACACCACCACCTGCCCTGCCACTCCACCACAGAACATCATCACCTGCCCTGCCACTCCACCACACAACACCACCATCTGCCCTGTCACTCCATCACACAACACCACCAACCCTGCCACTCCACCACACAACACCACCACCTGCCCTGTCACTCCACCACACAACACCACCACCTGCCCTGGCACTCCACCACACAACACCACCAACTGCCCTGCCACTCAACCACACAACACCACCACCTGCCCTGCCACCCAACCATTCAACATCATAACCGCCTAATCATCAAACATAACCAGATCTTGATACACCTCTTCCTATGCGAAACCAGATACATCTGATTCTTCCTGTAAAACACCTGACCCGGGACCTCACACAGGTAACTGTGGACCAAACAACCCTGACCTTAACACAGACCCTAATGATCCATGACTCATAATACCTGCCTCCGTGTTGCTGCCCCCTTCCCCATCCTTTTTCTTTTCTTCTATGTATTTGTGCATTTTAACTGCATCCTTCACGTTGCCTGACTTTCCTCCCACCCCATCTTCCTTATCCTGCGCCCGGCGGCATATGACCCTGGCAGTTGCGCCGCCAGATTATAATTATATTCAATCAATCAGTCCTTATCCTGCGCCCCTCTTATTTCCCACCATATCTTAACTTCTCTTTCATTTTCTTTCTCACTATCTTTCACTCTTTTTCTCTTATCCTTACTCTCTCATCTCTTTTCGTAATTTCCTCACTATCCCTCACTTTTTTTCTGCACTCCTCACCTTTTTTCCCTTTTCTTCAACCTATCATCTGCACTTAATTTAATCTCCGTGTGAATGGCCAGTGGAGTGGTAGGTGGTGGCGACCATCATCCACTCACTTGATGTAGTGCTGCCTACTTCTTCCTTAACCTTTATCATTCTTCTTCTGTGCCTGCCCTCCTCTCTTCCTATTCCTCCCATCTTTCCTGTCACTTCTTACTGCTTTTCTTTCCTTTACAGGTGGCTTTACATTGAGTGACAAGCCAAATGGTTTCCTGTAAACCAAGAAACCATTTTCAACGCTGGGTGGTAACCATATATCCAAACCATAAGTGCTCCCTACGTGTCAGCTAGTGGGTTGCTGGAGGGTTAGTGCCCATCCCCATAAAACAAATAACTCAAAGTCCAATGGCCACCCATTATGGGATTATGGCGTCTGGCAATAGATTGATAGAGATAGTGAATGGTCAAACAGGGAGATGAAAGTTTACAGACTCATAGAGGGATAGGGAGAGGGAGGACGCAGATGAGGACAAGGACAGAGACTAAAGAACAAGGGCAGAGACTAAAGAACAAGAGCAGTGACTAAAGAACACGCGTGGATGGAGAGTGAGTGTAATATTGGAGAATGGAAAGGAACAAAGCCAAAAACTGAGGCTGGAAAGGAGAGAAAGAGAAGAGAGGGTGAGATATTGGAAAGAGAAAGTCATCACAGAAACTCTACTTGCCTCCCTCCACATCCAGTGTTCTCTCCTTCCCATTTCTTGCTAGCTTGTCTTCACATTATCATTATAACGAAAATCCTCCATCTTCCCTTATCTACTCCTGTTCTCCATTGTACCCCAGTTTCTCGGCCTATCTTCCATCAAGCTGCTCCTCCACTTCTTTTTCACTCCTTCTCCTGTTCCCATTCTCCCGCTCTGACCTCCTCATCCCAATTCCCTGCACCCTCACCTTCCTATCTCACCCCCCGCCTCTTTTCTTTCTCCTTCTCTCCATTCCAGTCAGTGTCATGGCAACTTTCATCTCGTAAACATGAAATCTTAAGCTGACGCCAAACCATGTGGGAAAAAAAAAATCACTGTGTAAAGAATGCGGTGCCAATGTCACTGGGATTCTCCAGCTTTGGTGATCCCTTTTCCTATTTCCACATCCTCCCACCCCACTATATAGTAGGAAACACAGGATGGAAAATGAAAAATTACTTGATGAGAAAGGGAAGAGACTAGAAAACGTCTAAGTAGTAATGTCGAGAGGAGAGCAAATGTACGAGGGAAAAACAATGTTCAAGGATGAATAAGCGAGCGAGAACCAGGAGAGTAAACATGGTGCCGAGAGCAGGAAAAAGAATGAGAAGCAGAAGTGTGGGTCATGAATAATACAGGAACAACACAAAAGAATTACTATGAAGAGCTTGTGAGGCGACGAGGAGAAGTGAAGAAATGACTTGAAAATATAAAATGCATATCAAAGTGACACGAGGAACCAAAAAGGGACAACACACAATAAATAATACGTGAAGGCATGAGAGAGAGAGAGAGAGAGAGAGAGAGAGAGAGAGAGAGAGAGAGAGAGAGAGAGAGAGAGAGAGAGAGAGAGAGAGAGCAATAAGCAGCAAGGCTGAAACCCCAAAACTTACAGGATGAAAGAAAGCGAGGCATATAGAAGATGATGGAACATAAATGAAAAAGGATCATCCGTGTTTACTCTCACGCTGATGCACTTCACTGTAAACACCTTCATTCTGCCATCACTGTCACCCCGCCACCACTCACTTTGCCACCACTCTTACTCTTCCAGCACTTTCACTCGGCCACCACTCCCACTCTTCCACCTCTCTTACACTCTTACTCGGTCACCAGTCTCACTCTGTCACCACTCTCACTCTGCCACCACTCTCACTCGGCCACCATCCTCACTTTGCCACCACTCTCACTCGGCCACTGGTCCTTGGCCACAACACTCAGAGGGCGCAGAATGAAAGTAAGACAGTAGATGTGACAAGGCCCAAAGGTGAGGGAGGGGTTCGGTAATGACCAAGAGGAGAAGCAGGAAAAATGAAGCTGAAAATGATGATGATCGTAAACCAGAGGTTGTAATACAAGAGACAAGTGGGTGGAAGTGAAACAGCAGTGACTGTATCAATGTGGGTGTGAAAGAAGGCAGGGATGGTGAGAGAGGGCGCCAGGGTGGCAGGTTGAGTGTGTGTAAAGGGTGTGAGACTGTTCATTCGTGAGAAGGAATGATGATGACTGGAAGGTGGAGTATACTCGTATGGGAAATGTGAAAGATGAATGGTGAGATAAGTTTGTGGGGAACAGGCAGGGAAAGAGGATGGGAGGATAGGAGAAGGTAACGGGACGGGAGGACAAAGGGAATGGGAAAAAAAGGAGAGGAATGAAATGGAAGTCAAGGATGTGGGAAAGGGAATAGGATAGTATGGTAAGGAAATGGGAGGGCAAGGAAAAGGAATAGAGAGGGTAACAGAAAAAGGATGGGAGGGTTGGGGAAGGGAAAGGGAATGAGAGAGTAGGAAATGAAGAAAGAGAAAGGGGAAGACAGCAGATAGAAGAGAAACAAGAATAGTCTTGTATGTGGATAAATCATCATCATCGTCATCATCATCATCATCATCATCATCATCATCATCATCATCATCGTCATCATCATCATTCTTATTAGCAGCAAAACTTTTTTTCAAATCCACGTGGGCTGAGATTATCCACAATCAGGAAGAGGAAATGAAAAAGTAAGAAAATTGAGAAGTGTTCAGTGATGTTGATAAAAGCGGCTCTCATGAAGGATAACAGAGGACAAGTGAGGTGTGAGAGATATGAGTAAAGAGAAGTGATCGACGAGGCTCAATGGGAAGGTAATGGAGAGAAATCAGGGGTTAGAAGGCGGGGACACAAGTACAGTAATACCAAGACACAGGGAAAGGCGGGAACACAAGCAGGAAGACGGGGAAATGAGAGGAAAGGAAATCCTTTCCCTCACATATCTCCAATCTCACCTTCTCCCCTCCTTCACATCACCATTCTTTCTCTCACCTCCTCATTTTCTTTACATCTCTCCTCTCTCGCTCACCACCTTCAGTCGTTCATATATATTTTTTTCTCCTTCACCTCCTCCACCACCTAACACCTCTCCTCTCCCTGTCACCTCCTGTACTCCCTCACATCTGTCCTCACTCCCTCACCTCCTCCACTCCCTCACATCTCTCCTCTTGTCCTCATCTCCTCCAAGGCTTCACATCTCTCCTCCCTCCTCCACCCGCTTCACTCCCGCAGCCTCATTTTCTCTGCCACATTTCCTCTGTGATCGCTTGGTGTCTCATTCAACTCGCGTTTTATGTTTGACCTGTCACATAAAAAGTTATCATATCCTGCGGAGTCTTCATGATTTCACAGTTTGACCTTTTACTCACTTCTGTTCTCACAGTCGTTTTTTATGTTTTTCTTCTGACATCATCATCTCTCTGACCTTTCCCTTTTCCAGTTCACTCACCACTTTCCTACAAAACAGTCCTGTTTTTTGTTTTTCTTTCCATAATTATGTTTAACGCTTCTCTCAAAACTGACATTCTAGATGGTTCCTCCCATCCTTCTGAAAAAAAAAAAAAAAAAAATGGTAACCCTCTCAGAAAAACAAACCCAAGAGACGGACAACGATTTGTAAAAGTGAAGCGAGGAGCAGATGGAAAAAACATTTTGAAAGGCTGTTCAGTGACAATGGTGAAAGCAGACGGGCTGTAAAGATGATTAGTTCTGGCAGTGCGCAGAGAAGGAATGCAGTGCCAGGAAACATGACACTGGCAGAAGTGATGAATGCTGTGAAGTGGCTAAAATATGGGAAAGCAGCGAGGGTTGATGAGGTGTATGCAGAAATGTAGTAAATAGAGTGGAATATAATATCTGTTAGAGACGTAAGAAAGTTTGGGTAGGTGAAACTGTAACAGCAAAGTGAAAAAAACGGCTGTGATTGTACCCCTGTACAAGAAAAAAAAGCAAGCGAAGGAGTGAATGTAAACATTACCGTGGCATAAGATTCTTGAGAGTTGTATGAAAGGTATATGGAAGAAATATCAACTGAAAAGTAAGAGGTACATCAGACGGCCTGGTAAGTGATGAACAGGGTTGTTTAAGGAGTGGTAGAGGATGGGTGGATGCAATATTTATAATGGGCCATTTATTGGAGGAAGGCTTGTGAGAAGGAATATAAGGTATTTATGGCATTTAAGGACCTGGTAAAAGTATATGAAAATATAAAACAGAAACGAATTATGGAAAGTTTTGGGTAAGCATGGTGTAGATGGTAAGCTGCTGACTGCCGTTAACCTCTTGGCTGCAGCGAGTTATTTTTGTGACATCGCTGGTGTGAAATTTCCGGGAAGCAATGGGGTGTTTTCCTCAGCTTTTTTGACACACATATACAGTACTTTACCTTTAGATGGGTAAATGAGAGGCAGCCACTAGGAGTGAGGGGATCTGGATGAAACTGTGAGGAAGCAGAATTTAATAAGGAACTAACTGTGGAAAACACCAACCAGAGAGAGGTGGTGGAGACCTTGAGGAGGAGAAAATTACAGGGAACCAACACAACAACACTGACGAAGAACCTACGAAACAAAACTTTTACCAGAAGGGGGAGGAGGAGGAGGAGGAGGAAGCCAGACGGTACAAAAAACACGACCCTCAACCTTCGATTTCCGTTTCTGCTGACATTACTCAGAAGAAAGATCCTGCTCTTAACCCGCAGTGTCCCGTCGACGTTCTTTAACGTCTACTCGTTTTGTCACTGCCAATCCCGTCGACGTACATAAACGCAAAAAAATTGCAAGGCCCCTAATTTGCACAATTTTCAATTTTCGTGAGTCATTTTTGGTATGTATACATGTGACACCTTCCTCAACAAGATGCCAGGCAGGGACAATGCCTTACCCAGCATGACCTCCTCCCCCCCCCTGCATGCCATTGTCTCAGCAATTCACCTGTTATCAGTGACCTGGCCAGTAAAGCCATGTCATGCCACGGTACGAAATTCAGGGCCAGAGTGATTCCCCAATCAATGACAATATGGAGGACAAACTTTACATAGCATTAGAGGAAGAAACAGTTAGAAATGATGATCAGGTAATGTGGCAAAAAAAGGTCAGGTATTAGTGAGTGAAACAATGCTTATAATGCCTATATTACTGCTTGGAAACCAATATACTCTTGTACTACATATAAATTTGTACCAAGTAAATAAATAAATACCGTTTATGAGTGGTGTGAAATAGTTATCCTCCCACAGAACTCGTTTTCTTTGGTGCCAGCCTGATAGAAAACCCAGTAAGGTAAGGAGGTACTCCTACCTGTAATGAGTATTTTAAACCTCAGGTGAGCGATTTCTCTATGAATTTTCGATGTTTCTCACCAAAAGCGAAGGTTTGAGCCAAAAAATTTTTTTTTCTAAGATGGTCGGGATTGGGGGGAGTCATTGGTGGAAAAGTGGTCGGGATGGGGCGGGTTAACCTCACCCGAAGTACTGTCGTTTGAATGTTATGAGAAATGGCTGGTGGTGGTGAGAATGTTTGTGTTTGTGGTCCGGCTGTGGATGGTAACCGATGGTGCCTGTGCGTGTTGTTGTGCTTACAATAACTTTGTAAGTGCTTGTAGTGAAGTTTTGTAGATCAGTTATACATATATCAGACTCGTGGGCGAGCGGTTGTTATACGTAAGTAGTTTTGTAAGTAGATAATCTTTGTTCCTTTTTTGTCATGATGTGACAAGAGAGGTAAAGATTAGTATGGGACTATTTTTATTTTTCTTGGAAATATTAAAAAAGTCTCTCACACAAGAGTGAAGTATAGAGTCCCGCGAGCTAACCTCCCTCTCTCTCTCTCTCTCTCTCTCTTCCACCCTCTCGCCCATGTTGCCAGGCTCCTTCTCCCTACTACCTGTCGGTTCTATGGCTAACCTCCTTCTGAGCTCTGCTTCCTAAATTCTGGTGTAACAGGGGTCGTGTCACGTGTGTTACACTGTTGTTGAAATGTTCTAGAAGCCTGTGTGTATGTGTGTGTATGGTCACTAGGCATTTTTCGTGTGCTTAACTCGCTGACACACTACCTATCTCATCCCCCGACTTGCTGCTTCCGTTGTATTGTCAACATTTCTTCACTTAGACTTGCAAGCTCATATCCCGTTCCCAGGCTTGCCTGGTGCTCTGTCTATGTATCTATCTATCATGCTATCTATTATGATTTGTATTTATAATATGGAGTCCTGACAGTCCTTGTGGTGGTGGTGGTGAAAGTTCTGTGGCGGACCGATGGCAATGGAGGTTGTGAGTGAAGGGGGAGGAGGTAAACGACAACAGGAAGTAGTGGCTGAGACGGATGAAGAGGGCAGAGGGAGGAAGAGATGGATAAGCATGAGGGAGAAGGGGGGTGGGAGTTGAAGGAGGAAGAGATAGATTAGGATATGAGAGAGGGGGGGAGGGGATTGGGGTTGGTAATAGACCGAAAAGTTGAAGGAAAATGGAGACAGTCAGGGATAGAAGTAAATTTGGGTTGACACTGGATAGATGAAGGAGAGGTGACTGGCATGGCATGGGAGAGAAAAGGGTGGGGAAAAGTCAATAGTGCGAGGGTTGGGGTGTGTGGCATCAACACAAATAACAGGAGTGACGGACGCCCGTACTCCATATCCAAACGCCGGGTGGCGGACTTATCTTGAAACACACTATCTTTGTCTCTCGGTGCGTTTTACAGTTACTGTTACTTTTCTTCCCAACAATACCACCGGGTATTTCCTTCCACCAGCAGGTCTCCAGCTCCTAGTAATTCAGCAACAGGACACAAATGGTACTAGAAGACGCAAACAGACTGAGCAGATTAAAATACTCGTACTAAATATTACGTTTACTTCACAAACAAGAAATTGCCAGTAAATATCCATTAATGTTATTCTGTATTAAAGTTATTAATGTATTAATGTTATTCTGTATTCTGTGTTATTTTTCTTGGAACCAAGAATACTACCCAGTTTAGGAGAAACTCATTGTGGTGAAGGAGGGAGAATCTCAATTACTAAAAGCTGTTCATTATGATGATATCTTTCGAGTACTCTTCTTGTTCTTGCCTTGTATTTTGTTGAAGGAAAATATGAAAATTTGATTATGTAAATAAGAATTCCGTTTTAAGTTTCTTTCCAGATATTTACCACTAACTGTAACCGTAATCAGGGTATACCAAATAAGGCTAAACGACATCAAAGTCATTAGGTCAGTAAATATATATATATATATATATATATATATATATATATATATATATATATATATATATATATATATATATATATATATATATACATATATATATATATATATATATTTACTGACCTAATGACTTTGATGTCGTTTAGCCTTATTTGATATACCCTGATTACGGTTAAAGTTTTATATATATATATATATATATATATATATATATATATATATATATATATATATATATATCTTATAAACAAACTAGAATCTGAACATCAATTACACTAAAGGACAAAGTTCAACTTTTGATCTAGATCAGAAAAATGAGAATGGGTGATTTGGGTTAAACTGACGGTGCTGGTAACAAATATGTTTTTAAGTCATGCAAAATTTTTCTAATTTAATTAGCACGTAAAATTAATATGCAGAAACAAAATTAAGTGTATTATTTCACCGCAGTATGTAAATTTCGCTGTGAATACAGGTATTCAAAGTACGGTTTTCGATTATTTCCTTTTGTTCTCTACATCAGTTTCCCGTGTCAGTAACCAACAATGGTCTGCCATCTTACAAGCGCCAGTTCTACCTTGGTATCTTTGTCCATTACCGTAATATCTTGGTGAAAACGTACACCCTGTTCGTCACTAACATCACCCAAGCTTGTTCAGAAAAAGCCGAGATGTGAGTGAAGAAAATGGATTTTAAGTAACATGCTGCATCCAAGTTCGTGGTGCGCAACCAGAAGCATTTTAACGATTTCCATGTAATCTTCACTGAGATGGATGCCAAGAAAATCAGCACAAATTTACTTAAGAGACCTCCAAGCCCTAAGTTCGTCTGCCTCGAGGGGTTGCATAAAACTCACTGTCTTTCACGATGGCCAGGAATTTGGGGGCCAACGAAAATCTATCTATCTATAGCCCGACGCCCTAATCCCGCAAAGGGTGGCCGCAGACAAAACGCCTCCTGTGGCCTAACTGGATTGTGGACCCTCTCTCCACCTCACTCCCCCGCCTACCTGTCTAACTTTTCTCCTCCCACACTCACACAACCAGTCCCACTCACGCACCCACTCTCCCTTCTCAAACCCACACACCCAGATCCTACCGTCCTCATGAACACACAAACACAATTAATCCAAACCTATGAAAATGATGATAAAAGAGAATTCACTTTTGGTAAAACATCCAGCATTCACACTGTGGTTACGATATACGGCCAACACATGTTTGGGTCAAGAAGTTCATAAGTCAACTACATAGCACAGGGCCATATTTCACAGGGTTAGCGGGCTCCTTATATTTTTTCCAACGATTTATATTTCATACTAACACCTTTATGTATTGCTTACATTTTTAACAGCTTGCACACATACTACAGGAGGGAATAATGACGTGCCATATGTGCAAATGTAACTAGCACCAGAGTGAAAGATCCCAACGGCGGACGAGATAGCGGCACACAGTCCGTCACCACACAACCACCCAACAATATTAAACGTACTTAACGCTAAATATAGTTATGCTTGGCATATTTCACAAATAAACCCGGTTAGCACATTTGACGTCATTTATCTTTTCAATTGTCTTTTTTCTTGGGGGTACTCGAGCGTGAATGTGTGTGTGTGGGGAAGGGAGGGGCTGCTGATGGTTGTGGTGGTTGCTGATGGTGGTGGTGGTGAATGTTACGTGGTGGTAGTAGTGATGGAAAAGACTGGTGGCGGTGAATACTGTATGGTCGTAATTGCGATGGAAAAGAATGGTGGCGATGGCAGCTGCTTTGGATATAACGTGATGCAACAGTACTGGAAAAGTGTTAATGGTGGTGGTGGTGGTGGTGATGGTGAATGTTATGTGGTGGTAGCAGTGATGGAAAGAGTGCTGGTGGTGGTGGTGGATGTTCTGAGCGGTAGTATTAATGGAAAGAGCGGTGGTGATGGTAGTGGTGACGATAGGAGTGGTGGTGGTGGTGGTGGTGGTGATCGAATTGGTGGTAGTGGTGGTGATCGAACTGGTGGTCATGGTTCGAGGTGTAGTGATGCTCAGAGTGGTGGTTTTATTGGTGGAGCTGGTTGTGATGAAGTAGTGAAGATGGTCACAACGGTGGCAACAAAGGTGTTTTTGTGGTGATGGGGCTCAGGATGTATAGAGGAGATGGTGGAGGAAGAGTCTGTGTGGAGATGGTTGACGTTAAGGCGAATAAAGATACTGATTAAAGGAGGAATATTGAGGGTGACAGAGGAGAGGGCGGTGGTGTTGAAAGTGAAGGAGATAAAGGACAGCTTTGGTAGTGGTGGTTTGGGGCAGTGTTAGTGAGTGGTAATGGTAACAAAAGAGGATAGTGGTGGTGAATGGCAGTGGTAACAGAAGAGGGTATTGGTGTTGGGTGGTAGTGATAACAAAAGGAGGTAGTGGTGCTGAGTGGTTGTGGTTCCGGGAGAAGGTAGTGATGGTGGTGAGAGAAAAGTTTAGTGGTGGTGAGTGGTAGTGGTTAACAGAAGAAGGTAGTAGTGGTAATGGTAACAGAAGAGGGTAGTAATGGTAGTGGTAACAAAAGAGGGTAGTGGTGGTAAGTGGTGAGTGGTGGTGGAAACACAAATGGGTAGTGGTGGAAACACAAATGGGTTGTGGTGGTGAGTGGTAGTGGAAACACAAAGAGGTAGTGGTGGTGAATGGTAGTGGAAACACAAAGGGGTAGTGGTGGTGAGTGGTAGTGGAAACACAAATGGGTTGTGGTGGTGAGTGGTAGTGGAAACACAAAGGGGTACTGGTGGTGAGTGGTGGTGAAAACACAAAGAGGTAGTGGTGGTGAGTGGTGGTGAAAACACAAAGAGGTAGTGGTGGTGAGTGGTGGTGGAAACACAAAGAAGTAGTGGTGGTGAGTGGCAGTAGTAAAAGAAGAGTGACGATTAACTGGTGGGGCACCAGTCAAAACATTAACATCATCTTACAACAAATATGGCAAAAAACACTGTAATCAAGAATTATGTTTCTCAAAACCCTGCTACCTACCTGCACAAATACTATATAACTATTATGACTGAGAGAACGTGTCAGACAGACATAAAACAGCATGATGTCTATATACAGACACTCCCGCACCCTTCCCTCCTCTATTCCATTACAACTTCAGCACAGCCTCCACTCTAACTAGTTGTAATTTCCTTCATACTTCAGTAGGGGTCTCCTCTTTTCACTATCAATACACACTCCTTATTTCTGTACAGCTTCATTCCATCATGTGAAATGTGTGTGCCAAAGTCTTTCGTAATTTCGGTAGTCTAGATCTGTACTGTTTGTATGAACCCTGTGAGTAGCCTACTATGACGTATACATCATTTTTACCTCGACGAACGTTATTCACATTTTCATGCACTTCTGTTAGTGAAGTTGTTAATATCACTGCACTCCAGGTGTGGCCATTACTGACACCACACCGATGCATTGCTAGCACAGCACTAACAGTGAGTGGCCAACATGACATGATTTGACACAGATGAGATAAGAAAGAAGCATTAAGAGATGGATGTGTCGGGGTACAAAGACAAGAAGAGAAGAGAAGAGAAAGGAAACTACAGAAACAGAAAGTCATTTACAAAGAAGACACTGCATACCATTCTATCTACCTATCTCTAGAAACAAGAGGCTGATGAAGAGCACCATTATTAATCTACCTATCTATCTATCTATCAAAGCCACACGCAGGTAAAGAGCCATTATTAATTTTCAGTCACGAAAGCTACCTGCCTACCACACCATAAAGTTAAAAACGGGTTTAAACAAAAATGAGTTACCCATCCAGAGTATCTATCAAGGTTCTGATGCCTTAACCTGTCAGGCGCAACATGTACATACGGTGATAGGATATGCAGCTGATAAGAATGAAATGACAGGGAACTAATAGAAGTACAATGAGGGCAAAAAAGTGAGAGGTATGCATGTCACTTTCACTACCACGAACGTTATTCACCTTTTCATAGACCTCTATTGGTAACCTGTTAATGCAAGTGCACTCCAGATGTGGCCATTACTGACACCACAATAGTTCCTGGACAACACAGCAGTAACAGCTGAATGGCCAACATCACATGATTTCACTCAGATGAGAGGAAAGAATGAAGAGGAGAAGGAAGTGTAAGGGTATGGAGATAAGACGAATGAGAGGAGAGGGGAGGCAGCTGAAAAAGAACGGCATATACGGAGAAAGCAATGTCAACCTTTTCTATATATGTAGTATGAATGTAAGCGAGAGGCAGATGAAGAGCACCAATCCTAACGTACTGTACAATACCTATCGACCTATAAAAGCATGCAGGTCGAGGGCCAGTATTAATTATCGAAGTGCACAGAAATGAAAGGCTGGTCAATAGACGCAACAGTTCCCTGTCGAGATAATCTTTTTATTTTGTGCCTGACGCCGTAACCTGTGAGGTGGAACAAGCAGATAAAGTGATAAAATATACAACTAATAAAAATGGGAGGGTACGGTAGTCTGGGTGTGAAATGAGAGGCAGGTGTTTCACTTTATTCCGGGTTACATTGGTCTCTCTCTCTCTCTCTCTCTCTCTCTCTCTCTCTGCTGAGTAACAGGGTGCCGGCAGTGACTCACACTAGCAATACGTACGTAGTCATAAGGAATGAAGGGAGGAACGTAAGAGGACTGGCACGGAGGGGCAATGATTCTATGAGATCACTTAAGAAAGGTGCTGGAGGTGCGTCATTAGTTACAGTGAGGGACAGGGATCGAGGGGGAAGAGAGAGAAATAGGAACTGAGAGGAATAAGAGAGGGGCTGGGAATGAGGAGATGAGATGGGCAGGGAATGAAGAGTAGGAGACAGGGACAAAAATTGATAAGAAGAGAGGGAAGGGGGTGAGGAGGAGAACAGAGGGACAGGGAGTGAGGGAGAGGAGAGAGGGACAGGGTGTGAGGGGGAGGAGAGAGGGACAGGGAGTGAGGGGGAGGAGAAAGGGACAGGGAGTGAGGGGGAAGAGAGAGGGACAGGGTGTGAGGGGGAGGAGAGAGGGACAGGGAGTGAGGGGGAGGAGAGAGGGACAGGAAGTGAGGGGGAGGAAAGAGGGACAGGGAGTGAGGGGGAGGAGAGAGGGACAGGAAGTGAGGGGGAGGAGAGGGGGACAGGGAGTGAGGGGGAGGCGAGATGGACAAGAAGCAGAGAAAGGAGATGAGGGAGAGAAAACACAAGAAGGGGGAGGGAGGGGGAGTGAAAGGTCATAATCCGAGGTAATGGTTAAGAAAATGGGAGGCAAAAATGCACAGAGAAGTGGTGTTAAGAGCAAGATTAGCCTTCAAAAAAAAAAAGTTGGGAAGAAGGTTATGTAATAAAAATGCATCTTTTCTAAGTACGAGTATATTGCTGTGGAGGGGAAAAGCAGCACTAAATGGGAAAGAGTAGACAGTGAGGGAATGAGAGGTGAGCGGAGAAGGAAGTGTTGAAATGATATAAAAGGAAACGAGAGAGTGATATAAAAGGAAACGAGAGAGAGAGAGAGAGAGAGAGAGAGAGAGAGAGAGAGAGAGAGAGAGAGAGAGAGAGAGAGAGAGAGAAAGAAAGGAACAATGCAAAGATAATCAGCAACAGGAAGTGAGGCAGCAGGTAATGGGCCATGAAACCTGATTAACCCTTTGACTACGATTAACTCATTTCCAATTTTAATCCCAGATGACGGTAAGGCGACCCTATTCAGAGTGGAAGATTCCTGTAACCAATTAATGAGAAGTGGAGAACGGGACATGGTAGAGTATATGTAAGGGTGATGGCAGAGTTAGTGTGAATGTGAGGGTCAAGTAAGAATGAAGGTGATTGCAGAGATAATGTGAGAGTGAGAGCGGAGTAGATATGAGGGTGATTGTAGTGTTAATCTGAGAGTGAGTGCAGAATAAGTGTGAGGGTTAGGGCACAGTATGTGTGAGTGAGAGCATAGTAAATGTGAGACCTTGGTATGAGTTAGTATGAGGGTTAGAAGAGCGCATACGTGAGGGTGAGGATAAGTGTGAGAGCAAAGTAAGGGTACAGGTGAGGGACAGTCGGGGGCTATATATGGGATGCAAGGTGTGTGCTGAAGTGAAGGCGGGAGTGAGTTTGTGTGTAGGTCAGCTGGTACAGATAAGACCAAGGGTTCTCCATTGTCGCTGACACTGTGATTCAGTCCACAGCTGAGGTAGGGAAGGGAGACATGCTGTGAAGAAGACAGAAAGGAGTGGAGGGGGAGCCTCCATAATTCCATAAAATAGAATCCTAAGAGAATATAACGTGAATAGCTGGATAGGGAGAAGAGGGGAGCTTGAGGGAAGGTAGGAAGTCAAGAGGCATCAAAAGAAAAAGCTTAGATGTTTAATTAAAGGACGACGATAATACGCTGAAGTCTGAACACTGAGGATGAGGGAGAAGGTAACATGAGGGAGAGTGGGATGCGGTGGACTGGGGACTGATGGGTAGGAAGGAAAGGGAACCTAGATAAGATTTATTAATGTAAAAGGGTAAGGCATAAGAATAAAGAGTGAAATGTATTGATGCTGAGGAGGGTTGACGTGCGGACAGAAGCTTAAGGAAGGGAGGGGACGGAAGCTTAAGGCAAATGTTTATATAACCTGGATATAAAACTTGACTATATTAGCAAAACAGGGCTACACCAACAAAGTACAAAAAGATTCGGCACCAGCACTTTACGTGTGTAACATACTTTAACAGAGGTACGAGTGGAGGTAGGCAGATTAGAGGAATGACTGTGCAGGCAGGCAGATTGGAGAAGAGAGAGTGCAGGCAGGCAGACTAGAGGGGTGAGAGTGCAGGCAGGCACACTAAAGGGGTAAAGGTGGAGGCAGGCAGACTAGTGGGGTGAGGGTGGAGAGAAGCAGACTAGAGGGGTGAGAGTGAAGGCAGGCAGACTAGTGGGTGAGGGTGGAGGCAAGCAGACTAGAGGGGTATGGGTGGAGAGAGGCAGACTAATAATGGGGTGAGGGTGGAGGCAGGCAGACTAGAGGGGTGAGGGTGGAGGCAGGCAGACTAGAGGGGTGAGGGTGGAGGCAGGCAGACTAGAAATGATGAGGGTGGAGCAAAGTGGTCGATGAAATCATATTAACTCTGTAATTTCCTCGTTTCAGAATATTATCCTGGCTGACATCATATCGGCTCACTTTGCTAACACTGAGCGGAAGTGTGAGCATAAGAGAGACAGAAAGTTATAAAGGGAAAAAAGATGAGGGTGAAAAGAGACACTGACATAAGAATGCGTGACAGATGTATGAACGGTAAGGTTAGCAGATGGCTGTGATTCCCTCTGAAGTTTTACATCAATATGTTGCATGATACGGTAACATGAACAATATGTACAGCCGAGGAAAGTTCGGCCTTATACACCTACCTGCCAGTTCGGACCTTTATGCATGAGACAACCACTACTGGAGCAGTAGCCAGAGTCTCAAATGTCTGGTACCACTGCGTGGGAGGTGAGGTGAGAGGTTAAAGGAAGAGGAAGGCTGGGGGAGCTGATAGTTCCTACCCCTCCCTCTTCCATCCCCATCCTTCTCACACAGTTACCAGATAAATTAATGTCGGCTACTGCTTCGCTACCACTTGTCTCACATTTACTACTTCGATGTGCTGAGAGAGTGTATAACGCAGAACTTTCCTCGGGTGTACATATTTCTGGGTACCCATACAAATCATGTACCTATATCATGCATGTTATATATTAGTGTTCTTAATGATAACATGCATATAGTATGTCGGCTACACACACAGTATGCTGGGTGTCCTATCATGCACTGTATGTATGTAAACAAAAACACTCGGATCATCGCTAGCAGGTTTCCACTTGTCAGAAAATTAGCACTGTGTCTCCACTGATCCATTTCTGTCCTCCGCGGCACAAATCCCTCTCACTTATCCTGCCAACACAACAAACCAATTCCTTCTTCACCCTATAACACCAATATCCCTCCAGTCCCTACCCTCACCCTCACCTTACCTACGCATTTTCTTCCCTGCATCAACCTCCCTGTCAGACAAGCCCATGACATACAAACACATCAGAAAAGATCCAGTTTATACAATCCCATATCAAAAATTACATTATATGCAGACCTATATGTCAAAGAAACTATGCCTGTTAATAGCCCGTGGATGTAAGCCAAAAACACCACACTCTCACAGGATAACAAACACAGACACAAACAAGGCTACGGGTCAGGTAACGCTGGATTGAAAATACACTCGGGTACATTAAAACAGCAAGATGTAACCAACGTGTTGAGTCACACTGGTATCCAAACATATTAAATATTTTTTTTTTTAAATTCCTTTCCATAAAAATTTTAGCTTTTGATACACACATACACTTTAATTTAGTTGACACAGATCTCATTCGAATCTGTGGGCAAACCGCACTCATCATTCATCATAAAGCCTACTTTAAGTTTCTTTAAGCATACCTGTGTCTACACATGACTCTGAACTGTAAATATCACATCTTCTCGATCTTTTACTTTGCTCCCTGTCATCTCTATTTCATGGACAGCCAAAATAATAATTTTTTCTGCACAAAACTCCTCTCAGCTTCCATTGTCCATCATTCCACAAAGCCATACGTGCCTACCAGGTCTCATCGTACCATGGGAACTGTTGAGGCTGAAACCAATTCAAGGGTAAATCAATTCAGTTTTAAGAATTAGATTAGTGTGGAGCGCAGCTGCAACAAACACACCCTGTGTCCCGGAATACTAAGAGTTACGAGGTTCATTGTATCTCATGTGATAACTAACTGGCTTGTTGCATACCTACGCAACAGCACATATTCGTTCAAATGTGGTTTTTGCCACTACCAAATAAGGGAAGAAATTATGCTTACAGAAGACAAGCTAATACATCTTGGCAGGAAACTGAAGTGCCAACAGATGCAGTGTCAGCCAACTAGGATATAAGGTTTCATAGCTAAACAAACTCAATTAAGGGAAGACGTCCAATTATCTCCGTCAACTCGGGCACAAATATGATTCTTGTCAAGTACTATTCCCTAACAGGGGAGGCGGAAGTCTGAAAATGTGTGGAGTTGAAGAAAACGAGAATCGGAGACAGACAGAAGAGAGACGAACATTAAAACCCCTATTTCCTTGCATTGCCCTTTAGTAAGGAGTTGAAGAAGGACGAGGAGGAGGAGGACGAGAAGGAGGAGGTAGCAGGTAAGCCACTAGCCAAATAAGAAAGTCGTATCTTGCAGTCAGAATGACGAAAGAAATTGAAAACAAGAACATTTATATGAATTTTGTGCTACACACACACACACACACACACACACACACACACACACACACACACACACAATGATGACTGTACTGCTAAGTGTGAACAGATACAACTGGAGGCAAGGGCTGTTCACGGCAGCCAAAATCAAACCTATGCACACGTAAAGTGACATTAATGTTTTGTGTGGAGGTGGGAGAGAAGACAGAACAAGGCTGAGAGTGAGTCTGGAGTAAAGCGTTGTACCGACCGCCAGGGTCTACGGGCTGTCCTGTTAACGTATGATTGAAAAAAAAAATACAGCAAAAATAACACTACAGGTCAAGAGGAGGAGCAGACTTACTAGTCAAACAACTGTTCAAGAAGGAGGCGGAGATCAAGAACAAAGAAAACACTGCGTAACGAGAGCGGTGGTGCGGGAAAGGGAAGAATGAAATATGCACTTCCACCTCAACTTGGTTGCCACCCATTATCCCAAGACACAAAATCCTCCTTAGCCTGTTCTCTAGTTACAGTTGCTTTTAACACTTATTATAAGAGCCCGACCTAGAGAAAATAAAGTCGTCATCGTGAAGGAAGGGTTGATGGAGTCTTTAGAACACCCTCACTAAAAGAAGTCTACTGTAAGTAATAATTAAGTAAAATGTTTGGTGCTGGCAAGACTATAATAAAACAGGTCGCCGTACTGAAGAGGATGATGTAGATTGTTTCTAACTCTTACTTTATGGAAGGTCTCCCCTAAGGGAAACAAAATCATCTGTTGGTAGCAGGAATATACATAAAAAATAATGCACCGCTGTACTAAGGGAGTTAATGGCATGTTTATCTTTCCAGAATTTATACACAATTATCTGGTGGTGGCAATAAAATACTGTAATGATGGAGGTGGAGGAGGAAGTGGAGGGAAAGTAATGCAGGAGGTGGAGAAGGAAGCGGAGATAATAATGCAGGAAGTGCAGGATGAAGGAGGGAAAATAATGCAAGAGGTGGAAGAGGACATGGAGAGAAAACAATGCAGAAGGTGCAGAAGGAAGTGGAGAGATAATAAAGCAAGTGTGGAAGGGGATGTGAATAGAAAATCATATAGGAAGTGGAAAGAAAATGATGCAGGAGGTAAACGAGGAAATGGAGAGAAAATAGTGCAGAGGGTGAAAAAGGATTTGGAGAAAAAAGGAAGGGGGTGAAGGAGAAAGTGGAGAGATAATAATGTAAGAGGTGGAGGAAGAAATGGAGATGGGGGAGGGGGAACGAATGGAGCGATGACCCTTTGCCTTTGAAACTTTGGAGGACCCTTGGGAGTGCCAACAGGTAACCCTGTTAAACTTAAGAGGAAATCGGTAAACAATGGACGGCCCATAAACCCCTTGTCTGACTTAGATGTTTCATTTAGAAAGCTGCTACTCACTGACTGTGTCCAAGGTCTCTCATTCACTTACAAGACCTTCGTTTCCCTTACAAGGCATCTGTTTCGCCTAAACTTCCCCTACTTCAAGTCTTACATCTCGATTAGAAATTTCCTATTCTACGTATTCCACTTACAAAGCCACAGTTTCACGCAGGTTCCTACATTCCCAATGAAACACAGTGTTATCTGTAGCATAATATTACCGAAAGTGTTACAAATAACAATCCCCTCCACTGTGCAGAGAAATTCCTCAACTTCTGGCTCAACTCGTTCCTTTAGAATATCGTGGATACGTCTCAAACAAATAGGCAGAGCCCAAGAACAAACAAAAGGGAAACAAAAGTGCACTGAGACGAGAAAGCGATAGACAAGAAACACAAAGGAACAAAACACAACGATACGAAAATTAAAACAGTTAAGCTGGGTAGCTTATGAGGCAGAGTGCAGAGAGTGAGTGGGACACTAGGCTTCTCTGTCTACTGGCATCCATCGTTCTATTGTTGACACAGAATCTTGGATTGTAGCCATACTAAAAGAACCTTCAGGCATTTCTATCCCTACTAGGTAACAACCCCTTCTTCCCACGAACACGAAATCATTGAATGTGAGCCGCCAACGAAGCGGCAGGGAGCAGTTTATGATTTAAATTTCGTTCAAGCAGACTTTACTGATCTGCCGTTAAGACCCACCTACATGTCATAAAATACCACGCGAATATTGATACAAAAGCACTTTAAGCGACAGCTCTAGCATGTATTCAATACCGACGGTGTGTGTTGCCGAAGTGGTGATATGTGAAGGTATGATGAGAGGGATGATACAGGTAACTGATGCCATATAATAAGACGCGGAAAGTATTGATCAGAGACATCAGAGGAAAATCAGAAGAGGATAGAAAGAGTTGTGATTAATAACGAAGTGAAGACAGAGAGGGAAAAAAAAAGGCGGGGGGGGGGGGGAGGAAGGGAAGGGAAACTAGAGGAGTGAAAAAATGAGAGGGATGGGGCGATGTTGCGAACTTCTTTCCATCAGAACACCCCAGGACCTAGAATCCCATTCAGGCTTGTAAAATATTCACAAGTTATTCTCCCTCCCTTCCCATCTCTTCTAGCCTCCCCTCCTACTGTATCAGTCTGCAGCGTACCACCATCACCACACCTCTCTCCCTCTTCCCTCCCTCCTCACCTCTCCTTATCTCCCCTCTCTCTGCACTAGCCTGCACCGTAATAACTTCACCATGCCTCTCTCCCTCTTCCCTCTCTCCCCACCTCTCCATGCCTCTCCTCTCCGTGCTCCAGCCTGCACCGTAGCACCGTCACAACTCCTCTTTCCCTCTGCCCTCTCTATCCACCCCTCCTTACCTCCCTCCTCGTGCACCAGGCAGCACTGTAGCACCGTCACTTCATATTCCACTAGTAATTTCAAGCTAGCATTTCGTCTACCTATTACAGAAAATAGTACGGCAGTCATACTTCACATTTTCTTATCTACATTTACATTTTGAATCTCATCAAACATATACTGGGTTTTCCGTATCAGCGATGATATCACACTAAGAGAAGGACGCGAGCCTGGGTAAGCAACAGGAGGCAGAGGGAAGCTAAGAGATGTGGAAGGAGAGTGTCGGGAATGAGGAAGAGGGGTTCAGGGAAAAAAGAAATTTAATATTAATCCCACCCTGTCTCGCCACACAACATCCCCAGCCCAACGTAATTAAAAGTAATTTTTTCTTGGTAGACAAGAACCAGAAATAATAAGCAATAAGTGGATGATAATTCCAAGGATATGAAGAATATGAGATGAAAAGTAAACGAAACAAGATAAAAGGGAAAAACGGAAAGAGCGACCTAAAGTAAGATGAAAGAGTTATGGTGGCGATAAACAAAACTGTCATCCGGCTAAACTTCTGTTGATACACAACTTCGTGTTAGTAATTATTAGACCAAATCAGGTTACCTGTTTTCACTAATATGCATTTATAACACCATGCAAACATTCTCAGAATAATCGTATGTGCAGCTGCTATTAAATTATGCCATCGCAATTAACCAATGGATCTTCACTATCAGTCTATCTGCAGCGGTAGAGCTAATGCCCGTTTGACTCGCCACCATCACCTTTAAGAAGTCATCAGCATAAGACTCACCGCTTTTCACTATAATGTACTTTGTGGAACAATATCCCAACACTGACATATTTCATCAGTGAAAAATTCAACACTGGACCAACTTTTACCAAGCATTTATTCTTTTACCCGTTTTTGTCTTTATTTCATCTTTTATTATCCAGGCGTCTTCAACTAAACTGGACTTATTATAGTCCTTGTGTGAAATAAACAATTCATTTTCCTCACTGATTCTTTATGGTAGATTATACTATTTAATATTGACTTTTATACAGCAACATAAAATAGGGTCTAAAAGGAGAAGTATTTTTCATTTTAATCAAGGTATAACTAGACGATTTTATTCAGTGTTTTTATTCGACAGTAGTAGTGAAGCGATCGCCTAAAACCATATCTAACCACTCCAGCTCCAAAATTCTCCTGAAATCGGATGAAATCGTTTGATGAAAGACAGAATAAAAAATGTTACAGGACTGAAAGCTTTTTTATGATACCAGTGAGGAAATGAAAATATGTCCATAGACTCAGTGGCAGCGACAGGACAGAGGGAGAGCGGTGAAGGATGTGGGGAAGTACAGAGAAAAGTGATGAGAGAAAAATTTGATGGAAAATTCATGTTGATGAACGATATAGCCTCATTTACTGTGGTGTGGCAACCTAAGCAGCTTACAGCATTGTGGTGGAGGGGTGTGCGACTTGGTGGGGGGATGTATAGTATGATGGAGGGATGTGTGATGAAGGAATGTGTGATGGGGGTACTCTCTCAGTCCTTAGTTTCGTTGGACCGAAGCAGTTTGTTTGATAAACTGGCCTCCATCAGCCAACCCCGCCTGTCATGGCGACCCCACACTCCATAATTATTATCCTGAACACTCTGACCCGCCAGTCGGGGTAAATTACAATATTACATTTTATATTCCCCCAACCACCACTCCAAGGTAAACACAGTGAAGCCAAAAATACACCAAGAAAATATCTCAATTCCAAGTAAAAGACTGCAGCTCTTGAGGGGGTTGTGGCTTAATTAAACGAGGGAAATACGACTGGGGAAGTAAACTGAGGGCCCCACCAAAATATCATGGCCGCAGTCAACATCATGACTCTCCATGCACACAGCTAGAAACAAACAATACCAAAATTACACAAACACAAGTTGTTCATGGCAAGGAAGAACGCACAGACATTATGGCTGTATATACTGCCTACACCCAGTATACAGAAGCAGTTACCAGTTACACCATGACACCAGAGTTCTGTAAACAGAAGTCGACATAACAGTGAATTAATGATTTTTTTTTATCAACAGCCTTTTGTTTTGACAAATCACCACTAATTTTCAACTAAGAAAAATGAAGGATTGCATAATGCAGGTAGACAGGACCTGAGATGGTGGACAGTAATCCAGTTACTGGACCTTTACCACCAGTATCATTACGAATATTGCGATAAAATTTTCCCACACCACGCTGGCGGCAGGGACCAGCCTACTATCATCTTTGTTATGGATGTATCTCAACAGAGAACCAAACTACAGTTCTTAGGGCGGCTCCAGCAATCTCCTCTGTGCTTAACACGATGTTAGGCGATGTTACCTGTTCATACCTCAGTTTAAGATTCTTTGGAGGACCTTTTTAGGCCCTTTTAAGGGTTGTTTATGTATAATATTCCAGCCAGCCCCGTGCCAATCAGCCAGACCGCGCTAATACTGACGTACTCATAAGACTAGAAGTCTTAAGTTAATTGTGTTCAGAGCCTCCAGCAGGATAATACATATAACTAGGCATATAAAAAATAATAATTTAAAAATGGGGAATAGGGATCGCTAAAAAAAAAGTCAAGAAACAAGGAAGGTTCGCTGGAGAGCATGCAAAACCCTTTTGACTCTAGTATTATTTGTAAAGAGTCAACAGGGATTTGGGGTTTCACTATCAACGTTACTTAATCCTTGCTGGTTCTGCATGCTCTCCAGCGATCCTTCCTTGTTTGTTACCTTTTTTTTTAACGATCTCTATTCCCCATTTCTGTATAACTAATATTCTATAATACTTACCTAGTTTGTTTACTTTCTTTGTAATCAATGTATCATGAACCATGGTAGTGGTTCATAAAATTTAAAATATATAGTCAAGCTGCTAGTGATGCACTATTGATACTTGACGGCAATTCCGTACTTGAATGGCTTCTCACGTGCCTGCAATGGCATAGAGGAATCTCTGTGTATCCGGAAGGTGAATGATCATCTTTTGATTAGGTGCTAAAATAGGTCATGGACACGCGCAGTGACCCATTAAGTACGACTGGCTGGTTTTTATCCCGAAATACCGAACAGATTTTGTTGTAGACCTGTGAAACAATATGAATAATAATAATATGAACACACTGGCAAATTTTCAGTGTACCAAACTTTCTTCTTTTCCACATTTTCAATGCTGTCGACAGTAAATCACGAAGGAAGGCAAGTAAACTAGTACCGAGGGGCGAAAAGAGGAAGATCAGGTGCGCGTAAAAAATGGGGCAGAGGGAAAAGAAGCCTGTCTGAAGGATGAAGGTGAGTCGAAGGAGCGACAGGCAAAGTGAGGCCTGGGAGCAGCATATGATGATAAGTGGTGGGGAAGGAGGCCCCATGGGGGTGGAAGGGGAGTGGGAAGCAGGGAAGGGGGAAAGGGGAAGGGAGAGGGAATTAAGGGTCAGGGGGGAAAGACATGAGAAGAAACGGACGAAAGAGAGAGTGAACTTGGGAGTATAAAAAACTGTGTGTGTGTGTGTGTGTGTGTGTGTGTGTGTGTGTGTGTGTGTGTGTGTGTGTGTGTGTGTGTGTGTGTGTGTGTGTGTGTGTGTGTGTGTGTGTGTGTGTGTGTGTGTGTGTGTGTGTGTGTGTGTGTGTGTGTGTGTGTGTGTGTGTGTGTGTGTGTGTGTGTGAGAGAGAGAGAGAGAGAGAGAGAGAAGAGGATGGAATGTGGGGAGAGAAACGTGCAAAAAATAAAGGAATGATAGAAAGGGAGGTATGAAGAGTATTTTCAGGAAGTGGAAATCAAAGAGAAGGAAGAATGAAGTAGGAAGCCCATCCCAAGGCCTCTGTCCACTAAACCCAGCTCAACCCTGTCACCCTGCTGTCCCGGCCCTCAGTGACCCGCAGACCAGAAACACACGGGGATTATTTCCATTGTGAAGCGGGAGTACAGGGGGAATAAGACCCAGGGAGAGGCAGAGGGAGAGATTAAATAGGCAGAACTGAAGAGAGATAAAATGGAGGAGGGGAAGACATGAAGTAAATTAGTGGAAGGGTAAAAATAGCAGTCTGGCCCGGCCCTCCAGACCACCTCCCCTGGTTCCTTGTACGAGTAATGGAATTAACTTCGGTGAAAACTCTGCGCCGCTTTAGCATTTTCCTTCAGAGGTGAATTATGATAATGCTAAAGACTTGGAGGACTACGAAAACAAGGGTGAAAAGGAGACGGAGGAAAGAGGATGGATAAAATGGCATTAATATATATGAAGATAAGTAAAGGTCAGTGAAGTGATGAGTTAAGTGGCGTTCGTTTATGGTGTATGGTAATAACTGTATTGGCCATCTTACTGGACTTAAGCCAAAAAATAACAACCAACCATAATGTGTCTGTCCTCACCTGACTGGCTTTGTTCCTCCAATCCAGCACTGTGCCTCCAGATTCAAAAGTTTTATGACGACGACGCTGATCCTTGCGAGATTAACTTACGTTACACAGTTCTCTCAAGTTTGAAAGAAAAAAGGAAATTGTGGGAGAGGGTGATAATGTTTCCAGTATTCATTAAGATTACCTAGACACATGCCACTGTTTGTAGCAGTTATTCACTCAGGATATAATAACGCATTTGAAGCAGCAGTATGGTGCCTGTAGTATGACGTGTTTTCAATTGTAAGTATTTGTTACTCTTTTTAAGCATACCACATGGTGTTGACACAAGCACCAGGAATGAGGTCCTACCTTCACCCGCGCCTGCGTCACCAACACTGCCTCTCAATGAAGCGGGGAAAAAAGCAGCAAGAAAGAGAAATGAAAATATAATCAAAGGATAAAATGAACCTTCTTGGGCCTGGATTAATAATGATACGGAAATGCTGTAGTAATAAAAAAAGAGGGAGAAAGTGAAATTATAAATCAAATGAGAAAGAAGAAAAAGAACGAAAACAAACAAAACAAAACAAATTAAATAAGGGGAATGAATGACGGTGCATAATATGCCTGAGAAAAATCTGAAATCTGAAAAAAAAAAAACTTTGAAATCTGAAAAAGTAGAGGTTCTAAATATCCCTCAGACTCAGCACCACTTCCCATTCACTCACATCACTCCATCTCCTCTGAGGGTCAACATGATACACGGAATATCAAACGTGAGAATCCAAAATACCTGGACCTAAAATAATCTAATCCAGTGTTTTGGAAAGTGAAACTGGGCAGAGGGACGGGAAGAGGAACTTTTAAACCTATTTTGTGACAATGAATTGCATATGGCAGTGATGTAATCATCATTCAAAAAATACCAAACCGAACCGTTTTTACGTGGAAATTCTACCTCAGTCTCTCATTTTTTCCAAACTTCCAGAAAATTTTTCTCTGGGTATTAATTCCAGAACAGGACTTCATATCTTCCATGTGTATTCTCAGTAAAGTATACAGAGAGATCAAGTACCCTACTGTTTAATTCCTTCCTGGCTGTGACCTCCAATGTTTCACACATAGTGTGTCCAAGTACCTTAGAAGTAAATGATTTTGACCAAGGCATCCTTTTCACTGTTTCGGGAAGCGATAGGGTTTGCATAAAAAGAACAACTTGAGGCCGCGTAGTCAATTTACAAAATCACGCACACAGTGAAGATGATGCACTGTGTTTTATATACTGTTACTGTGTTTTATATACATTTACTTACAGACATGTACTGACCCATTTTCCTTTCCTAGTGCATAGGGTTACTGCTTTTAATATATTTCACATTTGCTTACCGATACGTACTAAGCCACGTCCCATCCCTACGATAAACAGCGAGACACTGAACAGGACTTTCAATACTTAGTGGTGTGATCTAAACCCAGCAAACTTTTCAGATTATTAGGGTATATGTTGATTGTTGTTAGGGTAAATGTCGAACGATTTTCTTGTGCCTTAATATACATCTGAAATGCCAAAAATTCTGCAAAATATAACAGCATGCTAAAAATGGCCACAACTTCCAAGATTCCAGTGTAGACCCGTCCCTCCGAGGCGGGGCGGTAAACAGTGACCTAATTAACGACCCAACAATTAGCAAAATTAATGGTAAGTCATACATTTTGCTTTTCACAGGAAACCACTAGTACTCGCACACACACACACACACACACACACACTGTTACATAGCCTATGATTTCATTATCCTTTGTGTAGTTTTAACGCACAGTATGCTGCATGTTTGATCACGAGCGTGTTCTGCCTCAGTCCCCCCCTTCTACCGTTATAGTAGAGTAAGTCGTCCTTTCTGTTGTTCAGAGCGGGATTGTCAACTCTTTGTCCCCATGGCTTCATTTGCGCGTCCTTCTTACAAGTTGTATCAAGCTCTGCTGGCCCCTATATAATGAGCTCAGTCTCTGCATCATTGCCACTTAGATCTGCTCCTCATTTTGTTCACATCTCTGTCCTCCCCAGTACAGTTATTATTATTGTGAGTGCTCAGAAAGTCTCCAACCATCTAGCATCTGTGTGTAATTTGAGTATAACTGTTGTTGCATTTTTCCTTGTACTGTATAGCATGGGGTGTTGATTTGTGGGCCTGGTGAGGTTTTTTTGTAGTTTATGTAGGATTCATTTTGTCAGCCAGTTTTAATATTATTTTGTATCTGTAATAATTTATCTTGCATTCACTGAGCATTACCCAGTGTATTTTCATTTTATCAGGGCTGACTTAGGTAAATTTACTCTTGCTAATTTCATGTTAATAGAGGCTATTGCAGTTAACCATATATTTAACCTGTTTTTTGCCATTACATTATCCTTATGAGTCCTGAATGTTTTGTTGTTAGTTTGAGCATTGAGCTTTGACTTGTAATTTTACCTAACTCTTTTGTTTTGAACCTGGAACTTTATGGGACAGTAGTGATTTTTAGTATTCTCACTTAAAGTGTACATTATCTTTCTCTGTTCCGTAACATAAATTTGGCGACCTCTTATTAGGATATTCAGGATATTATCATAAGGATATTGCTTGATATTTTGTGACTGTTACTTATTCATGATGTCTACTATTACTACACTTGATGAAGCTAGAGATTTTTTGTCAAATGTGCAAACAGTGTGTGATGTAGAAAACAGGACAAAGAATGAACTTAAGCTTGTTGCTCAACAATTGGGAATTGCTGTTCGCTCTCATCATTCTAAAGATCAAATTCTTGACATGATTAATGAAAGCTTGTTTAATGTAACTCCTCCAAATGAGCAAACGCAGATTGAATTAGCTAAGTTACAGCTAGCCCTGCAGGAGGCTCGTGTGAAGGAAGCTGAATTTCAAGCACGTGCTAAGGAGGCTGAGTCTCAGGCTAAGGAGGCTTGTGTTAAGGAGGCTGAGTTTCACGCAGAAGGTGAACTTGCTAGGATTCAGGCAGACCATGAGTATCGCATGAAACAAGGTGGAACTGGATCATCTAGCTCTGATGATTTTGATGTGGCTAAAAATGTTAAACTTGTCCCTCCTTTTAATGAATCTGATTTAACAAAGTATTTTCAATTGTTTGAGAGGGTAGCTACAGGTTTTAATTGGCCAAAAAAGTATTGGCCAGTACTCCTTCAAACTGTTCTCACCGGTAAAGCTCAAGTAACTTATGCATCTTTGCCTCAGGATCAATCTGATAATTATGGTGTAGTTAAGAGCTTGATTCTTAAGGCCTATGAGCTTGTTCCTGAAGCCTATAGAGTAAAAGTTAGGACAACTTACAAGCAAGATAAGCAATCCCATGTTGAGTATGCAAAAATCAAAGAAGATCTGTTAGAGCAGTGGTTAAATTCTAAGAATGTGGATTCTGATTTTGACAAATTTAAGCAGATGATTTTGCTGGAGGACTTCAAAAAGTGTATTTATAAAGATGTAAGCCTATATCTTGATGAGAAAAGGATAGATAATTTGTCTGATGCTGCAGTTTTAGCTGATAAATATGTTCTCACTCACAAGAGATATTCTAGAGAAAAGAGGAAAGCTGAGAGTATGTATGTTGCCTCTACTCAGAGTACAGGTAACAGGAAAGAGAATAAAGATGATGTTTCTCAGGAAGTAAATACCAGCTTCACCTCTAGATTTCAGAAAAGTAAATGTACTTATTGTAGTAAGCTTGGTCATACTACGGAGAAATGTTTCAGGAGACAGCGTGATGTGAACAAAAAGGAGTCTTTGAATATTCAGTCAATTGGTCTAGTGTCCACCCTTGAGAGTTCCCAGAATTCTTTAACTGAGTTAACTGAACCTGCTTTGAGGGGTAAATTAAATCCTCATGATGAAGCTCCTCTTTTGAGCAGTAACGTGGGTGACACTCTCAAGAGTTCATGTGCTAATTTCCTGTCTGATGGTTTTGTCAGTCCAATGGACATTAATGACAGGAAGTCAGTTAAAATATATCGTGATACAGGTGCTTGCCAATCCCTTATGCTGACCAGTGTTCTAGGCTCTAATGTTAATTCCTCTGATGAAACTGTAATCTTACAAGGTGTAGGGAATAATTACTTCTCTGTCCCTCTGTGCAGAGTGAATTTAGAGTCTGGTTTTGTTAATGGTTCCGTTATGGTTGGGTTGGTTGAGACACTCCCAATGTCAGGTGTAACTTTCTTACTTGGAAATGATATTGGTGGAAGTCAAGTGTGTCCAGCTCCTCAGTTGTCTAGTGAGCTGGTGGCTGCGACCCAGGATTGTGATGTCCCTGATGTGTTCCCTGCATGTGCTGTCACTAGGGCTAAGTCTAAAGTTACTGGTGACTTAGAGGATAATGGTGATGATGATGTTATCCTAGCTGACACTTTTCTTGCTAATTTGGACCACTCACCAGATGAGGCAGTACCCCGTAGTGTTGATAATTTGTCTCGTCAAGAGTTGGTTGAGTTGCAGGTTGCTGACCCTGAGTTGAAAGGTCTAGCTAACTCTGCTTGCAGTGAGGAAGAGTCAGCCGGCGCTTCTACTTGTTATTGTATAAAGTCAGGAGTACTTATGAGGAAGTGGAGACCCCCAACAGTATCAGCCGACTGTGAATGGGAGGTTGTACTTCAAGTTGTCATCCCTCGTGTTTGTAGGCAGGATATCATTAGAGTGGCTCATGATTCCAGTTTGGCAGGACACCTTGGAGTGAGGAAGACTGTGGCACGCATTTTGAAACACTTCTACTGGCCAGGTATCTTCAGGGATGTTTCCTGGTATTGTAAGTCTTGTCACACCTGTCAAGTTGTGGGGAAGTGTAATCAGACCGAAAAGGTTGCACCTCTAGTCCCCATTCCTCCTTTTGAGGCGCCATTCACCCGTGTGTTGGTGGATATTGTGGGCCCTCTTCCTAAGACTTCTTCAGGATTTTCTTATGTGTTGACCCTGATTGATATCGCTACTCGTTATCCTGAAGCCATTCCACTTAGAAATATCTCAGCAAAGAACGTGGTTAAGAAAATGCTAGGGTTCTTCACAAAGTTTGGTCTGCCCAAGGAGGTACAGTCAGACCGGGGAAGTAATTTCATGTCAAATGTTTTCAAGCAGTCTCTGAAAGAGTGGGCATCATCCAGATCACGTCTTCAGCGTACCATCCCCAGACCGAAGGAGCGTTGGAGAGATATCATCAAACACTCAAATCGATGCTCAAGAAATACTGTTTGGAACATCAGAAAGACTGGGATAAAGGTCTTCCATTCGTTGTATTTGCCACAAGAGAATCTCCAAATGAATCACTGGGCTTCTCACCTTTTAAACTACTGTTTGGCCATGAAGTAAGAGGACCCCTTAAGTTACTCAAGGAATGCTGGCTGTCGGAGGAAGATGACGTCAACTTGCTGGAGTATGTGATGAAGTTCAAAGAACGGCTGTCCACTCTTTACAGCTGGCGAGAGAGAATTTAGGAGCTGCTCAGGAGAAGATGAAGACTTGGTATGATAAGAAGTCCATGTTACGCCACTTTCAGCCAGGAGATCAGGTTTTGATTCTGCTACCAGTGCATGGGCAACCTCTTCAAGCCAAGTTTAGTGGTCCTTATTTCGTGGAGACGGAACTCAGTGATTTCAACTATGTCATCGCCACACCAGATCGTAGAAAGAACAAGCAACTTTGTCACATCAACATGCTAAAGTTATATCACAGTCGGGACGAAAATAACCCAGTCTGGACTGTAGCTGTTCCACCCAAGTCTGCAAGTGAAGTTCTCCCATGCAGCATGAGCCTGAGTGGTAGTTTGGGGAAGAATCCTGATATCATGAATGATCTCCAGACTAAGCTTTCTCATCTAGCTCCCGAGGAAAGGCAGGAGTTTTCGGCATTACTGCAGGAGTACCCGCAAGTGTTCCGTGCCACTCCAGGAAGAACCACTGTATTGATGCATGATGTCGATGTTGGAGACGCAAAGCCAATTAAACTGCCTCCTTACCGTGTGAACCCAGTGAAAGTTCCTCTCATCCAGAAGGAGCTTGGCTACCTGTTGGACCACAAGATGATTGAGCCCTGTCAGAGCAAGTGGAGTTCTCCTGTCACTCTAGTCCCTAAGCCAGGTGGGTCACAGCGGCTTTGCATCGACTACAGACGTGTTAATCAGATAACCAAAACAGTCACTTACCCTCTCCCTCGAGTGGAAGATTGCATAGACAAGATCGGAAAGGCTAGGTACATAAGTAAGTTTGATTTGTTAAAGGGATACTGGCAAGTACCTATGACTGAACGTGCTAGGGAGATCTCATGTTTTGTAATACTAGGAAAGACTTTTGCATGTTCCGTAATGCCATATGGTATGAAGAATGCACCAGCCACATTTCAGAAGCTCATGAATGTTGTAACAGAGGGTTTGGCAGGGTGTGTTGTTTATACTCGTATTGATGATGTATTAATCTTCAGTGACAACTGGAAAGATCACCTATGCCATGTCAGTAAATTTCTTGAGCGTTTGGTTCAGGCTAATCTTGTAGCTAATTTATCAAAGTGTGTGTTTGGTCAAGCTAAAGTTCAGTACCTTGGGTACGTAATTGGTGATGGACATGTTGCACCACCAGGAGCTAAGGTTCAGGTTATAAGTGATCTTCCCAGACCTAAAAGTAGGAAGGATCTACAAAGATTTTTGGGAATGGTAGGTTATTACAGGAGATTTGTTCTTAACTTTTCTATTCTTGTATCACCACTTACAGACCTACTGAAAAAGGGAGTTAAATTTGTCTGGACTGATAACTGTGAATCCTCTTTCTGCAAACTTAAAGCCATCCTATTAAGTCAGCCAGTGCTCGCTACTCCAAATTTTGCTAAGCCTTTTAAGATGGCTGTTGATGCAAGTGATACAGGAGCTGGGGCTGTTTTGCTGCAAGAGGATGATCAGGGTATTGAACACCCTGTATCTTATTACAGTAAGAAGTTCACTCCACCTCAAAAGAACTACTCAACTATTGAGAAAGAGCTTTTGGCCTTGATTTTGGGTTTACAGCATTTTTCATTTTATTTGTGTTCTGGTTTTGACCCCATAGTCATTTATACCGATCATAACCCACTGAAATTCCTTAGTAAGTTTAAAGATAAAAATCAGAGATTGACAAGATGGAGTCTACTTCTTCAGGAGTATTCATTAGACATACAACATGTCAAGGGGAAAGAAAATGTTATTGCAGATTGCTTATCTAGACTTTAGACAGATTGTTTTAGAGTAATAAGAAATTTCATTTGTAAATTTCTTTTTCTTTGTGGGGAGGTGTTACATAGCCTATGATTTCATCATCCTTTGTGTAATTTTAATGCACAGTATGCTGCATGTTTGATCACGAGCGTGTTCTGCCTCAGTCTCCCCCCTTCTACCGTTATAGTAGAGTAAGTCGTCCTTTCTGTTGTTCAGAGCGGGATTGTCAACTCTTTGTCCCCATGGCTTCATTTGCGCGTCCTTCTTACAAGTTGTATCAAGCTCTGCTGGCCCCTATATAATGAGCTCAGTCTCTGCATCATTGCCACTTATATCTGCTCCTCATTTTGTTCACATCTCTGTCCTCCCCTGTACAGTTATTATTAGTGAGTGCTCAGAAAGTCTCCAACCATCTAGCAGCTGTGTGTAATTTGAGTATAACTGTTGTTGCATTTTTCCTTGCACTGTATAGCATTGGGTGTTGATTTGTGGGCCTGGTGAAGTTTTTTTGTAATTTATGTAGGATTCATTTTGTCAGCCAGTTTTAATATTATTTTGTATCTGTAATAATTTATCTTGCATTCACTGAGCATTACCCAGTGTATTTTCATTTTATCAGGGCTGACTTAGGTAAATTTACTCTTGCTAATTTCATGTTAATAGAGGCTATTGCAGTTAACCATATATTTAACCTGTTTTTTGCCATTACATTATCCTTATGAGTCCTGAATGTTTTGTTGTTAGTTTGAGCACTGAGCTTTGACTTGTAATTTTACCTAACTCTTTTGTTTTGAACCTGGAACTTTACGGGACAGTAGTAATTTTTAGTATTCTCACTTAAAGTGTACATTATCTTTCTCTGTTCCGTATCAACACACACACACACACACACACACACACACACACACACACACACACACACACACAAAACCAATCAATACCGGAGCTATATCAGCACTAGGCCACAGCGTAATATGGCGTCTTTGCTACCTTCAAACTATACAGGCAAGATGTTAATTGGGCTACTAGGAACAGCACTATCAATCGAGTAAAAAATTATTAGACAATTTGGTCTCATTTGAGGGAGCTTATACACTCCTACAACTTCAGTGTGATGTGGTATCTTGAAATTTAATGAGCCTTTAGTTATGAGGCAGGAACGAGCTTCCTTGGTTAATAGCTACATGAGTCCTTCGGTCTGACAACACATGGCCATCACCCAAGCAGACAGGGGTTAGGGATCATCTTTCAGGTTACAGGGAATCGCTATAGTGATGCAAGCCGGAATAAAATATGGTGAGGAGGACGTGACGGCGAGAACAGTAATCTGGTTACCGGGATTTCCATTTCATAGTCTTGGCAGCAGCTGGTATATTACACACCCACAAGGCCCTTCCACAACATCAGTGAGCACCTGTGTTGTCTGAGCATGGCAGTGGAAAATGTGTGGACATGATCAGGGTGATGTGCTTCTAATCCAGATTTGTAACGTGTTTCGTCACTGTGGTTCGATGGTGATCAGCAACATGCTCAGACACACATGCTCATCTTGATCATGTGAAGAGCCTTTAGGACAGTAAACAAGCATGAAGACATCAGAAACCAAATAAATATCTGCAACATCGATTTTTAGTGAGGACGAATTTCAGTTTTCAACAAGACATGGGACAAGCTTCACTCTTTACCCTCTCAGAGCCAATTTTCACGCCGAAGCTTAATAAAAACCATCCAGAACAAATATCTGACATGAACAGAAGAAATCTCCACCTACCTAGGGGGAGGCCACCATAGACCAGTCACGGCAATATAACTCCCCCAAAACACACACACACACACACACACACACACACACACACACACATTATTGAAGTACAAGTTTTATAAGTATTATTAATGAGCCTTAAATTGTCTTGATCAAATATTAAAATCAAGGGAACCAAGAAGGGTCACTCAAAGTGCAACGCCTGCCTGTCAGTTGGTCTACAGGCCGAGCATTTGACACTGCCCTGTGACCTTGACCTATGACCGATTGGTCTCAAGTTAATACGACTACATTCTTGCCTGACTTTTTACCCTTTAACAAAGTTTGGTCCAAATCAGATAAATACTAAGCCGTCCTTGGCTTGTAACCACGACTTGCCCAACTCGCAACACACTGGCCCATCCACAACACACTGCCCCACCCACAACACAATGCCCCACCCACAACACACTGCCCCATCCACAACACACTACCCCATCCACAACACACTACCCCATCCACAACACACTGCCCCACCCACAACACACTGCCCCACCCACAACACACTACCCCATCCACAACACACTGCTCCACCAACAACACACTACCCCATCCACAACACACTGCCCCACCCACAACACACTGCCCCATCCACAACACACTGCCCCATCCACAACACACTACCCCATCCACAACACACTACCCCATCCACAACACACTACCCCATCCACAACACACTGCCCCACCCACAACACACTGCCCCACCCACAACACACTGCCCCACCCACAACACACTACCCCATCCACAACACACTACCCCATCCACAACACACTGCCCCATCCACAACACACTGCCCCATCCACAACACACTGCCCCACCCACAACACACTGCCCCACCCACAACACACTGCCCCATCCACAACACACTACCCCATCCACAACACAATGCCCCACCCACAACACACTGCCCCACCCACAACACACTGCCCCATCCACAACACACTGCCCCACCCACAACACACTGCCCCATCCACAACACACTGCCCCATCCACAACACACTGCCCCACCCACAACACACTGCCCCATCCACAACACACTGCCCCATCCACAACACACTGCCCCACCCACAACACACTGCCTCATCCACAACACACTGCCCCACCCACAACACACTGCCCCATCCACAACACACTGCCCCATCCACAACACACTGCCCCATCCACAACACACTGCCCCATCCACAACACACTGCCCCATCCACAACACACTGCCTCATCAACAACAAACTGCCCCACCCACAACACACTGCCCCACCAACAACACACTGCCCAACCCACAACACACTCCCCCACCCACAACACACTCCCCCACCTACAACACACTGCCCCACCCACAACACAGTGTCCCACCAACAACACACTGCCCTACCAACAACATACTGCCCCATCCACACGGCAAACTGCCTCACCTCACCCACACCACACTTCCTCATCCACACCACACTGCCTAATCCATATCAATCTGCCTAAACATTATCACTCTGCCTAAACCATTCGACGCTGCTTAAACCATATCACCCTATCTAACTATACCGCACAGCATCATCCACACCACACTGCCTAGAACCAACCACACTGCCTCACCTACCCTTGTGTGGATTAGATATCGAGTCCCCAAGCATAACATACGATGCTGACATACAGTGTACGTCCCTCACCTCATCCATACCGCATGCATATATCTCAAGTGATGAGAATAACAGGGATGGTCCAACAGGGAATTTCAAACATTGTCCTCACAGCCAATCCTCTCCTCCCAAACCCACACATCATATCAACCCACCAGTCTCTACACTATCCACTCTCCCACGAGCATATACATCCAGCTCTTTCTCCTACACATCCAGTAACGACCCTTCCCTTCCCTACAACATGCACTTCCTTTTCACTATCCATAGCTCATTTAACCAGTTATCTTCACACTACCCTGCTTGCATTCATTCCCTCCCCTCACTCTCCCACCCCACAGGCAGATCTCTCTCCTCTCCCACCCATCAACACAGTACCGTCTGTCCAAAGTAGTCAGTGATAACAGAGAATCAGAGCTATGGCAAGGCATTCACACTGTGGTTACGACATACAGCCAACTTGTGTCTGAGTCAACAAGTCCTTTGCTTACTGGGAATCAACTACAGAGACACAAGGCAGTATTCTGCTGGGGTTAGAGAGCTTTTTAACATCTTACTGATAAATATTGTATGTTACATCCCAGTGCTCCATTTAGCATTATTTAATTTTATTAATAGCTTGCATGCATCCCGACGAGAATAGTAGCATCCTGACTCGTACTGCGTCATGTTTTGTTTATTTGGTCAGATTAGAGAAGAAATTTCTAACTGCTGGTGTAAGAGCTGTATGCTTAAACATAAAATTATGACGACAATTTTTTAAGTATATGACGATGACAAATTATTTGCCCATCCTATATGGTTGTTGACAGATTTCAGTAGTATGGGATGCAAGCTGACCATATGTAACCGCAGGCATTACTTAAATGACAGTAAAAAATTAGGAGTTTGCACACCACTTTGCTATTTAAAATTTGAGAGTTATGACCTTTAGGTATAACAAGTTTCCCCCTTATTAGAGTTCTTTCCTGGCTTGAATATAATCCTCTGTTGGCTGCCTGAGTAGAAAGACACAGGCGTCACCACAGTGAAGGGGTTAATGTGCTGTATACCCAGAAATATATTCGTACCCTGTGTTTGAAAAACTCCAAAAAGACAACGAAACTACAGTTTGCTTAAACCTTGAATCGCAAAGTGAAATGCAAAGCCCAAATTTTTTATCATTATTTACAGAACACCTGTGGTTATTAAGGAGGGTTAACCTGCATCCCATAATAGGGAATGCAGTCAGCAACCATGCAGGAAGGTCAGATAAGTTCCATTGTTGTCAAATACTTCAAAAACTGTTATCAAAATTTTAGTGTCTGCATCCCACTTACTAATTTCGGGTTTAAGCATACGACCCAGTGGTTCACAGTCCGTCACATCACTGGCCATTGTTAACCATTATGAAGGCAAAATATAATCATACTTGACTTATTTCAAGTGCAAATCCACAAAGAAATATGACAAGCATTCTTTCCTTTTACACACGTGCTTGTGTGGGCAGAAGAGGTAGCCTAGCTGTGGTGAATGCTGTGTGGTGAGGATGAGTAGTTGTGATGGTGGTGGAGAAGGATGTATGAGTGGTGATGATTATGGAAAGAATGTTGATGATGCTGGTAAAAGAGGATGTATTGTGGTGGTAAAGATGATGGTGATCGAATGGAAGAATTCTGATGGTGACAGTGTTGAATGTAGCGAAGGTGAAGGTGATGCAGAAAGTGAAGGACCTAAGAAATTATTAAGGTTGTAGTGGTAGTGACGAATGTCACTCTAGTTAGGTAGCATTCAAAGTTCAGGAGAGATACAATCAAACATAAAAACACGATCTTTTCTTATGTCTTCTATGTGGCACAGAAGGAGGTGGTTATCCAGCACTCAAGCTGCAGGAGGGGTGGATTCTTAACAATGACAGGAAAGAGAATGAAGAACAGACTAAAGAGAATATGATCAAGGTCTGAGAGAGAGAATGAAAGACAATGCAGCAAGTCTACGGAGAAGAAGGACGGATAGAAAAAACAAAGTGAAGCTGGTAAAGTTGTTGAAGAAAAAAAGCTGTATGACAAGACCCAGGTAACAAGGCAGCAAAAAGAAGAAACGTAAGAGTTCAGTAATTAATCTTGAGGAAGGACAGCGAACAGTGGAGGTCTGGGAAGTGCTTAGGAATCGCACAGGAATGTCAGTGTGTGGAGGTAATGGACATGGACAGGTGGGAGTGGGAAGCCCAATGTGTGAAGGGAAAAAAAAAAGTTTGTAGGGTGACGAGAACAGAAGTACAAGAATGAGGGAGGGTGTATTTGGAGGAAGGAGAGGAGTGAACTGGAAAAAGGAGAGGCAAAGGAGCGGAACGGTATGATTGGAGGAATAGGGATGACAGCAAGGAGACCTGAACATTGCTGTATAGGAGAGGGTGTGTGTGTTCGGAAGGGGATAAGGGAGGGGAGGGAGAGGATTGGCGAGGCAAAGGAGGCAGAGGCAGGGGAGAGGGAGAGGGAGAGGGTAGTCTATGAACTGTATGGTGTTTTGGGAAAGGTGGTAGGAAGACCAGAAAAGTGGAAGGGTCAGCATCTTTCATTTCGTTGCCAACAGTCTTGTGACTGGGTGAATATTACATTGAACAAACTATTTAAAGAAGGAGGAGGGGGAGAGAAATATGCTAGACATAGGACAGTAATGAGGAAGCTGATCAATAATATCAGGTGATAGTAACTTATAGGGCAATTTCAGGTAAAAAGAAAAAATATGAATGGAATTAATCCCTTCACGACGATGATGAAGGTAATTTATAAATCCTGTTCTTGTTACCACAAGACTCCATCAATTCCTGGGGCTTTTCCCAGTTTAACTTTTTCATTCCTTCCACTAATTCCATTCTATTTACGAACATTTAAAAAAAAACATGAAAGCACTATATACGCTATACTATATATATATAAAAAATAGCACAACGGATCCTGTTAACTCGATTCCAGTGGGAAATCTGGAAAATATCGCGTGACTCTCGTCATATTTTAATCGTGAATGTTGTAATGATATTGGTTGTCCTTCCACAAACACCTAAATTTTATCAACATAACTACCATTTTGGCATGTTACTGATATCATTACAATGTACTGCAGTACTGGTATTATTATTCGCCTAAAAGCATGATCTATCGATCTGAACTTGTGAGGAATCTCTCACAGTTAATTTATCTTAAATCCACTATGAAAGGTTTACTACACAAGTTCAATAAATGGAGTTAAGGGAATAAATTACAAGAAGCCAGAGATCAAGCATCGAGAAAAGCTGCCTTTAAGTAACCAAAGCCGACGCAAGCAAGCAAGTTGGAGCCTTTATAAACGATACGTAGTGTCATCAGGCTGAATGAGCTAATGTCTAACACTAACCTCAAGATGGTGGATGACTGCCCTTTAAACGCCGGGTCACTCAATTTCATCGAAATCTCCTGCACTCATCTGGTACTTCCTTCTCACATCCGCAGTTGTCCTGGCCATAACAAGCCAATTACAGATTTCTGCTTACAAGTGGTTGAAGTTCAGGACGAAATAAGCGTATCTGCCGAGGAGCAACACACGTACACAAACGCACTACCTTATGTTACAACTCGACTGGCGCCGAACAGACGTGAGGGAGGAGAGCTGTGCATGGGTACTCACGTGACATCTTAAACATTACTAATTCTCTGATTTTAAAGTTATGCAAATTTTTATTTTTAAACAGTACAATCATCATCATTAAATGAATATTTATATTTTTCTTGTTACCGCTAAAGATTACGTTCTCACTCCGGTGCCACACGGTGTGATTTAGAGGCAAAAAGTGTACACTGGTAGGCACCCATCCACCTTCCCGCTCGTGTCTCGAGCCTACAGTTTAATGAATCAGGTTCGTTACTCGTTCTACGTCGAGCTGGTGGAGCAATTTGGTGCGGGTGACTCCTGGCAAAGGCAGGGCACAAGTTATTTTCTCATCGACTTACTTGTACAAAGAATTCACAATTCCAATAGTACATGCTTACACGCACATACCCGGTACATATAATGAAAGGCAAAAGCCGTGTCGCGGTTTTGACAGAAGTATAAATGTAACACGTGAAACATTATGAGACTTCTACCACAGTTACATATTCGTGGTTGGCTAGACTGACTTCCTCAAGCTTCATACCTGCTGCTGATGGGATGACGGTACAAATGAACCCAGGACATTCCAAAGCCTTACATTGATTCGCGGAATTACTGCGTCCAAGAGACGACATGTAATACGAACCATATTCAGTCAGGCGATGGCTCCCTAGCCGCGTCATCTTAGACCTTACCACAAAGCGTCAAGCAGACCTTGGACATGCCTTAGAATGAAAAGTGCAAGCAACATGCATCCAGCTACTACGAAATGAAAGGTGGCACGATCTCCCTTTATTTATGGGGAGGGAATCCTGAACTGATAGTACAAATATTAGGAGTATGCAGAACAACAGAAAGGTGGATTAGGCGAGTTTGGAAGGAATGAACAACAGAGAATGTACATCGTTCAGGTCGCCCCCGTGTTACCACACACCTACAGGAGAACGAAATAATCACAGCGATGGAACGTAGCACCTGCAAGCAGTGCTTACGACGTAAGAGACGAACTGCACCTGAATGAAGCACATGAACAGCTGTGTGTAGACTTCTGTCTTCTGGGTTGTGTGTTCGAACCCCAACCTGTGGGATTCGTTTCACCACTCTTAATAAAACAGTCGATTATCATTGTGCAGTATCTCTATCCTCATTTGTAGAATAGTTTGAACAATTCTGTTTCATAACAGTGACAGATAATGGCTATCTTAGCTGATAATTACCGTATCAACTCAAGAAGTTAATTTAGACAATAAATTAAGAAAGATGGAAAACTGAGTCTCGACACTTATTTAGCCAACTGAATTGCAATGTTTTATATATCATTCGATGTAGTGCTGCTTTCGGGTGTGTGCCCTTTCCTCACCTCAATCCTTCTTTCCTTCCATCCCTTCTGTCTTTCTTTCCTTCATTCTTTCCTCGTCCTTCTGCCTACGGGTGACTTTACACTCCCTCTTCTGTCTTTCTTTCCTTCATTCTTTCCTCTTCATTCTGACTGTGGGTGACTCTACAATGAATGACAAGCCAAATGGTTTCCTGTACACCAGGAAACCATTTACTACGCTGGGTGGTAACCAAATTTTGGCGCCTGGTGGTTTTGTGGGTAATTACGGTGCTCCAATCGGAATGAACCGGTGAAGGTTTATATCCAAGGGATGGTCGGGATTTATTGTTTACGTAATGCGACTCAGAGATGAGTGAGGCTGGTCACTCTCATCTTAAATGTCGGGACCAACTTGCCTAGCCCCGGGCTCCTACGCTCCTCTGATGAGGTCATACAATGTGACCTCAGAGGTAAGAGGCTGAATACGGAGGCTGCCAGAGATCGAGAAACGTGGATATCCGCCATTAGGTGACCAAGGCCGACGCATGCAAGCATGTTGGAGTCTTATAAACGAAACTAAACGATAAAGTGGAATCAGCTTTTTGTGTGACGGTGGGAGAGAGGACAGATCGAGGCTGAGGCTGCGACTGAGTCTGGAGTCAAAAGCTGTACCTACTGCCAGGGTCTGAGAGCTGTCCTGTCCTCACTTACACGCAGTGCTGGGAACGCTACTAGCTCGAAAAAGTAGTGACGTTACTGGTTTCGCTACTTGATACAAAATGTAGCGGCGCTCCCGCTCCCTCTCCCGTTACTTTGGATAAGAAAAAGGTAGATGATGAAAAGATTAACAAAAATCTATGATATAGCAATACACTATATACTGTTTCCGATAATATTAGTCAGTCTAAGTGGTTGTGTACCAGTAATGTCAGTATATACTTATATTGAATATATATATATATATATATATATATATATATATATATATATATATATATATATATATATATATATATATATATATATATATATATATATATATATGTCGGTGTCACTTTAATGAAGCTTAGAGCCGAAGGTACAGGAAAAAAAACTATTTACTGTATAATGTAACAAATGTTCTTTTACACTGTTACCTAGTATACCTACTGAAATTAACATACGGAAATATAAGGCAAGAAAATGTGGCCTACCATTGATACATATTACAGAGATTTATTATATTTTCAATGATACTTATTTAAGATATGTACGAAAACGAAAGTAAAAATGAACTAAGGCTTTCTTTTAAAGGCTATTTATACAATAGCAATGTTTTTCCATTACTTTAAGCTGAAAGTATCATACCGTTACGAATTAATAACGTAGTGAGTATGAATTAGGCTGAAAGAGAGAGTGAGGGGGAGAGCGGGAGTTAGAGACGGGGATAGTTAGGGTGTGTGTGTGTGTGTTGCCTACATCTAGCTGACATCCTTCTTTATCTTTACTTAATTTAAATGATCAATAATTTACTAGCAAAATCCTGTCTAATTATTGCATATTACTAATAAAAAATAATTAATAAATTACTGACATAATATAGAACAAACATCATTAATTCACAGAATTGACGAAAGTATTATTTATCGTCATTAATAAATACAACCAAACCGTCGGCATATCTGTATGTACTCACCGACTCCGGACCTGTATTCGTCGCGTGAGTAGCGAGGAGCGCGGTAACGCGAGTACAGCCAAAACGTAGGGGCGCTCCCATTACCGCTACTGGCTAAATAAAAGTAATGGCGTTACCACCATCGCTATTTAAATATTAGCAGCGCTATTTCCAGCTTTGCTTACACGGTTTATTTCTGCTCACAAAATTATAGAAAAAAATTCACTAAAGGGTCAAGAGGAGTAGCAAACTTACAAAGTCAAACAACTGCTCAAGACGGAGTCAGGGAGTAAGAATAATGCGAGAGTAAATACTGATCAACGAAAGTGATGGTGCCGGGAGAGGGACGAATGAGAAGCAGGTAAGGAACATGAATATTAAACAATAGCTCAACAAAAGAGAATAACTACCAGCAGCTTGTGCGGCGAAGACGTGGACTGAAGATATGAAAGGGTATATAATCTACCTTACCGTTATTATCGTATCAATCAATGTATCACCTGCTAACTTTCTAAGGTATAGTGCCATCACCAACTGGTGAGAAATCAGAGTACCTATCTGTTTACCTGTCTGTTAATACACCTATTAGTTTGACGCGTTTTCTGTTAGGGTGGACCTTGGGGGAAAAAAAAAAAATTTTTGGCCCTTCCACGTCAACTCGGTAACACCCCATATTCCCAAGACATACCACCCTCCTTCTTAGTTTATCCTCTGTTTACAGCTTCTTTATTAACACTTTCATTTACTAGAAGTTCTTCCTGAGCAGAATAAGATGGTCTTCGTGAAGAAAGTGTTGATGGAGACTTCCAAGCACCTTCACTAAAAGAAGTCTCCCAAAAACTGAAGTAAATGTTTGACGATGGCTGGAGTGAATTAAAGTGTCGTTATATTGAAGGGGATGACGTAAATTGTTTCTAACCTTCACAGCAAGACAGATCTTCCCTTAAGGTAATTAAGAGCATCGAGTGGCAGCAGGAATAAAATATAAATCTGGCAACATCGTAATGACGGGGTTAGTGGTGTATTTCTAATCCTTTCAGTTCCACCTTTTTCTATAACTTAAGCAAAATAATCTGGTGGTGGCAAGATAACAATGTAGGAGGTGGAGGAGGAAGTGGAGAGAAAATAATGCAGGAGGTGGAGGAGGAAGTGGAGAGAAAATAATGCAGGGGGTGGAGCAGGAAGTAGAAAGAAAATAATGCAGGAGGTGGAGGACGAAGTGAAGGGAAAATAAAGCAGGAGGTGGAGGAGAAAGTATAGAGAAAATAATGCAGGAGATGGTGGAGGAAGTGGAGAAGAGATAAATTGTTCACGTCATTCAAAATACTGCGTTTTAAACAAGCTTTTCAAAATGGATGTAGGTCACGCGAGGCTGGGAGAGTGCCAGGAAATGGAGAGCAAAAATTAGGGGAAAAAAATATTATCCGTTTCATTCTCTGAGGATTATTTGCGACTTTATTCTTAATAACGCCAAAGGACAGTATTCAGCTGAGGGATCTCATAGCTAAAGGGTTAGAGGAACATGGACTGGGAGTGACAGATACAATGAAAGAGGTTAGCAGAGTGAGAACACTGTAAAGCAAAGAGAGTGCAATGACAAGGTTATCAGAGAGGTATGTCGGGAAAGAAAAGTATGAAAAGAATGAAAACAACTTTAATACTAAACAAAACAGATTTACAGAGATGAATAGCTTGTGAGGCGGGGAGGCTGCCGGAAATCGAAAAGAAACAAAACTACAAATGCGAGCGGTGAAAATGGACATTAAGGACATAAGCGACGTGAATATTTTTGGACCATTACGACACTGCCTAGAACGAGGGACGAAGGGGTACTGGTAAAGACTTGAACACCACTATAAATGAGCCCAAAAGGTAAAATGTTGAAGACTGTGAGTAACAGTGCAGCCTGCCATCATTCTACCACCACACTGCCACCGTCACACAGCCACCACCACCAGCTGTGACTCGCCCTGGGCCACAACATCAGTGTCCAGCGTCAGTGGCAAATAATCCTGTTAATGTTTGAGAGACACCTGGGCTGAGGCAAGCAGGGTGGCGGGGCAGCTTAAGATACAGGAGGTGAAAAGTGGCGGTAGGAATGGAGGATAAACATGGCACAGTAAGTGCTCTATAATTTAATACAAATTCTCTCTCTCTCTCTCTCTCTCTCTGTTTTGTGTGTTTATGCTTTTCTTTTTTCTTCATCATTACATCGAATTATTATCAATACCGGCATGTTGAGGTGGGATAGGGCAGGGGTAACTAAAAACACTGACACTATCAGTTACAAGACTACTAAGATGGTGGAACTTGTGGGGATGATAAACCTGATGCAGGAATAGATGACACCTGGGTCACTACCACATAAACCCGTCTCCTGCTACACTCCTAAGAGTTGTCTCCCCACCCAAAGATTCTCCCCCATGGACTTACTTCCACACCATGGACCCATTTTCTTCCATGAATCTATTTCCCTTCACGAATCACTGTTTTTTTCCCCATGGTCGTTTCTCCATGGACCAGTGTTCTCGCACAGATCTATTTCCTTCATGAATCTATTTTCTCCCATAAATCTGTTTTTCCCATGCACCTACTTTTCCTCTATAAACCAATTTTTTCCTGTGGATCTACTTTCCTTCCAATGATCTACATCACTCATGGACCTTTTTCCCTCCACAGAATTCCCCCCCCCCCTCCGACCCATTTTCTCTCCAAATGGATACACCAAATTTCCACATCAGCCTATTTCACCCATGGACCCTTATCATCCATGGACCTTTCAACCCACTGGACCTTTGTTTCTACTTGGACCCATTTCTCCCAAAGACGTAGCCCCCATCGACGTATTTTCCCACATACCAATTCCAGCAATGGACCTATTTACCTCATGAACCTAAATTCCTCCGTCCACCCACCCACCCATACCTACCTTCTCACCCAGTGGATCAAGCCTGTCTCCGGCCTTGTCCTCGGGGAAACCACATATCCACTCATCCCCCCTCAAAGACCATCCACCCCACCCTCTCACGAAGACCCACAAGCCAACCCACCCCATCCAACTGTCCCACATATCCCACCATCTAACCCGTCCACCCACCACCAACCCATATGCCTGTCAACTAACCAACTATATTAAGCCCACCTCCTGTCTTGTCTGCTGGGAAGCCACACATCCACCCACCCACCCACAAAGCCCATCCACCTCATCCACCGAGCAACTCAATCACAAAACCAACCCGCTCAATCCACCCTACCCACCCACACACCTCACTCACTTGTCCCATCCACTCGCCCTACAACTCTGCCCACCCCACCCACTCGCCCCATCCTCTTCGCCCACCCCACTCACTCTATTCACCAACCCATCCCTCTCACCCCAACAACCCCACCCACCCTACCTGTGCAGCCACCATCCCACCCTACCCATCAGCAGACCAACTCATCCACCTGGCCACTAAGCTTGGACCATCAGCAGGATGACTTTTCAGTTTAGAGAGAGAGAGAGAGAGAGAGAGAGAGAGAGAGAGAGAGAGAGAGAGAGAGAGAGAGAGAGGTGCTCACAATGATATGCAAACACAATAAGTCTTGTCATGCTATTCTTCTGCGGATTTATATTTGTGGAATTATATTCGCGTTCACAATATATAGATAATGGAGGATGGTGGTGTGATGACAGATCTTTGTACTCGATTCACAGTAACTAAAGCACTTGTCTACCCAAATATACTGTATATAAACTGTTTACTGTAACCTTTGTCAATATTTCAGCATTGCTGTGAATCCCTGTTATCACTCACTGTGTTGGCCAGCGGGTAACGGTGTTTAGGTTATCATTCTGAGATGCCTGAGGAAGGAGGACTGTCTGTTTGATGAGAAGAAAGAACGCAGAAATGTGAGAGAGAATAGACTTAAAAAAAAAAAAAAAAAAAGAGGTAATACTGAAAAACCAATACACAAGGATATAAATGGATGAGAGACACTGGTGGGCGTGAATGAGAAGTAAGAATAAAGAGTGGGGTATGAAGAAAGAGGTCAGGGGAAAATTACAACAATGTGAGAGCAATAACACAATTTAGTATGCATGACTTGTGTATAGTAATGATACATGATCAAGTCACAATTCATTTTACTCACACACAGACCCAGGCTACCCAGAGCTTCCTTTACCAGCATCCACTCAGTTCTTACCTGCAATAAAGAAATACACTTATTCATTCATTGCCTTCGCGTAACTTTGTGTAATAATATGATGATTAATCTTAAAGTATCCACAGACAATGCTGGAGGCAGAGCAAGAAGCTGAGGTGAGTGGAGGAAGAGGATAGGGGAAGGACGACGAATGGGGGGATACTTCCTCCACGTCAGAACTTGCAGAACCCTTGGAGTACCCTTGGAATGTCCAACAGAGCACACTGATTATACCTGTGAGCATCTGTGTGAATAATGGAGGATCCGGATGCCACGTACTTCACTTCAGACCGAATTTTCTCACTAATGGAAGACATAATTTCACATACAAGGTTCGCAGTTTCACTTAGGAGACTGTTCTGAGAAAAGTTCCATATTCATGATAACATCTTAGTTGCGTCCATGACAGAGGAAGAGACTAAGAAGGTTCCATATTCATGATAACATCTTAGTTGCGTCCATGACAGAGGAAGAGACTAAGAAGAAGAAGGAGGCAGTCACACAGAGTAATAAGAGCTGTAATGCCCCCAGAATGGAAGATTAAGATACAATGAATGTAAATATTAAACGAAGGAACGATGGAAGAGAATAACACTGAACAGTTTCTGGGGTGAGAAGGCAAACTGAAGAAAATAAATGAACATCAACCATCCATTAATATTTATGTCTATCTATCTATGTACAAGTATGTTTTTTTTTTTTTATGTGTCTGACAGAAATAGGGAGGGGAAGGGAGGAGAGAGGAGGGGAGGGGAGGGGAATGCAATGTATACAACTTCGTCAAAAGTGTTCAGAAAGCACGTCATTTTCATGGCCGAGCTTTGACCCTGAGCCAGCTCTAGTTTCACTTGTCTTTTTCTTGCCAAATTATTCATTAAAGTTCCCCATCACAGATACACGAGTTTTCCGCATTAGTAATGATATATAAAACGGAAGGAAGGGGGCCTGGGTTGGCACAGGAGGAAGCGAAAGGCAAACATGTGGACGAAAGAGAATCGGGGCAATGAGGTGGAGAGGTGGAGGGGGAACGAGGGAGGGATGAAAATTAAGATTAATCTCATCCATCCCCGCAAAACAACATCCCCAGGCCCAACGTAATTAAAAAGTAAATCCTCCCTCCCCCCCGTCCCTGACAAAATTGGAAAATATTTGGTAAAAAGTAGATGATGATTCCAAGAATAGGTGGAATACGAGATTAAAGTGGAGAAAGAAAATAAAAATACAACAGAAAAACAGAAGCAACAGGAAGGTGTCTGGGTAGTAAATGATCAAAACCATTAGCAAGCCAAAGTCATATGTAATTTTCTACCAGTGATTATCAGACCAAATTGGAGTACCTGCTGACATTACTCTGACTCTGCAACACCAGGCAAACACTCTTATTAGAAAAACCGTACATCATGTTCCTATTACACGACTACTTGCTTCTGAACGGCTCTAGAACAGTATTCAATCAATGCCGTTTTATTTTCATTTCCATCAGCAGTGTTAAGGATAATTACTTCTGACATCACACCATCACTTTTAAGGAGAGTCATCAGCATACAACTCACCACAAAATGTTTTTAACTTTTATGCCCAACACAACAAGGAAAACAGTTATGAGATGTATTAACATATGAACGAAGAAACCATTGGATATTTGGAACTGATTCATGCATTGTGACGGATAATTGTACATGTCCGACCAACAGAGTTGACGGTACATCAAGATGTCTGTGGGTCCAACCATGCTTCACTCTGTGTCACTCTGGCCACAGACAGCGAAGCGAATGATGTACATCCACCAAGGAGCTGCTGTAGAGATCATCTGGTCTGGGAGACCATTATTATCGACAATCCACGCAAGGGAAATTAAGAAAGAGTGTGCACTATAACGGTGGCGCTGGAAGGATTTGTGAGGCAGAAGACAGGGCCCCGCCCAATATATACAGCGATGAAGATGTGGATACAACGATCAGGGTGGGGTGCGACAGTGTGGGGTACGACAGTGTGGGGTACGACAGACTCAGAGCACGACAGAGTGGCGTACGACAGACTGGGGTACGACAGAGTTGGGTACGACTGACTGGGGTACGACAGAGTTGGGTACGACTGACTGGGGTACGACATCATGGAGTAAGACAGAGCTGGTACGACAGAGTAGAGTACAACAGAGTGGAGTATGACAGAATGGGCAACGACAGAGTGGGGTACGATGTTATCACGATCACCACCATCAGATATTCTAGACAAAAAGTGGATTATATTGAAGTTTGGACTAAAACACAGCACAGGTGGAAAAGTCTCTTAGATGGAAACGACAGTGAAATGATTTGGAAATCGATCAACTAGAAAGGGAAATCAGAACCTACTGTAGTAACACTGAACAGTCCTTCAATGAACAATTTAAAGAGCATTTTGAAAAGCTCTTGAATCCAATGAACGACCAGTGTCTTCATAACAGAGAAAATAACGATGATGACATGGAACATTTGCTTTATATATCAGTGTTAGATGAACCATTTCCAATTAATGAACTTGACTAGGCGATGAATGACCTTAACACGTACAAAAGTTACATTTATTTCTGTCCAGGCATAATTAATATACTACCAATGTCATGGCTATTATTTCTGTTGAATGTATGTAATGTGGTGTTTACAGGTATGCGTTACCCAGTGCTATGGTGCTACAGCAATTAATAGTTTTATTTAAGTTTTTTTTTTTTATATGGTGGGTCAAGTGCATTAAATAATGCAGGAGGTGAGAGCAAGGCAGCACTGAGGGAAAAGGAGGGTAAGAAGCCAGCATGACCAGGGTGATGACAACATAAGTAATGGGAAATTTTATAACACAAACACTGTGCGGTATATATCTGATGAATTTATAATGAATTCTTAAGATCTGCTGCAGCATACCAAATTTTGGTGTTTGATGTGAAAAATTAGGGAGAAAGAGTTTCCTTCTTCACTCTCCTTGTCTTATTTTGTACTCGTGTGTTTTGGCAGAACCGGCCTAGTATTTGCCAAAGAACCTGTGTCAGTTGGCTCCCTTTCTTATCCCTTAATTTCTAAAACTGAGAGAGGCTGAAACTCAAAAATATTTAATTATTTGTTCACAATCAGCAAACTAAAAAGATTTCCTGCAAAATTCGGGAAGCTACAATAATCAATCATTATCCAGAAACGTTCAGTTATCTGTTGTCACCGCTCTCACTTTCTGGCGAAATAAAATTGTGACCTTCAACTTTTCTCCTGGCACTCCTCTCCTACCCACCCACCCACCCACCAGCGGAGGTGTCGACCGTAGTGGCAGACGACAGGAACATTATAGGAGACGACCTGGTGGCGGCCATGGTGGTGAATAATTTTGGCAACAGATCCTTTTTTTTTTTTTTTTTTTCTGGTGTCAGTACAAGCAGGCAGGCAAGTGGTTAACGTAACCTTTAAGACTGACGCAACACACCATATGGCAAAAGGTCACAAACAATTTAGTCAGTACTGGTTAAACTACTACTGCACATCATCTCAGTACAAACACAACACATACTGCACCGTTTTACTTGTAAGATAAACCCAACACCGAATATATGAACACTAAGAATCACCAGGTAAAGATCTGGATTACACTGTCTTGATGGAACTTGCCACTTTAAGTGTGACTGTTTACTAAAATCACCACACATTGTCGCAATACTCATCTACCTTGTTGTAGCCTAACTGGTTATGTGGCCCCCCCCTCTCCTCCGCCTTACTCCCTCGCCCACATGTCTAACATCTCCCCTCCCACAAGCACACAATCAGTTTCACTCACACACCCACTTTCTCCTCCCCAACCCATACACGCAGCTCCTACCCTCCTAAACACACAAACACAATTACTCCAGGTTAATGAAATGGGGGATAACAGGGTCTTCAGTTTTGGTTAAGCTTTCAACATTCACGCCGTGCTTACAATATACAGCCAACACATGTTTGGGTCAATAACTTCATAAGTCAACTGCATAGACACGGCCATATATCACATGGTTGGCGGGATTCATTCTTCTTTCTCAACTATTTATATTTCATAATAACACCTCAACATTCCCTTATGTGCTGCTTACATTTTTTTTACAGCTTGTACACATCCTATAGGCGAGAAAAATGAGGTGTCATGTGTGCAAATGTAACAAGTATCAGTGTGAAAGATTCCAAAAGCAGGCAAGATTACGGCACACAGTCCATCACACACCACCACCCACCAGTATTAAACATACTTAACGCAAAATATGACAAGAAGCGGTGCCAAGGCAAAGTAAACCCGTCCCCGGCAGTCATTTTAGTGCTACCGTATAAACGCAACAGGATATCTAGCCAAAGATGTCATATCAAATTTGGAGTAAATTGGGTGGTAATTGACGATTTTATTCCCATTTGAAATTTTAGGCCCGACCCACCTGACATTGACCTCCCTACCGCTAACTGGGGGATGACCCCTCTGATGTAATGAAGCATGTTATAGGATGCAGAACTGAAAGTTGCACCTTTATGTTATAGTTTCATGCCGATATGACGAATTTGAAAGGAGGTATGGCGAGAAAACTTTTTTTTTTTTTTTACATTTTTTTCGGCCTACAGCCTGGACCTTGGCCCAATTTGTCCCAAAATATAATTAGGTGATCAGAAGGTCATAGCCCATCATCCCTATAATTTTTGCCAAAATCGCACCTGTGGTTTTTGCGTAAAGCTGTTAACAGAGAGACAGGCAGACAGACAAACAAACGGACAGACAGACAAACCGAGTGAAAACAATACCCGTCCCCGAGTCCTTCCGGGGCGGGTACGGGTAATTACGCCTGGCATTTTTCACAGGCAAATCCCCTGAGAAAATTTATATGGCATTTTTTTTTCCTTCTGGGTAGCCTGCACGTGCGTGAGTATATGTGTGCACAGTGGGGGACGGGCTGGTGGTGATGGTGGTGGTGGTGGTGGCTGTGGATGTTACGTGGTGGCAGTAGTGGTGGAAAAGAATGGTGGTGGTGGATGCAATATGGTGGTATGATGGAAAAGAATGGTGGTGATGGTGGTTGTGGTGGATGCTATGTGATGGTAACAGAAATAGAAGAGTGGTAGTGGTGGATAACATGTAGCAGTAGTAGTTGTCGTGATGGAAAGCAGTGGTGGTTGTGGTGGATGTTACGAAGTTGTAGTAGTGATGGAAAACAGTGGTGGTGGTGGTGGATGTTATGTGGTGATAGCAGTGATGGAAAGAGTGGTGGTGGTGATGGTGATGGTGGTGGTGGATGATGTAGTGGTTGTAGTGACGGTACGAGTGGTTGTGGTGGTGGTTTAATGGTTCCAGTGGTGATGATGCTCAGAATGGTAGTTACAGTGTTGGATTTGGCTGTGAGGTAGTAATGAAGATGGCGACAACGGCGGCAGTTGTATACTTGTGTGGTGATATGGATGATGGTGAGTGATGGAAGAGTGTGTGTGGTGATGGTTCATACTTAGAAGAATGGTGGTGATAAAGTTAATGGTGATATAAAGGAAGAATGTTGATCGTGACAGTGGAGGGGATGGTGGTGCTGAAAGTGAAGGAGACATAAGGAGAACTTTGGTAGTGGTATGTGGAAGTGGAGACAAGAGTTTAGTGGTAGTGGGTGATAATGGTAACAGAAGATGGTAATGATGGTGAGTGGTAGTGGAAAAAGAAGAGGGTAGTGGTGGGGAATGGTAATAGTAATTACGTTATTAGCTCAGCCATCATTACTCCTGTTCCTTGTAGTAGTTTGTAACCTGACAAACCTATTTATATAATCTAACACAAGATTATATTAATCAGTCTCCTGAAGGACCCCCTGGTTCAAAAGACTGAATGATGATCAGTGTGTGTGTGTGTGTGTGTGTGTGTGTGTGTGTGTGTGTGTGTGTGTGTGTGTGTGTGTGTGTGTGTGTGTATCACTCCACTATCACACTACTGTCATTCAGTTATGAAGATACTGTTACCCTGTTGTCAAAATACCACGCAAGTCATAGTCGGCTTACTGTCACACTGGTTACATCATTGCCCTACTGTCACATTATTGCCTTACTGTCATTACACTGTCACAAGCATCTTACCATCATGCTGTCACATTACTGTCACAGTGTCGTGGTATTGTCCCAGCCGCTTCCCCTTTGTGACCAGCAGAGCAGAACACCCGGGGAGTATTTTCTTTGTGGGTGAGGAATGATTGGAAGGTACACGAAAGGAGTGGCGAAAAGGGAACAGAGCGACTAAGTGATAGGAGTCAGATTAGAAGGAGGAGTGGGGGGGATTATCGAAGACTGTTTCCAACGACTTTAATTACAAGGTGTCTTCTAAGCTAAATGAAAGGAGGGAGATGAGAAATGAGGGAGATAGCAGTAGGATGGAAGCACTGGGAGCAATGAAGTAAGTTAAAATGGGGAAAGCCCCCAAAATTAATGGAGTGTGTGGTGAAATGCTGAAGCACAGAGGATAGGCGGTAGTAGAACGGATGTGGAAGATGTGCAGATTGGCCTGGGAGAGGAGTAGCGTCCCGGATGTTTGAAAATCGGGTTAAATTATGTCCTTGATTAATGGAAAGGAGGAAAAAGAAGTTTGTGGTAATCATAGGGGCATTTGTCTTTTTAGTGTAATAAGAAAAGTATATGGTAGGATACTTATTGACAGAGTCAGGGAAATAACAGAGAATTTAGTAGGAGAAGAACAGGAAGATTTTAGGAAAGAAAGAGGTTATGTAGATTAGATATTCATCCCAAGGTATTTAGTGGAAAAGTTTCCAGCAAATGTAAAGAAGTTGTATGTGGCCTTCATGAATTTGGAGAGAGCATATTCGAGTGGACAGACAAGAAATGTGGAAAATATATAAAAAAAAAGTATAGAATTAATGGGAAGCTGTTGAATGCCGTGAATAGTATGTATAAGGGCGTTTGGGCTTTGGCACGTGTGGATGGTAAACTAAGTGAACTTTTCTATCCTAATGTTGCATTGAAACAGGAATGTGCCATGACTCCATGGTTCTTTAATCTATACATGAATGGAGTTATAAAAGAGATACAAGGTAGGGCAGTGGATGCTGAAGCGGCCCTAATGAGATGGGACAGCACTTGGAAACTTCCTGTTCTGTTATTTGCAGATGAGTGATACTGTACTTGTAAGTGAAGGCCAATGGGAACTGCAAAGCTTGGTGAATGAGTTTGGGAGAGTGTGTAAGAAACGAACTCTAAAGGTGAATGTAGGGACGAGTACAGCTGTGATTTTCGAGAGAAATTAAATCACTGGATGCATAGGAAGATTAGATGGTGGGGAAATGGAACTGAAACTGCATTTCTTGTGTAGTGTGATGAGTAAGGTTGGAAGTGTAAAGGATGAAGTGCTTGAAAGGGTACAACTGGGAAGAGATGTTGCTGGCTCTTTGAAAGCACTGGTAAGAAATAGGGAAGTGGGCATGGAAGAAAAAAAGGCGCTGCATGACAGAATTGTGATACCAATTCTAACGTATGGAAGCAAAGCTTGGTCGTTGTTAGAAGGACAGAAGTCAAGAGTGAGAGTAGTGAAAATTAGTTTTTTGAAAGGAGCATGTGGAGTTGCATGGAGAGACAAAATGACAAATGAGGAAGTGAAGGAGCGTCGTGGTCTGGAAGTGGATGTGATGGAAAGCATGCGACACTGCCGCAGCCTGGCTTTATTGTTAGTGCCACAGCGATAAACCTAAGCACACAACACAACACAGCCACACACGTCCCTGCAACAGTTTATTCCTCGTTGTTCCATGGACAATATTTTACGATGGAAAACATAAATAGTTTGTAAATTCATAATGCAATAGTTCAGCACGGTCCTCAAAGTAATTCGATAAATTTACAGCAGAACGACAATGCAATAATTTCAAAAAAAAATATGTAAGTATAAAAAGGAGTTAATATCCTTGCCAACAGTCTCTTTATATATGCTTAAGACTGAAAAGTGCTCTCAGCTTAGTCCACCTCCTGACATTCTCTCAACCACCAGCAAATCTCTCTCTCTCTCTCTCTCTCTCTCTCTCTCTCTCTCTCTCTCTCTCTCTCTCTCCATGGCTGAATGGATCCGTCAAACTGTTTTGCCAATCCACACAAATTACTTTAGGATGGAATATTTCTTGTCAATTTACAAAACATCAGTTCACATGGCCATTTAAAAGCTATTATTTTAAATTTAATGGCGACCGCAGCCAACACCAATAATGCATATGGTAGGGATAAGCCAGACAGGAAAACACGCATATAAATTTTGGTGTTTGTCAATTCGGCTCGGTGGACACGGTGTTTAATGTATCCTAACTTTACAATAACAACGGGACAATACTTGCGACAAATCCACCAATATCACGATACACTACAGCACTATCCAGGTGGTACAAAGGAAAAGTGTGTGTGTGTGTGTGTGTGTGTGTGTGTGTGTGTGTGTGTGTGTGTGTGTGTGTGTGTGTGTGTGTGTGTGTGTGTGTGTGTGTGTGTGTTTCATTGCATCCTAAAGCAAAGGGAAGAGCTCAAATCTACAAGAGCCCGTCACAAGATACACAAACGCAGTTGATTAACGCTACACTACACCGCTGCGTGAATGGGAGGGGAATCCCCTGAAGAATTGCACAATATATAAATACTGGTTACAGGGTATCTCACAGAACAACATCGTTTTATAAAACGATGAAATTGCCTGACCAGTGTAGTTAGTGAGGTGACTGAGGGCGGTGGATGATGCCGACGTGGGTGGCGGTGGGTGATGCTGGTTTAAAACATGGCGGCGGTAGCTCTTACCAACACTCTATCCTGTACCTCACCCTTTTACTACTACAACGAGATCTCCCTGACTCTTAATATAATGGCTGCACAGAAGTAAAAATATAATCAATAATACATCATCATACTAAAGGGATAATGGTACTGATAGTTTGATGAATGACGTCCATACCAACTGATGTAACTCACGTAAGTCTTCAGTTAGGCAACCGTACGTACCGTACCTCAGCCTGGTGAAGGGGTGCAGAAAGCTGACGTGGTTGTGTAAGGACCTGAGTGATGAGGGGGTTTGAAGGGTGAGTGGTGGTGTGGTGGTGAGAGTTTTGGTGGAGCGAGTGGTTGTGGTGTGGCGATGAGTGGTGGTATGGTGGTGAGGGAAGATGAGTGACGGTATCATGATTTCAGGGATGAGTGGTGTTGTGGTGGTGAAGGGGTGAGTAGACGTGGGGTGGCGGGGTAAAGTGGATATGTATGTGGCGGAAGGAGATCAGTGTCTTAATATCTTCAATGTACGGCAATGAACTCAGAGCACAAACTAAACAGTTGGTGCCCCGGGACTACTAGTTCTACACACAACAGATAGCATTGCATACCTTTACATGTTTCCGCTTGGGAGTCAATATCGCACTGTCTGTACTGATATGTACTTGGCCTGTCTCACTTGAAACTAGTGCTATGACACAGATGTTTCTGTGGCATCAGTGTACATCATGAAAGGTTAATTATGTGTACTATGAATGCATTTCAGACCCTCAGAGTGTTCCCTGCCTCAATCGTGGATCAACTAGGCTGCTACCTCACCAGCTTACTTATGTACCATTTGATATGGCGATATTGTAATGACTCGTATGGACTGTGAGAATATCAACATGTGGTAGGTGTGAAAGGCAGCAATAGTGACTGACAGATCGGGTAACAGTCAGGAATACGAGGATGAGAATGTGGGAAGCAGGAAGGGAGGGAGATGGGAAAATAGGGGGTGAAAGATGATGCTGAGGTATGGGGAGTAATCATGCACGTGAAGAAAATTGATGGTAATCAGGGGTTTGCAAAATACGCTTGATCAAGGAGTCTTAAAAGAAGAGTTTGGAGAATGTTGGAGGTAAGATGGTCGAGACAGATATAGAGGATCAGGGAAGGGATGTGGAAAAAAAGTGTTAAAAAAACGAGCAAGGAGAACCTGAGAAGGTCGATGAACAGTTCAGTGAAAATTACGCGAAATATTCCTTCTCAGTTCATCTTAAAACACAGTTTACATCACAGTGCAAGAGGCAGAGCAGGTGAGGTTCACTTTATTCTACTGAGGTTAGCCTACGTGGATGTTCAGTTATCCGATGTCTTATGTCTCTATATGAATTACAGCAACGGTAGCACTTAGCCATTACACTGCGAGAAGTTTCCTCTGAACTGAATTAAATCACCTGACGTTGGCAAAAAATAACATAAAGACGAAATCATACTGAAGGGGTCAACAACACAGTAATATCGTCAACACTCTTAGCACGTCGAGTGTAGTAGCAGTTGTAGCCCTATGCTCATGAGACGTGAACCCGGCAGACTGTAGGCCGAAGAAGTCCTAAATACAGTCCACCATCCTCCACTTGGGGGATACGGGAGAGAGGTGAGAAGTGTATAACTATGCAGAGGAGCCGCCCAGTTATGTCGGTGCCACCATATGAAGACATAACACTCCAGTACCACGTCGAGGGTATAACTGCCAAATATCACATCCCATCAACTTGCGACCACAATAAAAACACGCAGCCCTGTGACATCTACAAACAGAAGTGTGCGTTCTACTGAAAAATATAATAAAACATTTTGTAGGGAAATATTACCGTAATTAAGCTACGAAGAAACCTTAACTGCAAGAGATGATAATATTGGGCTATCAACAAACGTAAGGACGCCCACCTCCCCACCCACACACACACACTTGGTTCTCTTGTTAGAGTTTGTTAACCACTACATGACAAGGAATATCTCCAAAGCTGAATAAGCTAGTTTTATGGTAGTGTGTGTGTGTGTGTGTGTGTGTGTGTGTGTGTGTGTGTGTGTGTGCTGAGAGAGTAAATGGAGACTCTACAGTAACTATTCGGTGTCATGATGCTTGCCGATGTCACCATTCATTTATTAAACACTCAGAATTTCCTTACTTAGTCAAGCCAATTTCCCTCCAATAACAAGGTGCTCTCTGCCTTGGTCACTGATTATTCTTTAGCCTTTCACTGCAGGAATATCAACTGTATACCAATATTATTCTTGCTAACGTCAAACGATTCTGTTCTGATGAAGAAACCACCCAATAGTGAAGAATGGGACACAAACATCCTCACTTCACCCCGAAACTAATATGGTGGATTTTCCTATCTACCTACTGCCACTAGATAACTTTACTCGTTTTTGAACAAACCCTCACGGTGACAGGGTTACGGGTAGTTGTAGTTCGACCGAAACGAAATGGTTGGTTAGGGTGGGAAGAAAATGAGGCAGTCGACTCAGAATGAAAAAGTTGGATAGGCAGGGAAGAAAAGAATGACTGACAGTTGCAGAGGAAACATAAAGTGCACAAAGGATGACTGGCAGTGACTGAACAAAGGTAAAGTGCATAAAGAATGACTGGCAGTGACTGAAAAAAGGTAAAGTGCCTAAAGAATGACTGGCAGTGACTGAAAAAAAGGTAGAGTGCCTAAATAATGACTGGCAGTGGCTGAGAAAAGATAAAGTGACTCAAGAATGAATGGCAGTGACTGAGAAAAGAAAAAAGTGCATAAAGAATGAATGGCAGTGACTGAGAAAAGATTATGTGCATAAAGAATGACTGGAAGTGACAGAAAAGATAAAGTGCACAAAGAATGAATGGCAGTGACAGAAAAGATAAAGTGCACAAAGAATGAATGGCAGTGACTCAGAAAAGATAAAGTGCACAAAGAATGAATGGCAGTGACTCAGAAAAGATAAAGTGCACAAAGAATGAATGGCAGTGACTCAGAAAAGATAAAGTGCACAAAGAATGAATGGCAGTGACTCAGAAAAGATAAAGTGCACAAAGAATGAATGGCAGTGACTCAGAAAAGATAAAGTGCACAAAGAATGAATGGCAGTGACTGGAAAAAGATTATGTGCATAAAGAATGACTGGCAGTGACTGAGAAAAGATTATGTGCATAAAGAATGATGTGGCAAAGATAAATTACATCAAGAATCAGCAGTGGCAGATACAGTGCAGAAAGGATGACTGGCAGAGGATGAGAAAGGGTAAAATGCACAAAAAATGACTGGCATTCGCTGGGGAAAGACAAAGTGCTCTGGCTGGGAAAAGATTATGTGCAATGCCTGATGAAAGACGTAAATTTGGGTTAGGTTGGCTGTTTCAGAGGCAGTGAGTGATTAACCGAACATCTTGCTAAATACTCTGTCCCTATCTTCTCAACTTCCACACTTCCCCTCCTCCTCCAGTCCTTCTTTATTCTTTATAACCTTCTATCTCGTCTTTTATACTTTCCTTGTTACCGCTGCTCCTTCTCCCTGTCCTTTCTCCTCCCTCACGTTCCCACACCTCGCACGTAAATCAGTGTGAGGACAACAACCATTTTCAAGTAAAATAATATAAAACGTGGAACTGAAGCAATATAGTAGGGGACAAAACAATAGACTGGCACACACACACACACACACACACACACACACACACACACAGTGATACATTCCCAACCTTTATCATAGGTCTCTTTGAAATTCAACAGAGCAGAAACACCCGGGGATTATTTCCTTTGTTCGCCCGAAAAGGGAGTGGAGGAGAGAGGGATGGAACAGATTTAAATAGAAAGGTAGACCACTACAAAAATTCTTAAATTAATTAATTACCTATATGGCTTCGGTCACTTGTTTCGCTTAAGGAAAAGTCAACTACAACGATAAGAGTTACCGTTTTTCAGTAGTAACGCATCTCTGTGTGAAACACACAAACACACACACACACACACACACACACACACTGTTACGGAACAGAGAAAGATAACGTACACTTTAAGTGAGAATACGAAGAGTCACTACTGTCCCGTAAAGTTCCAGGTTAAAAACAAAAGAGTTAGGTAAAATTACAAGTTAAAGTTTAATGCTCAAACTAACAACAAAACATTCAGAACTCATAAGGATAATGTAATGGCAAAAACAGCCTCTATTAACACGAAATTAGCAAGAGTAAATTTATCTAAGTCAGCCCTGATAAAATGAGATACCAGATAATACTCAGTGAATTCCAGATAAATTATTACAGATACAAACTATTATCAAAAATGACTGACATAAAACCAATCATTAATCAAAAAACCTCACTAGGCCTAAGAATTAACCTTATGCTACACAGTACAAGAAAAAATACAACAGTTATACTCAAATTACACACAGCTGCTAGATGGTTGGAGACTTCCTGAGAAACTCACAATAATAATAACTGTACAGGGAGGACAAATATGTGAACAAAATGAGGAGCAGATCTAAGGGGCAATGATGCAGAGACTGAGCTCATTGTATAGGGGCCAGGAGAGCTTGATACAACTTGTAAGAAGGACGCGCAAATGAAGCCATGGGGACAAAGAGCTGAAAATCCCGCTGTGAATAACAGAGAGAACGACTTGCTCTACTATAACGGTAGAAGGGGGGGGACTGAGGTAGAACACGCTCGTGATCAAACATGCAGCATACTGTGCGTTAGAATTACACAATGGATGATGAAATCATGGGCTATGTAACACCTCCCCACAAAGAAAAAGAAATTTACAAAGGAAATTTCTTATTACTCTAAAACAATCTGTCTAAAGTCTAGATAAGCAATCTGCAATAACATTTTCTTTCCCCTTGACATGTTGTATGTCTAATGAATACTCCTGAAGAAGTAGACTCCATCTTGTCAATCTCTGATTTTTATCTTTAAACTTACTAAGGAATTTCAGTGGGTTATGATCGGTATAAATGACTATGGGGTCAAAACCAGAACACAAATAAAATGAAAAATGCTGTAAACCCAAAATCAAGGCCAAAAGCTCTTTCTCAATAGTTGAGTAGTTCTTTTGAGGTGGAGTGAACTTCTTACTGTAATAAGATACAGGATGTTCAATACCCTGATCATCCTCTTGCAGCAAAACAGCCCCAGCTCCTGTATCACTTGCATCAACAGCCATCTTAAAAGGCTTAGCAAAATTTGGAGTAGCGAGCACTGGCTGACTTAATAGAATAGCTTTAAGTTTGTTGAAAGAGGATTCACAGTTATCAGTCCAGACAAATTTAACTCCCTTTTTCAGTAGGTCTGTAAGTAGTGATACAAGCATAGAAAAGTTAAGAACAAATCTCCTGTAATAACCTACCATTCCCAAAAATCTTTGTAGCTCTTTCCTAATTTTAGGACTGGGAAGATCACTTATAACCTGAACCTTAGCTCCTGGTGGTGCAACATGTCCATCACCAATTACATACCCAAGGTACTGAACTTTAGCTTGACCAAACTCACACTTCGATAAATTAGCTACAAGATTAGCCTGAACTAAACGCTCAAGAAATTTACTGACATGGCATAGATGATCTTTCCAGTTGTCACTGAAGATTAATACATCATCAATATAAACAACACACCCTGCCAAACCCTCTGTTACAACGTTCATGAGCTTCTGAAATGTGGCAGGTGCATTCTTCATACCATACGGCATTACAGAACATGCAAAAGCCTTTCCTAGTGTTACAAAACATGAGATCTCCCTAGCACGTTCAGTCATAGGTACTTGCCAGTATTCCTTTAACAAATCAAACTTACTTATGTACCTAGCCTTTCCGATCTTGTCTATGCAATCTTCCACGCGAGGGAGAGGGTAAGTGTCTGTTTTGGTTATCTGATTAACACGTCTGTAGTCAATGCAAAGCCTCTGTTACCCACCTGGCTTAGGGACTAGAGTGACAGGAGAACTCCACTCGCTCTGACAGGGCTCAATCATCTTGTAGTCCAACAGGTAGCCAAGCTCCTTCTGGATGTGAGGAACTTTCACTGGGTTCACACGGTAAGGAGGCAATTTAATTGGCTTTGCGTCTCCAACATCGACATCATGCATCAACACAGTGGTTCTTCCTGGAGTAGCACGGAACACTTGCGGGTACTCCTGCAGTAATGCCGAAAACTCCTGCCTTTCCTTGGGAGGTAGATGAGAAAGCTTAGTCTGGAGATCATTCATGATATCAGGATTCTTCCCCAAACTATCACTCAGGCTCATGCTGCATGGGAGAACTTCACTTGTAGACTCGGGTGGAACAGCTACAGTGCAGACTGGATTATTTTCGTCCCGCCTGTGATATAACTTTAGCATGTTGATGTGACATAGTTGCTTGCTCTTTCTACGATCTGGTGTGGCGATGACATAGTTGACATCACTGAGTTTCTTCTCCACGAAATAAGGGCCACTAAACTTGGCTTGAAGAGGTTGCCCATGAACTGGTAGCAGAATCAAAACCTGATCTCCTGGCTGAAAGTGGCGTAACCTGGACTTCTTATCATACCAAGTCTTCATCTTCTCCTGAGCAGCTCCTAAATTCTCTCTCGCCAGTTGTAAAGCAGTGGACAGCCGTTCTTTGAACTTCATCACATACTCCAGCAGGTTGACGTCATCTTCCTCCGACAGCCAGCATTCCTTGAGTAGCTTAAGGGGTCCTCTTACTTCATGGCCGAACAGTAGTTCAAAAGGTGAGAAGCCCAGTGATTCATTTGGAGATTCTCTTGCGGCAAACACAACGAATGGAAGACCTTTATCCCAGTCTTTCTGATGTTCCAAACAGTATTTCTTGAGCATCGATTTGAGTGTTTGATGATATCTCTCCAACGCTCCTTGGGTCTGGGGATGGTAAGCTGAAGACGTGATCTGCGTGATGCCCAACTCTTTCAGAGACTGCTTGAAAACGTTTGACATGAAATTACTTCCCCGGTCTGACTGGACCTCCTTGGGCAGACCAAACTTTGTGAAGAACCCTAGCATTTCCTTAACCACGTTCTTTGCTGAGATATTTCTAAGTGGAATAGCTTCAGGATAACGAGTAGCCATATCAATCAGGGTCAACACATAAGAAAATCCTGAAGAAGTCTTAGGAAGAGGGCCCACAATATCCACCAACACACGGGTGAAAGGCGCCTCAAAAGGAGGAATGGGAACTAGAGGTGCAACCTTTTCGGTCTGATTACACTTCCCCACAACTTGACAGGCGTGACAAGACTTACAATACCAGGAAACATCCCTGAAGATACCTGGCCAGCAGAAGTGTTTCAAAATGCGTGCCACAGTCTTCCTCACTCCAAGGTGTCCTGCCAAACTGGAATCATGAGCCACTCTAATGATATCCTGCCTACAAACACGAGGGATGACAACTTGATGTACAACTTCCCATTCACAGTCGGCTGATGCTGTTGGGGGTCTCCACTTCCTCATAAGTACTCCTGACTTTACATAATAACAAGTAGAAGCACCGGCTGACTCTTCTTCACTGTAAGCAGAGTTAGCTAGACCTTTCAACTCAGGGTCAGCAACCTGCAACTCAACCAACTCTTGACGAGACAAATTATCAACACTACGGGGTACTGCCTCATCTGGTGAGTGGTCCAAATTAGCAAGAAAAGTGTCAGCTAGGATAACATCATCATCATCATTATCCTCTAAATCACCAGTAACTTTAGACTTAGCCCTAGTGACAGCACATGCAGGGAACACATCAGGGACATCACAATCCTGGGACACAGCCACTGGCTCACTAGACAACTGAGGAGCTGGACACACTTGACTTCCACCAATATCATTTCCAAGTAAGAAAGTTACACCTGACATTGGGAGTGTCTCAACCAACCCAACCATAACGGAACCATTAACAAAACCAGACTCTAAATTCACTCTGCACAGAGGGACAGAGAAGTAATTATTCCCTACACCTTGTAAGATTACAGTTTCATCAGAGGAATTAACATTAGAGCCTAGAACACTGGTCAGGATAAGGGATTGGCAAGCACCTGTATCACGATATATTTTAACTGATTTCCTGTCATTACTGTCCAGAGGACTGACAAAACCATCAGACAGGAAATTAGCACATGAACTCTTGAGAGTGTCACCCACGTTACTGCTCAAAAGAGGAGCTCCATCATGAGAATTTAAGTTACCCCTCAAAGCAGGTTCAGTTAACTCAGTTAAAGAATTCTGGGAACTCTCAAGAGTGGACACTAGACCAATTGACTGAATATTTAAAGACTCCTTTTTGTTCACATCATGCTGTCTCCTGAAACATTTCTCCGTAGTATGACCAAGCTTACTTCAATAAGTACATTTACTTTTCTGAAATCTAGAGGTGAAGCTGGTATTTACTTCCTGAGAAACGTCATCCTTATTCTCTTCCCTGTTACCTGTACTCTGAGTAGAGGCAACGTACTTACTCTCAGCTTTCCCTTTTTCTCTAGAATATCTCTTGTGAGTGAGAACATACTCATCAGCTAAAACTGCAGCATCAGACAAATTATCTATTCTTTTCTCATCAAGATATAGGCTTACATCTTTATAAATACACCTTTTGAAGTCCTCCAGCAAAATCATCTGCTTAAATTTGTCAAAATCAGAATCCACATTCTTAGAATTTAACCACTGCTCTAACAGATCTTCTTTGATTTTTGCATACTCAACATGGGATTGCCTATCTTGCTTGTAAGTTGTCCTAAATTTTACTCTATAGGCTTCAGGAACAAGCTCATAGGCCTTAAGAATCAAGCTCTTAACTACATCATAATTATCAGACTGATCCTGAGGTAAAGATGCATAAGTTACTTGAGCTTTACCGGTGAGAACAGTTTGAAGGAGTACTGGCCAATACTCCTTAGGCCAACTAAAACCTGTAGCTACCCTCTCAAACAACTGAAAATACTTAGTTAAATCAGATTCATTAAAAGGAGGGACAAGTTTAACATTTTTAGCCACATCAAAATCATCACAGCTAGATGATCCAGTTCCACCTTGTTTCATGCGATACTCATGGTCTGCCTGAATTCTAGCAATTTCAACTTGTGCCTCAGCCTCTTTAGCACGGGCCTGAAATTCAGCCTCCTTAGCACTTGATTGAAATTCAGCCTCCTTAACACGAGCCTCCTGCAGGGCTAGCTGTAACTTAGCTAATTCAATCTGCGTTTGCTCATTTGGAGGAGTTACATTAAACAAGCTTTTATTAATCATGCCAACAATTTGATCTTTAGAATGATGAGAGCGAACAGCAATTCCCAATTGTTGAGCAACAAGCTTAAGTTCATTCTTTGTTCTGTTTTCTATATCACACACTGTTTTCACATTTGACAAAAAATCTTTGGCTTCATCAAGCGTAGTAAGAGTAGACATCATGAATAAGTAACAATCACAAAATATCAAGCAATATCCTTATGATAATATCCTGAATATCCTGGCGAGGTCGCCAAATTTATGTTACGGAACAGAGAAAGATAACGTACACTTTAAGTGAGAATACGAAGAGTCACTACTGTCCCGTAAAGTTCCAGGTTCAAAACAAAAGAGTTAGGTAAAATTACAAGTTAAAGTTTAATGCTCAAACTAACAACAAAACATTCAGAACTCATAAGGATAATGTAATGACAAAAACAGGTTAAATATATGGTTAACTGCAATAGCCTCTATTAACACGAAATTAGCAAGAGTAAATTTATCTAAGTCAGCCCTGATAAAATGAGATACCAGATAATACTCAGTGAATGCCAGATAAATTATTACAGATACAAATTATTATCAAAAATGATTGACATAAAACCCAACATTAATCAAAAAACCTCACTAGGCCTAAGAATTAACCTTATGCTACACAGTACAAGAAAAAATACAACAGTTATACTCAAATTACACACAGCTGCTAGATGGTTGGAGACTTCCTGAGAAACTCACAATAATAATAACTGTACAGGGGAGGACAGAGATGTGAACAAAATGAGGAGCAGATCTAAGTGGCAATGATGCAGAGACTGAGCTCATTGTATAGGGGCCAGGAGAGCTTGATACAACTTGTAAGAAGGACGCGCAAATGAAGCCATGGGAACAAAGAGCTGAAAATCCCACTGTGAATAACAGAGAGAACGACTTACTCTACTATAACGGTAGAAGGGGGGGACTGAGGCAGAACACGCTCGTGATCAAACATGCAGCATACTGTGCGTTAGAATTACACAATGGATGATGAAATCATAGGCTATGTAACAACACACACACACAAACACACACACACATTGCAAGCGTAGCATCACCAATCACAGCCTTTTATAATGGTGGCTGATTTAACGAAATCCATCGGGAGCTGAGTTTTTTTTTTTTTTTTTATGACAGAACAGAGGAAGGAAAAACAAATGAATAAAAAAAAAATCAATGCACCAGATTACTGGTGTCCTCTGTTCATAAAATATCTGGAACAGTTAGACTTGAACAGCAGTAGGTTGAAGTTTGGAGGGAACCAACTCTGGGAAAGCGAGTTCCAGAGAAATGCAGTTCGCGGAATGAAAGAATTCTGATAGGCAGAAGTTCGGCAATATGGCTGAGTGACATTCCAGTCATAAGCGCTGCCAGCTGCCCGTGTAGCACGAGGGAAGGCATGGAGAGGTGGCACCATGGACGCAACTTCGTCTGAGCATTTGCTATAGAAATATCTGTTAAATAACACAAGGAAGGCAGCATTCCTTCTTACTTGTAGGGGAGGTAGTGTATTAGTAACAGCAGGGTTATTAATAATTCTAACAGCTTTGTTCTGAATTTTGTCCACTTGTTTTAATGCAACCTCTCCACATCCACTGCACAAGGGTGAGCAGTATTCAGGCTGAGAGCGCACATGACTCTTATAAATTATAACTAACTGCTCGTCAATGAAGAAGTTACGGACTCTGTACAATAATCCAAGTTTCTTTGAGGAGCTTTTAGCAAGTGATATAACATGAGAGGTCCAGCTGAGGGCATTATTAAGCGAGAAGCCGAGAATTTCAATACTTTTGGAATGGGAATATTTGTAACACTGAAGGTAATATACGATTCTGGCAATACCTGTTAGTAAATTGAATATATTTAGTTTTACTAGCATTAAATGAAACAAGGTTATTTTGTCCCCATTCACTGATCGTGGATAAGTCTTGATTTAAAGAGATGGCTGTACTGAGTTGAGAGTTAGAGATATCGGACATTGTAAATGGAGGTCTGAGTGTGAATGAACTATGAAGTGTTGAGTCATCTGCATATGAATGGATGGGATTGTGGGTGACAGATAAGAGATCATTAATAAGAACCAGGAACAGGCTTGGTGCCAGAACCGATCCCTCCAGCACGCCGGCGTTAACTGAGTGGAAAGTGGAATATACATCATCTACTTTTACCCTTATTTTTCTATTGCTGAGATATGAGGAAATCAAAGGAACAAAAGAGTTAAGTCCATAGCAAGGGAGTTTGGACAACAGGGAACGGTGCCACACTCTGTCGAAAGCTTTAGAAATATCCAGGGCTTCTGCATGAGTTTCACCATGTAGGTCAACTGATTGATGGATGGTATGAGTCAGGAGATTGAGTATGTCAATGGTGGATCTTTCTTGGCGAAAACCATATTGTCTACCACTAATTAAGGTGTAGAATTCAAGATGTTTAACTATGTGCTTATTAATTACAGTTTCAAAAACCTTACCAAGAGAAGATGTGACAGTTATTGGTCTTTAATCAGAGGGGTCAGAGGAACTTCCTTTCTTTGGAATTGAGTGGATATTGGCTTCTTTCCATGAATCAGAGAATGAATAGTCTGAATAATTTTGCAAGAACAGAGGCAAGTTCTGGGGAAAACTTTTTCAAAAAAGTTGGCGGAATTCCATCTGGGCCTGAAGCTTTGTTGGTAGGTAAATTGTCTAGGCTGGATTTCACGTACCTTGTCTGTATTTTAAGTGGAACAATGTCGGGAGAGTAAGTTCTAGTGCTGGGACAATCTGGCTGGCTTCCTCTAAGGTAGAATTTCTGGCAAATGCACTGGCAAAGATATCTGCTTTCCCACGCAGGTCATTTGTAATGTAGCCATCTGGAGATTTTAGTGGGGGAATGGATGATGACTTGTTAAAGTTATTATTGAAAGAAATGAGAGTTGACCAGAATATTCTATTGGCATTAGAGCTGTTAAGTAATTTTGATGCTTGGTTTTGAAGAAAGTTTGATTTAGCAAGATTTATTACGGCTTTTGCATGGTTTCTAGCAATTTTAAATTGACAGAGTGATTCAGATGTTTTTGATTTCAAGTAATAGTTATATGCTGATGACTTTTGGGCTGTTGCTCTGGCACAGTTGCTATCAAACCATTTTGGAGAGTTCGATCTTTTAGTGAACTGTTGACTTGGTATAAATAAATCCATGCTAGCTAGTATTAAATCGCTAATGTGGGACTGGGTAGAACTGACATCACTAGAGAAGAAAAACTGCCATGGAATGTCAAGTAATAACACAGCACTGCGCAGCTGCACCATAATATCCCATCGAGGTAATTTTGGATCATTCGTGCTATTTTAGGCTCATTTAGGGCCAGTTACGTCCAGTTAGGTAATGTGCAATTGAACTATATCCAGTTCATTTAGGACGCTTCAATCCATCCCGGTCAGGCAGTGGTGTGGCTTCACATTACCTCCTCAGCACTGACATCCACACCGCATAAAACACTAATCCATGCCGGTCAGGCAATGGTGTGGCTTCACATTACCTCCTCAACACTGACATCCACACCGGATATAACACTAATCCATGCCGGTCAGGCAATGATGTGGCTTCACATTACCTCCTCAACACTGACATCCACACCGGATATAACACTAATCCATGCCGGTCAGGCAATGGTGTGGCTTCACATTACCTCCTCAACACTGACATCCACACCGCATATAACACCACACGAAATGTAAGGTGGTGGAGATGCCTGCCTGTGTGGCTGTACCATCTGACAACATTTGTAAAAACACGGGATAAAATTAGTGTTGTGACAGATCGTGTTGGCGGCTCTTTTGACTCACCATATTAACTTCACGAAATAGGAACTGACAAACGGGGACGCAAACTTTCAACTGAACGAGAAGGTCTATTTTTAATCAAACTTCTTGGCTTCAAAAGGAATAATTTAAAAAAGTATCGGTATACAATCAGAATTTCCGAAAATCTGATATCAAACGAGAACCACAGAACCAGCCAAGCATTAAAGAAAGGGAGTGTGTGGGTGAGCGACAAGAGTGACACTGAGTCTGGGCCTAACAGCTGTACCGACTGCCAAGGTCTGAGGGCTGTTCTGTCATTACCCACAGTTTACCTTTGCTGAAAAAATACACACTACGGGTCAAGAGGATGAGCAAGCTTACCAATACCTGTGCAAGACAGATGCTGAGAGAGAGAGAGAGAGAGAGAGAGAGAGAGAGAGAGAGAGAGAGAGAGAGAGAGAGAGAGAGAGAGAGGAGTAAAGAACAAAATTAATTCCCGGTGGTAGCTTGTGAGGTGAGGAGAAGGAAAGAACACGGTAAAATAAAAGGAACATCATCTGGCGTATCCATACCTGTCAGTCGATAAAGGTCTAACTTTCAACACAAAGCGCCATCATTACATTGAGAGAAAGTCTACCTATTTGTTTATCTATATATCTACAGTATGTCCCGAACAATGTAAAGGTTGGCCTCGACAAAGGGAATCCAGGTATATACTTTGGCATACATGCACAATACATTCACCTGAACACCACAATACAAAAGAAAGCTTCCAGGGAGTAATATTTAATGAAGAGAGGTGGGCCTTTTCACAGAGAGTTGCAGTAGTATTCCTGCCACACCATACATTTGTAACACCTCCCTATGTCCTTTCTAGTCATGCGTTTCGTTCAAAATAATTAATGGTACCTTAAATGCAATACAGAACACCATTTTCTCTCATATTTTACGGTTAAGGTCATTCCATATTCTTTCGCTGCATATCCCAAACAAAACATTTTATATTATCTTTCCTCGCGGTCCAACACAGCTCAGAAATACAAAACTGCTTGTCATTTCCACCTTCCTCCTCACAGGACCTCCCTCCTGCCCCACCAGCCTCCCTTTTCTTTCCTACTTCACAGTATCATTACCTTTCTTCCACCTGCTCTCATCCCCCTTTTCTCCCGTTTCCCACTTCGTCCTCTGCCTGTCTCCATCACTACACCAGACCACACGCACCACACCATCTCCGCCAGAAAAAAGATTATTCCACCAACCTCTTCTGAACCAGTTCATTATGTTCTAAACTAACATAATCCCCCGCAGCACAACCACACCACACCACTAAACAGTCTGTATACCACCACTGCACTACAAAACAAGCACTGTGCCACCACCACCACCACCACTACACCACACCAGCAATCGACACAACGCCATTCTTCTCTCGTGCCCCCTTAGTGCACCCTATCCTAACATCATCATTATCAGGTTAACCTATAAGCCTTAACTACTTTACCCTTCCACTGCCATGTTGTGGTAATGACGGCTTAATATGAAAATATTTTTAAACTAGAAAGCACTCAGAAAGCGCATACCTCCACCAATGCCACTGCAGGATCCGAATCCGGATCCTCACCCAAATGTAATCAATTCTTTCTTGGCCCATGGCCCACTCTTCCACAAATTTTCATTGAAATTCATGATGAATTTTTTGAGATATCGTGTGGACAAACAAACAAACAGACAGACAAAAATAGGCGAAGACATAACCTCCTTCAACTCGTTGGCGGAGGGAAGGAAGTCATGCAAATACGAAATTTAGAGAAGGGAAAGGAGAATGTCAAAAATGAAAGTGAGTGTCAAAAGGGAGAACAAAAGGAGTAAAATGTAAGCCTGACAACGTGAGTGTTGTTGGTCCTTGTGAGGCCACTTGTTGGAGTAGGTTATCAATATCATTATCTAATTAGAGTATAACATGACGACAGTAAATCACGAAGGAATGCGCGTAAACCACAACCGAAAGGTGAAAAGAGGGAGATCAGGCGGGCGTAAAAAATGGGGGAGAAGGAAAATAAGCCTGTCTGAAGGATGATGGTGAGCCGAAGAAGCGACAGGCAGTGTGAGGCCTGGGAGCAGCATATGATGATAAGTGGTGGGGAAGGAGGCCCAGTGGGGGGGTGGATTGGAGGTGAGAAGCAGGGGAGGGTGAAAGAGTGGAAAGGAAGGGGAGGGAGAGGGAATTAAGGGTCAGGGGGGAAAGACGAGAAAAAAACGACCGAAGAGGGAGTGAACTTGGGAGTATAAATAACTGTGTGTGTGTGTGTGTGTGTGTGTGTGTGTGTGTGTGTGTGTGTGTGTGTGAGAGAGAGAGAGAGAGAGAGAGAGAGAGAGAGAGAGAGAGAGAGAGAGAGAGAGAGAGAGAGAGAGAGAGAGAGAGAGAGAGAGGTGGAAAGGAGTGGAAAGTGGGGAGAGAAACGTGCAATACATAAAAGTAATGCTAGAAAGGGAGATATGAAGAGTATTTTCAGGGAGTGGAAATCAAAGTGAAGGCAGAATGAAGTAGGAACCCCATCCGGGGGCCTCTGTCCACTAAACCCAGCTCAACCCTGTCACCCTGCTGTCCCGGCCCTCTCAGTGACCCGCAGACCAGAAACACACGGGGATTATTTCCTTTGTGGAGCGAAAGTACAGGGGGACGAAGACCTAGGAAGAGGCACAGGAAGAGATTGAGCTGAACTGGAAAGATAAAAAGGAGGAGGGGGAGACAAGAAGTACATTAGTGGAAGGGTAAAAATAACAGTCCGGCCCTCCAGACCACCTCCCCTGGTTCCTTGTGCGCGTAATGAAATTAACTTCGGAGAAAACTTCACCGCTTTACCATTTTTCCTTCTAGGGTGAATTATGATAATGCTAAAGACTTGAAAGACTGCAAAAACAACGGTGAAGAGGAGATTAAACAAAGGGGATCGATAAAATAGTATACGGTATTAAAAAAAAAAAAAAAAAAAAGATAATGCGAATGATGGTGGTGAATGAAGTGACATAAGTAATGAGGTACTGTACACCAGAACTGACCATCATAAACTACACAAATCAGACATTAACACAACCAGCTATACAGGGTCTGTCTTTACCTGACTGGAGTGTTCCCTTTAAACTAAGACAGTTTCCAGACTCTGTTTCATGTTTATAACATGAGACGATCCTACCAAGAGCGGCTTACAAAACACCATCCAAGCAGATCGAGAAAAAAAAAAGGCAGCTCTTGCTAGTGAAAAGCTCTCCAGAATTCATAAGGATTAATACAATCCACATTCACTGTTTTTAGCCATAGTTCATTGAAGATATAATAACCCAATTCATCAACCAGTCCTGTTTCTATAGCGTGTTCAGATATATCCCTGTACACCCATACTGTTACTTCCGTATTTATGTCCCTGTTGACACTAGCAACAGGAGTGAGGTCGTTTCCCTTACCACTCCTGCGCCGCCAACACTGCCTTATGATTCAGTTGAAAAAGAAGCAGCAATAAAGAAAAATGGAAGCATAATCCAGAGGATTAATAATTTCTAAGTCTTGGGTCTGGAATGAAGATGATACAAGCGAGAAATCTTTATTATGAAGAAAGAGGCAGAATGTGTAAAAAAATGAACAATGAAAAAGGACGAAGGGGAAGGAACAATAGAAAAGAAGAATAAGAGCAGATGACGGCAAGGCAAAATATGCTCAAAAAAGAACTTTATATGCATACGTATGATTTTAAATTCTGAAGATAGACTGGTGGTAAGATGCAAATGCAAGGGCGGTGTGAGTCGAGAGTGTGAGTGACTAGCACATGGCAGCAAATGGCGTGAAGAGGAGACCTGAGTGAGTGAAGAGGGAAAGAGAAGAGGTGGGAACTGCAGGAAGCAGTGTGACAGTAGGCGAAGAAGACTGCTAGCAGCCATCCAGGAGCTGTCGGAAAAAAGCAGAGAGAGGATGGGAGGTCTGAAAGCAGAAGAGCGAGGCAAAGTAGTAAACGCAGAGAACTTGTACTATGATGGAGAGAAGAGAATGGAAGAAAGAATAATGAGCATGAGGTAATTAAGTGAAGGAATGAAAAGATGTAAGCAACTGTGAAGGGAACAAACTGTGTGTGTGTGTGTGTGTGTGTGTGTGTGTGTGTGTGTGTGTGTGTGTGTGTGTGTGTGAGAGAGAGAGAGAGAGAGAGAGAGAGAGAGAGAGAGAGAGAGAGAGAGATGGGGGGAGGATTGAGGGAAGGCGACGGTGTTTGGAGTGGTGGTGAGGTAAAAGACCCAGGGGTGATAGGACGTGTAAGGTAATTATTGGCAAGGTAAGCTGGAGAGGAAAACGACAGGTGAGGGGGCAAAGGGCAAGAGACGATCATGTAAGACAGCTGCCACCAACCGCAGTGACAAGGAGCACTAATGGTTGTGGGAGAGAAATGAACAAGGGAGGAGTATATGAAGAGAGGATGAGGATTTTCAAGCGTCTAAGTAAGGGGAGGGAGACAGTATGGGAATGGGAGACTAGTGTTGCTAAGCCGTGGGATATTTCCCTTTCCTAGGAAAACCTGACCTATAAGAGGGAAAAGAGAAAGAAGATTAGTAACTAGGTAAAATCTCGGAAAAAATGTATATGAAGTATTGCTTTGAGAAAAGTGTTGGTAATGCATATTCAAGAAGTGGAAACTTACGTAACACTATTGTTATACATGTGCTTAAAGAAGGTATAAAAGACTTAAACTTTAAACAACGAGGAAGAGTAGAGTCCAGCAAGAGCGCTCGCCCCGACTTGAGTCTAAGCTTTCAAAAAACCTGTCACACGGGAACACTTATGTACTCGTAGACCGAGCATCACTGGCAGCACAGTGATACTGCCAGTGGAGTGCTGTGGACTACCGAGGCCGTACCGCAACCAGACCCATTCGTCATCTCCCACATTCACTGTCGCTGCACAAAACTCTGCTCATTTACTTAGTCGGGACAGATAACGATATTCGTCATTATGAGTTTTTACAAATTCATTCTATATTTTATATTATTTGGTATGATTCCTAAGTTGTCATTTGTTTTAGAAATAAATGAAATAAAGTGAGATGGGGTAATGATTATGGAATGCCATTTGACGACTTTGTTTACGAGAATATGAAAGAAATGCAAAATGCATGACGCGGAAGAGTGGTGATGGAATGGGTCATTAGGTGTGGAAGTTGGCAGGGAGGGAAAATGGGAGAGTGAGGGCAGGGCAGGCAGTGTGGAGAAGGGGAAACAGGAAATTGTGGGGTAGGTTAGAAATATTTGAAATGAATGAGAAGAAATAAGATATATCCAATGACAATTAACCAGGAAAGTTGTTTTAAAAGATGAGGGTACGATTTATAAAGAGATTAATGGAAATTAAAAGCGACGGCCTTGGAGTTGCAGACTTCATAAAGGTGGAAGAAATAAGGACGGAGGAGATATAGTAGGGACAACAGAAAAAAATGGGGAAAGTGAATGAGGTGAGGGAGTGAGGAGAGACGAGTGGGAAAGTGGGTACCTGGGAGATGAGGAGGAGGGGAAATGATGTAGATTTGGCGCTGGGGAAATACGGTATTGCTCAGTAATTGCTCCTGTCACCCAGAACTCTTATATAACACAAACTCCACTTAAACACACCTTAACCTCTGTCCTGGGAGAACACTCAGGAACAAAATTATGAACTAATACAAAAAGCATCAAAGTTGGAATAATCATACGCTCTTGTAGGGTGTTAATTACCAACAAGCTCGTCAATGACCAGAAGAGATTGCACTGCCATGTTACATTAATAATATGATACTCACATTTGTCAAGAGTGAAGGCCTCTCTCGTATCTACTCAGTTCTTACCTGCAAAGGAGAAAAACACAAAGTTTAACTGATACACGTTTATCAATACTGATCCTACATCATCCTTAATGCAAGGAAAGAAACAAAAAGTGGATGAGTAGTAGTTAATACGTTAGCAATATGCAAAATTTCACGGTCAGATGGAACAGTTTAACGACTGTGAAAACTACTAATTGGATGAATTGTGGAATGATGACTGACTGATCACACAACATGCATCATAGTAAGAGGGAAACGAGGGATGGGAACACTAAAGGAGGACGAAAAAAAAGCACATGACAGGCTGACGGACGTTAACAAGGCCACGTATGATAAACTTGTGAAATATTAAATGAACGAATAAGAAAATTACTGGCTCAAGGAGGAAGCAAGATCTAGAAAGAAATTTAGTGTCGCGTGTGTCAGAAAAAACGCCATGTGAACTAACTGGGGCGACCAGAAGTAACACTTGAGATGGAGCACAGAGATAACACTTGAAGTAGAGCACAGGACTAACACTTGAGATGGAGCACAGAGATAACACTTGAAGTAGAGCACAGGACTAACACTTGAGATGGAGAACAGAGATAACACTTGAAGTAGAGCACAGGGCCAACACTTGAGATGGAGCTCAGAGATAACACTTGAAGTAGAGCACATGGATAACACTTGAAGCGGACCACAGGGATAACACTTGAAGTAGAGCACACGGATAACACTTGAAATGGACCACAGGGATAACACTTGAGGTGGAGCACAGGGATAACACTTGAAATGGAGCACAGGGATAACACTTGAAATGGAGCACAGGGATAACACTTGAAATGGACCACAGGGATAACACTTGAAATGGACCACAGGGATAACACTTGAGGTGGAGCACAGGGATAACACTTGAGGTGCAGCACAGGGATAACACTTGAGGTGGGGCACAGGGATAACACTTGAGGTGCAGCACAGGGATAACACTTAAGGTGGGGCACAGGGATAACACTTGAGGTGCAGCACAGGGATAACACTTGAGGTGGAGCACAGGGATAACACTTGAGGTGGGGCACAGGGATAACACTTGAGGTGCAGCACAGGGATAACACTTGAGGTGCAGCACAGGGATAACAATGACACAGACAAAGGCTTATGGTCAACAGGAAGAGAAGCATTTACTAATAAGAAACAGCAAGATAAACGTTTACTGATACGAAAACAACTGAAAACCTTGCACGCTTGCAAACACGGGAGGGAAAGATGGAGGGAAGAAGACAGGGGAGGGGAGAGGGTTAAAGATGAGTTCATTACGACTTGTACTAACATCATCAACAACAAGTTAAACTTTAATGACACGATCCCCCAAGAAAGTCATTTGTTTACCTCTGAAGTCCATTCATCTGCAGTCCATTTACGAGATATCGAGGAGGATTAAGTAGGAGGGAGATGGAGACGAAGACGTGAAGCTAAGAATAAAACTGTTTGAAAGGAGGCAGGTTTACATGAACAAGAAAAACCTCTTGACTTTCGAGTTCCTATTCAGGTGATACTAAGAAGAGATGGTTTTGGAAAGAAAGGAAGGACAAGGATGGAGATGGAGTGGGGATGGGAGGAAAGAGACATAACTAAGAAAAATGCCGAGCCAAAGAGGAAAAAGCAACTGATGATGGGAAGAGAAGATACTGTGTGTACGCAACCTGTATGAGAATGTGTTTCCTTATGTCAGTTGTCTGCATTTGTGTAAAAATATAACTTGTTTGAGTGTACATGTGTTACAGTGCATTTTATCTCTGCCATACGCCTTATCTTCCTCAACACCCACGGTTTTCTGATACATGAACTGAGGCAGAGGAACCCAGCACTGAAAGTAATCTCTTGCTGAGAAAATACAAATGACTGAATGTTTTATAAGACAGATACGTTAAGCTTATGTGACTAAAACATTAAAGGATGAAGAATTATCAGGAAAAAATATGTAGAGACCTACTGAATGCGGCAACAACACTTAAAGTTTTACGTCTGGCTTGAATACATAATTTTGTGGCTGATTAATCCTTTACATTGAATGCATGTACAATAAAAATGGGAGAGATGAGGGGGAATAAATTTTTTAAAGCGGTAAGAGCGTAATATACGAGGAACATGGAAGAAAGAGGAGGAAAGCACTGTACGAAAGAGAGGAGGGGATAACAAAAGAGTGAACACTATGGAGTGCGTGCTGCAGGAGGCAGGACAATGACGTCACAGGTGAATGGAGACAGCCATCGGGGAGAAATCGTAAAGAGAGAAAATGGAGAGAAAAGGCGAGACGTGGGAAGGAAGAGAAACGGATGCCTTAACGAAAGCCAGAGAAAAGGTGAGCAAGGAGAGAAGATATGAAGGAGGAAATGTCAAAAGTTGTCCAGAAATTTAACCTCAAATTTACTTATGAAACATCTGATTACTTTAGTTTTGCTATTTCCACACGACTTTCTACAACGTACTAGTGCCCCTTGGCAGAGAAGGGCTTCCTGAAGGCTTTACCTGACCCCTTCAGTTGGACAGCTCAAACTTCAGCAGAATACGAGTTGTCAGAACATAGGAAGATTAATGTACAAATTACGCTCCGGGAGTGAAGGGGTAAAGAGAAAATATTAATCGCTTTCAAAACAGATTCCTCACCTAAGCTGAATAAAACAGATTTCTCACTTAAGCTGAGTAAAATAATTTGTCGTCAGCAAGGACACGATAAACAAAGTAGAAAGAGGACCATGTTAGAAGCAGCTGTACATCAATGTGGAGAAATGAAAACGTCCAAGAGTGGTTTAAGGCAGGAGCAATATGACAGAGGAGAAAAAGAGAGAGAGAGAGAGAGAGAGAGAGAGAGAGAGAGAGAGAGAGAGAGAATAATTACAGGTAATGGTGGGGGAAGGGGAGGTAAATCGCCCTCTATACAACACCCACTGGGCTGGCCAACCCAGGCCACGGTATTGCTTGGGGAAGGTACGAGGTGGGGGTGTGGGTTGGTTGCAGGAAAGGAAAAACGGTGAGGGAGAGGAGAAAGAATGTGGGAAGGGAAGAGGAAAGAAATAAAAAATGATGAAAAACAAGGGAAGGCAAGAGGGTGAGGAAAAGAACAAGGGTGAATTAGCGAAAAAGAAAGTAAAGTAGGTGGAAGGGAAGGAAAGGAACGAGAGTGAGGAAAGGGGGAAAGGAATGAGGATTAAAGGAGTCAAATGGCTGAGAGGGAGTTTGGGACGACTGGCAAGGAAGGTGAGAGCGAAAGGAATAACTGTAGAGCTGTGCATCAGGATATGTATCAGTGTGTATGAGAATCTGCTGGACCAGACCTTCTTGTCAATGGGAGAGTGACAGGTATAATGAACTCGTCCATATGTTGGCCAAGTACGAATCGGGACTGTGTGTCTGTAATGTGAACAATGTATGTGATAGGGGAATTTTTGCAATGGCTGTGTTTGTACGCATCAGTAGTATATATCGGTTATATCTTCGGTACTCTGACATATGAAAGGACATACTACCAGCACCTACTTTTATGTCCGCCACGACTCAGTCTCAGGACACTGCAGAACAGGAGGTGCACGCGATAACCACTGACCAACGTCACTTAACAGGGAAATATTTGGCAGCAACCTTATGGAAGTTATGTGCCAGTCTGTTGTTAATACTAATTATTTGGCAACTAAGAGAGCAAATTATGATTTAATAAAAATATTTTGGTGAACAATCCATTAGTATTTTGTTTTCAGCTAATATGCCATGGCTGGAAATACAAATAAATATAGACAAAATGTGTAAGTTTTGTTCAACAAAACAGAACTACACAGTCCTCTATTTCCCACTCATACACTTCAAACCAAACTAAACTGACAGTATTCTAATAAAAAAGTTTTTTGTACAGTCATCTTATTTCTCAAATAATTGTGAGTCAGAGTTGTGACGGGTGCATTGTGCCATGCTGACAGCACCCCTTCCACCCACCCACTCACTACTGTCACCACTCTGTCAGTATCATGCTGACAGCACCCCTTCCACCCACCCACTCACTACTGTCACCACTCTGGCAGTATCATGCTGACAGCACCCCTTCCACCCACCCACTCAATACTGTCACCACTCTGGTAGTATGAAGTAGGGAGAGAGTAACAAGGACAACATGAGGTGGTCGCAGGAGTATACTTATGCTGGGCCACCACCACAACCACCATCACCACTACCAGCCTCGAGGTTATGACTATAATCATAATTTTGAGTGGCAACCCGGCAGCAATATCACGATTTTTAGGGTAAGTTGTATCCAAGGCGGAGAGGAACGGGGGTCTGGCAGCCTCAGAAGAGAAAGGATAAGGTGGTGGTGAGGCAGAATGGTAGGCGAATATAGAGCAATGAGTTCAAAGGTATGAAAACCAATTGAAAGGTATGAAATGTATGGACAGGAAAGCAAAGCCAGCATAAAAAAGAGAAGCATAACCCGAAAAGAAGAGTAACTCAAGGATAATGCAGTAAAAGTAAGTGATATTTGCAAAACAAAGTTGTGAGATACTGAACATACTGTACATGTGGTTAAATTCTATCGCATACATATAAAAATACATTCATAAATAGATATACATAAATACGTACATACTTAACCTGGACACAACATTCTGAGATATACAACAATAGACGGAAAGAACACTATCATTTAGGAGTGAGGATGGAGGTGATGTTCATTTTTGAACAGATATTACCCCAATTTCTAACCAATAGAGAGAAAAAATCCTTTTACCATAAAATCCTTTGGCATTTAATTAAAAAAGAAAACGGATGCTGCTTTTTTTTTTTTTTTACATGTCCATAAAAAACGGCGGTAAACCGATTCACACAACCACTTATAGAGGCGAGGATGTGGGTGAAACATAAAAGTGAGACGAACTGTGTGGCAGAGAGGGCAGACAAGAGTGGTGGTGTGGGAGAGAGGGCAGACAAGAGTGGTGGTGTGGGAGGGAGGGCAGACAAGAGTGGTGGTGTGGGAGGGAGGGCAGACAAGAGTGGTGGTGTGGGAGAGAGGGCAGACAAGGGTGGTGGTGTGGGAGGGAGGGCAGACAAGAGTGGTGGTGTGGGAGGGAGGGCAGACAAGAGTGGTGGTGTGGGAGGGAGGGCAGTCAAGAGTGGTGGTGTGGGAGGGAGGGCAGACAAGAGTGGTGGTGTGGGAGGGAGGGCAGACAAGAGTGGTGGTGTGGGAGGGAGGGCAGACAAGAGTGGTGGTGTGGGAGGGAGGGCAGACAAGAGTGGTGGTGTGGGAGGGAGGGCAGACAAGAGTGGTGGTGTGGGAGGGAGGGCAGACAAGAGTGGTGGTGTGGGAGGGAGGGCATATTAGTGTGACTGCTACCGAGGGACCTGCGTCACACAGGGGAAGGATTAAACAATAGAACTGGGACACTGCCGGAGCCTGGCTTTATTGTTAGTGCCACAGGGATAAACCTAAACACACAACACAACACAGCCACACACAGCCCTACGACTGTTAAAGCCTCACCGTTCCATGGGTAATATTTTATGTTGGAAAACATAAGCTGTCTGAAAACTGATAATGCAAATATTCAGAACGGCCCTGAAATTTTTTCGATAAATTTACAACAGGAAAACCAAGTAGCATTTCCAAAAAAAAAGAAAAAAATATTAAAATGATCAATATTCTTGGCGTTTAACTTTATATTTATCTATCTATCTATCTATATATATATATATATATATATATATATATATATATATATATATATATATATATATATATACGGTATACTCGTCTCCCGTCGAAGCTCTCACACAATGGCAGCTATGCAGCCACCAAACTTTTACACCCAAACAGCCGAATGCTGGGTACTGAACTGGGGTCACAGAGAGTATATGTTATAGAACAAAATATACTCAAAATTGCATGATAGATCAATGGTGTAAGTTTTTGTCATAAGTCGCGTTACACCCTGTATATACATTTATATATACAAGTATATAACTAAGACTGAAAAATGCTCTTAGCTCCCTGGTCTGCCTCCTGGGCATTCTCTCCACCACCACCATCTCTCTCTCTCTCTCTCTCTCTCATTCACACACACACACACACACACACACACACACACACACACACACACACACACACACACACACACACACATATTCATCCCCATAGCTGAACGGATACTTCAAACTGTTCCATCAGTCCACGCAAATTACTTCAGGATGGAATATGTCGTCAGTTATTTTACAAAATAGGGGTTTATATGACCAGTCAAAAGCTATTATTTTAAATTTAATAGTGACCGTAACGAACACCATTACTGAATGTGAAAGAGATAGGAGAGATTGCAAACCACGCGTATAAATTTTGGGGTTAGTTAATTCCGCTCGGTGTGTGTGTGTGTGTGTGTGTGTGTGTGTGTGTGTGTGTGTGTGTGTGTGTGTGTGTGTGTGTGTGTGTGTGTGTGTGTGTGTGTGTGTGTGTGTGTGTGTGTGTGCTTTCTAAAGCAAAGGGAAGTGCTCAAATCTACAGGAGTTCGTAAAAATGAGACGCAGAGTTGATCAACGTTACAATAAACTCCTGTGTGAATGGCAGGGGAATCAGCTGAAGTACTGCACAATATACACTGATCACAGGGTATCTCACACGACTTCATCAACGGTTTGTGAAAAGATGAAACTGCTTGACCAGTGTAGTTAGTGAGGTGACTGAGGGCGGTGGGTGATGCTGGGGTACAACATGGCGTGGGTGGCTTGACCAGTGTAGTTAGTGAGGTGACTGAGGGCGGTGGGTGATGCTGGGCTACAACATAGTGAAATGTTAAAGATTCCTCTCGTCCGTGATAGCATCAACATGTGGTGGGTGTGAGATGCAATAACAGTGACTGACAGCAGGGTTTGCATAAAGGAAAATAAAAGCATGGAAAATGGGGGATGGTGTGGAATAGGAAGGTAAGGAGGAGGGAAAACAAGAGGTAGGAGAGGATGATAAATGACAGGAGGATGAGGGTAATTAGGATCTGGAGGAAACTAATGGTAATCAAGGGTCTGTAAAATAAGTTTGGTCATGGAGTCTCAATAGAAGAATATGGAGTGTTGGAGGTAAGATAACAGAGAAGGAAACGTGAGGACCGGTGAGAGCAAATGAAAGAATAGGTATAAATCTGGATAAGAAGGAAGAACCTAGTAAGGATGAAGAAAAACTTAAGAATGAATTACGTGAAAAATGTTCCAAGTCAACACATATTTAACTAAAGTTTACACCACATTGCAAGAAGCAGAGAAGATGGGGTAAGCTTTATTTTACTGAATTTTGCCAATGTAGATGGTACTCTGCAAGCGCAAGGAGACAAGGGCGGTGGTGTGAAAGGGATGGCAGACAACAATGGTGGTGTGGGAGGGAGGGCAGCGAGTGGTGGTGTGGGAGGGAGAGTAGACAAGAGTGGTGGTGTGGGAAGGAGAGTTGGTAAGGGTGGTGGTGTGGGAGGGAGGGCAGAGAAGGATGGTGGTGTGGGTGGAAGTGCAGCGAAGGGTGGTGCTGTGTGGCAGGGGGGGCAGGGAAGGGTGGTTGTGCATGGGAGGGAGGGCAGGGAAGGGTAGTGCTGTGTGGAAGAGAGGGCAGGGAAGGGTGGTGGTGTGTGGTGGGGAGGGCAGGGAAGGGTGGTGGTGTGTGGAAGGGAGGGCAGGGAAGAGTGATGGTGTGGAAGGGGTGGGAGGAAGGGAGTGGAGATAATTGTAAGTTTCAGTGGCAACCCGGCAGCGTTATTAGGTATTGTTAAACAGATTGAAACTACAGTACTATGGCTGGGAGGAGGAGGGAAGATAGGGAGCGTGATGGTGAGAGGGTACGATGGAGCAGTAGTAAGTAAAAAGGACTGAAAATCTGAGAGAGAATAACTGGTCATATCATAATATTCTTACCGGAAAGGGAAGGTAGAGCAAGACTAGGAAGGAAGTGGTGTGACGTGGGGTAAAGTTGGAGACGAATGAGAGAACGAGGTTGTTGGTCACAATATTATTATAATTCTTAAATTTTCGCCTCGAGGTCATTCATTCGAAAGCAATAATCCTCAATAAAAAAATGAAATATTCCCTCATTTTCCAGCTAGACATGCAGTATACATACAAGTGGAACAGAATGACATGTTTACAGTATTTCTGTAATATTCATATTACCCTTGATAACATATTATACAAATTTGTACGGTACCCTCAGCCACTGCAACCCCAACGGGGCATGCTTCATCCCACATATGTACCAAGCCCTTCGCACTCCTGTAGCCTTCCTTCCTATTATAACGCCCTCAGGAGTGACAGCTGCCTACTCGATCACGACATAAGATGCAACCTTGACAATATGATTTCAGTTGATTTCTGGTGTGGCGTAATAAGGCTTTACCATATAATATGCTTCAAGTCCCTGAAACGACCGCCACATTTGATGCTTTGCCAAATACTGAAGATAAATCTGAAGTGATTATCAGTAAAGAATTGGACGTATTTTCAATGCACTGTGCAGCAACTACTGTGTACAAAAAGACTGTCAAAAACTCAAAATATACAACCCGTACATCTGGAGCCAGACAGCAAGTTAGTTACCTCTGTTTTTAATCTGGTGTCATTATAAGCAGTCAAGCAAGTGTGTAACATTACCTTTAAGAGTGACGCGGCTCACCATAAGGTAAAAGGTTACAAACAATTAATTTCGTCAGTACTGCCTCTATACCTGAATTACACAGCATCTCCATCCCAACACAACACACATATTACATCATGTTTCACTTACGTAAAACACACATATTGCACCAAGCTTGGCTTGCAAAGTAAAACTAGCACCAAATATATATAAACGCTTGCAGTCACCAGGTGAAGGTCTGGGATACACTATCTTGATGGAACCTGCCACTTTAAGTTTCACTGTTTACTATAATCACCACACATTGCCATACTGCCGCAATATCCAGTCATTTTTCTTTTCCTTTTTTTTGGGGGGGTAGTCGAGCGTGACTGTGTGTGTGGGGTGGGGGGAAGGGAGGGGCTGCTGGTGGTTGTGGTTGTTGCTGATGGTGGTGGTGGTGAATTTTACGTGATGGGAATAGTGATGGAAAAAAATGGTGGTGGTGGATATTGTATGGTGGTAATAGTGATGGAAAAGAATGGTGGCAATGGCATCCGTTTTGGATACTGTGTGATGGGACAGTACTGGAAGAGTGGTGGTGGTGAATGTTATGTGGTGGTAGTAGTGATGGAAAGAGTGCTGGTGGTGGTGGTGGTGAATGTTATGTGGTGGTAGTAGTGATGGAAAGAGTGGTGGTGGTGGATGTTATGTGGTGGTAGCAGTGATGGAAAGAGTGCTGGTGGTGGTGGTGGTGGATGTTATGTGGTAGTAGTAGTGATGGAAAGAGTGCTGGTGGTGGTGGTGGATGTTATGTGGTGGTAGTAGTGATGGAAGGAGTGCTGGTGGTGGTGGTGGACGTTATGTGGTGGTAGCAGTGATGGAAAGAGCGGTGGTGATGGCAGTGGTGACGATAGGCGTGGTTGTGGTGGTGATGGTGCTAGTTGAGTTGGTGGTCATGGTTCGAGTTGGTGGTGATGCTCCGAGTGGTGGTTTTAGTGGTGGAGTTGGTTGTGTGGAAGTAGTGAAGATGGTGACAATGGTGGCAGCAAAGGTGAAGGTGCTTGTGTGGTGATGGGGCTCATGGTGAGTAGTGGAGGTAGAGGTGGAAGAGTCTGTGTGGTGGTGTCTAAGGCTTAGAAGAACGGTGGTTGTAAAAGTGAATGTGATGTAAACGAAGGATATTGATGGTGACAGCGGAGAGGATGATATTGAAAGTAAAAGAGATATAAGAGCTTTGGTGGTGCTGGTGAGTGGTAGTGGTAGTAGGACAGGGAAATGGTGGTAAGTAGCAATGGTGACATGAAGGTAGTGGTGGTGGGTGGTAGTGGTGACAGAAGAGGGTAGTGATGGTGAGTGGTAGTGGTAACAGAAGACAGTAGTGATGGTGAGTGGTAGTGGTAACAGGAGAGGGTAGTGGTGGTGAGTGGTAGTGGTAACAGAAGAGGGTAGTGGTGGTGAGTGGTAGTGGTAACAGAAGAGGGTAGTGGTGGTGAGTGGTAGTGGTAACAGAAGAGGGTAGTGGTGGTGAGTGGTAGCGGTAACAGAAGAGGGTAGTGGTGGTGAGTGGTAGTGGTAACAGAAGAGGGTAGTGGTGGTGAGTGGTAGTGGTAACAGAAGAGGGTAGTGGTGGTGAGTGGTAGTGGTAACAGAAGAGGGTTGTGGTGGTGAGTGGTAGTGGTAACAGAAGAGTAGTGGTGGTGAGTGGTAGTGGTAACAGAAGAGGGCAGTGATGGTGAGTGGTAGTGGTAACAGAAGAGGGCAGTGATGGTGAGTGGTAGTGGTAACAGAAGAAGGTAGAGATGGTGGGTGGTAGTGGTAACAGAAGAGGGTAGTGATGGTGGGTGGTACTGGTAACAGAAGAGAGTAGTGATGGTGGGTGGTACTGGTAACAGAAGAGGGTAGTGATGGTGGGTGGTACTGGTAACAGAAGAGAGTAGTGATGGTGGGTGGTAGTGGTAACAGAGGTGGGTAGTGGTACTGGTAACAGAAGAGGGTAGTGATGGTGGGTGGTAGTGGTAACAGAGGTGGGTAGTGGTGGTGAGTGGTACTGGTAACAGAAGAGAGTAGTGATGGTGGGTGGTAGTGGTAAAAGAGGTGGGTAGTGGTCGTGGTGGTACAGTAATTGGTGAGCCACTAGCCAATAATTCAGCTCCCTCTTGCAATCAGTATAACAACAGAAACTAAAAACAGGAAAAATTTGTTTAAACATTGTGCAATCCAGCTACATCAAAAAATAATGTGGCTGCTGTTCTGATAACAAGTGTGAGACAGACATAAAAGGAGGCGAGGCCAGTTAACGGCAGCCACGGCCAGACGTAACCACACACGTTTAATGGAATGAGAGTTTTATATAAGAGTGAGCCACGACGGAGCGAGGCTGAGGCTGAGGCCCAGTATGGTGCCAACTGTTGTACCTCATGTACAGGTTCACTTATGCTGAAAAATATAACAGCAAAAATAACATGATAAAAAGTTACAAGGAGGAGTATACTTACGAAGAAAAAAAAATGTTCATGATGGAGGCTATAACGAAAACAAAGAGTAAACACAGCGTAATGAAAGCAGTGGTGTCAGGTTAGGGAAGAATGGGAAGCAAGTAAGGAATATCAATATTAATCAATAACACAACAAAAGAGAATAATTAGTAGGATCTTGTGAAGCGAGGAAGCGCAATGATTATTGTAAAGAGAACATTGTTTGGCATGCTATATCGACGTATTGATCTGCTTCAGTACGTAACCTTGCAGTCGAGACTATTGCTTCTGCACGTATTTTCACCCCTGTTCCCAGCGTATCCATTTTCCAAACTCACTTAGATCGTGTACACTACCTTTATTTTCGTAAACCGTCATTTGCAAGTGTTACCTGTCCGAACATTCCTGTCAAGTCACTCGAAGTTTCTGGTCTTTACTTTGCCCCGGACTATTGCTCTATCAAGTCAAGTTCTCTCTCTACGGACCTGACTCGCCAGCACTATGCTATTTGTTCACACAACTCTGAAATCTTTGCACCTATAAATATCTCTTGTATTTTCCCCATTGTTAATGTAAATATTACCTCTCCACAGCTACACATGACTGATGACCTTAACAATTCTGGTTTTGTGAATGTTCAAATGTCTCACCTGCTGCATCACTCATTTTGTAAGCCTCCATTATATCCTCATATTGCATTTACTCTACTAGGATTTTTGGTCAGGGTGGTTTTTGTCCATTGTTGTGTTATACATATCGAAAAAAGACTCCATGAGGTTAGATTACAACATGGAACAAGGAAAACAGTGAAACTTGTTAAATGTGAAACTGACCAGAAAAAATTACAACTTGATGCTGAAGTTGGAGAAATCTGAGTGGGATTATGATGAAATTGGCAGGCCACGGCCTACTCCACCTCTACAGTGTTGATTTGTGTGAAGACGTGTGGACACACAACTTATTATGTGAACATTATTTAGTTATTACATGACCTTATTCTGTCACGATGCCATTGTGAATCCTGTCTTGCTAGGTGTTACGGGTATATGTAGTTTTATTATTCATCACTGTAACACATGTCAGTTTTTCATCATTCTGTTGTATATGAACATTAATTCAGAGGTGATCTGTTTGTGGCCACCCCTTACGGGATTAAGACGTCTGACAATAGATTTATAGACAGAATTCACTTAAATATTCTTCCTATTAACTACTATCATCTTATTAATATAGTATACGGTACTGTCATATAATTAACTTATCATCCATTATAATACCAGTGATTTTTTTCTTATTTAAATTGTCTTCTATTAATCTCTACGTCTTTAACATGTCAAGAAACATTTACCTGAGAGGGAGACAAATGTAAGCGAGTCGATGTATGTAGTTTAGTCGTCATGGCCCAGACGCTGCCAGAATGTCATGAACTGGCAGTGGACACTGTCTCTTGCCAAATCTGCTGAGAAGCTGTTTTCTGTGTACACAGCATAGGCATGACATTGGGTAAAACACAATGGAAACTCTGTTACCTTTTCCCTTAATGATTTTATGAGAGATAGAGATCGACTAGACTCTGGGAGTGTAACACAACCCTCTCCCAGTAATGCATTCAGTAGTGATACGGAGTCTTCAAGAATTACCTGAAATCCTGATAGTACATCTATTGGCCTATACATCTCACAGGTGGACGAGGACGCCGAGAGTATATAAGTACTTCACGTCATTCAAAGTGTTATGTCTTTAAATACGCTTTTCAACGAGAATGTAAGTTATGAAAGACTGCGAGTGTCAATGTGTGGAAAAATAAGTACTTCACGTCATTCAAAGTGTTATGTCTTCAAATACGCTTTTCAACGAGAATGTAAGTTATGAAAGACTGCGAGTGTCAATGTGTGGAAAAGGAAAAAAAAAAAAAAAAAAAGCTATTTCCACATCCTGAGAATTATTTGCATATTCAGACGCAATAACATTTTATTCAGGCGAGAGAAATCTCACTCAACGATAATATGAAATCAGACAAAAAGAAGCAAGTCAAGAGAGATGAACAGTAAAACAAAGCGAGTAGAAACACTGGGTTATCACATAGTTAAGCCGGGGGAGGGAGATAAGAGAATAAAGGAGAGTACATTTGTATCAAACAATGAAAGATTTAAAAACAATAACTATAATCAATATGTAGGGTGAGGAAGTGGATTAAAGGGTTAAAGCAACACAATGTCCCAAATATGAAAGACCATCGAGGACAAAAGAGAGAGAAAGAATTCATGGACCAGGGCGACTCAATAGGAGGGACGGAAGGAAGGGGAGTAATAATCTGTACACCAGGGTATATGACCCCAAAAGTAAAATATCCCCAACACTATACCCGTGTCCAACAACCACCCACGGTACACATGACAGTCACCAATGACGAATTCCTTGGAAAAGCTGGACGCTTTCCTTGTCAGCCACGCGGCAAAGGACTGAAGCTCCAAATGGGCATCGTACCAACACCAAGCTGATTTACAGCTAAATCTGTCATAATAAAATCTTTACCACACACATAGCCGGCTTTTACGACTCATCCTTTATATACCTCTCCCTCTTTCGTTTCCCGTCTTCCTGTATCCACACCGTCTCTCTCTCTCTCCCTGCCTCCTAAAACTCAGCCAGAATGAGATTGATGGCAGGAAGCACAAAGTTACTACTATCGCAGTTGTGGTGTGAGTATGGAGCTAATGATAAACCCAGAGGAGGCAAACCTGCACCTGGGACACGACAACCTACATCGATTCAGTAAACCTTCACACAATCATGTAGCGATGACTGAAAAACGACGAGAAGTGTTGGAAGGTTTTTAAACATTGAGACAGAAATGAAATGTGTGAAGGATGTAGAAAGTACAGTAGCTAAGGAAGACAAGTGGCTGGTCTTTGTGAAGCCCAAACAGGACACAGAGGGTTAAGCACAGAGGCTGCGAGATAATTGCACCAAAGTGTGTTAGTGACTCTATTATTGTCTGAATGTGAGACCTGGCATGGCAAGTGTTTTGAAAGTTAAGAATAAGAGATGTGATATGGAACAATTCAGGAATGTATGGTGGCTGTGTAGGTTGGGTAGGATAAGAAATACAATATATTTTCCCATAAGAGTGAGTGTTTAATGGTCAGCTCACGCAGAGACAATGGTTAAGAATGGAATGGTGAAAAGGATGTATTTAAATGAGTTTGTGAAAGGAAGCAGTGGACTGTAAAGGAGATGACTTGACATGGTAAATGAATGAGTGGGAAAGTAAGGTATATATGGAAGTTGAAGAAGTACATGTATTGAAGAAGGACAGATATGGAAAGATGAATTATATCTGGGTATGTATAATGTGACTTCTACCACAAATATCAAAGTACAGTCAATATACTATCGTGATAAGAGTGTTAGTCAGCTATTCAGAAAATTAATATTGAAAACGAATGAAATGTAAAACCCACGACAGGAATATTTTTGCCAGGAAATTCCATACAAAAGTGATGAGGTAAACTATTACTTTCTTACCATTTTCGTAATGCCTATGCCAATGGGAAATGTGAAGGCCATACTCTTTTCCTTAGTCTTAGAAAACGAAGTGTTCGTAGGCAACCAGATTTTGAGCACGAGTTACACCAAAAACGACATGACCAGCAGTTTCATTACAGGAAGTAATATCTTGACAAATGTTTCAGCAATAATTTATGACAAGAAGGGGGAGCAGAGGGGGTTAACGGAGGGGGCGGGGGCAAGAGATGGGTGAGAAGAGGCACTGGGAGGGATGGCACGGGTGAAGGCGAAAAAGCAATAGCAAAGAGAGATACTGGGAGGAAGCGATCGGGGAGTAGGGTGGAGGGGAGGGTAGCTTGAAAAATTAATCCCAGCTCTCACTCACAACATCCCTCGCCCGTATGAAATTTATGAATTTCCCCAGAGAAAGCAGAGGCTGATATACTGAGTAAAAAAGTGTGGCAGAAGTAAAACCTGGCCAGGAAATGATTGGCAGCTACAGCAGGACAACCGATGGTGCCGGGTACCAGTACTGTCCTAGTCTGATTCAGTTTAGGCTGTTTGCTTTCTGTCCAATTTGTTTCTTATCCAGTATGTATGTATGTATGGACACCCTTTACGACTGTTGTGTGTACGAGAGTAATGTGAGTATACAGCAAACTCTGCACCCTGGTAAACATTATAAAGCATACTTTGTACATGCAACCACTGGAGTTTTGGTAGATAACATTACAAGTCTGGTTACAATAGTTGCAAAGCTGCCAAGCCCCAGCCAGCACAGTGAGCAAAGGCGAGTGCACTTCCTATTTCCCTTACTGGGATCTCCTTTTCCATCAATTCAGTTCCCTCTTGCGTACTCTCACTCGCCTTGGCTCCCCATCTCATAACCTTCGCTCCTCTCTCCCTCCAGGTTTTACTTTACTAAATCCTGTTGCAACTCATTTTCCCTAGCAACTTCATTTTATCCATTCATATTGCATTTCCTCTGACTTTCGCACCCGTTACTCATTGTCCACAGTCACTTTATATAACACTTTCATTTACTCAAAAGTTTATGAAACATGAAACGCGCGCGCGCACTCACGCATGCAAGCACGCACACACACACACACACACACACACACACACACACAAAAGCTGAGTGGAGGTAGAGATGGGATTCGGTAGATTTAAAGTAATTGCATATCCAACCATCCATCCATCCATCATTCAATCTTTTTTTTTTTTTTTTTTTTCCAGCTGGAGCATGGGAACATGGTTCTATCCTACTGGTCACAACATTTATAGGCACAGTTTGGCTGAAACGCCTTAACCCATTATACCACCAGGGTTTATTTGGTTATATGATTACCACCCAAGGTAGTAAATGATTTCCTGATTACCAGGAAACCACTTTAAATGTCAGTCTTTGTAAAGTCACTTGAAGGCAGTACTACATCGAGTGAGTGGATGGTGGGTGCCCTCACGTACCACAGACATTCAAACATCATCTGTTACTGTCCAACATTTTCATGAGAAGCTTCAAAGGTATTCACTATTTACTACCCACCTCCCTGTCCATCTGGTAACGTTACTTGGTGCCAGCATCTCGTCATCGTTGTCTTCCTAAATACCGTTATGTTTATCATCCTCTCATTTCCACATGCTCTTAGAATGACTGGCTCTCTCTCAGCTGTATAAGGTCGTTGGCATTAGCCAGCAGAAAATAATGAAGTGTGCAAATGCCCGACAAAAGGTTAATCTGTTTTCGTCGCCCAAATCCCGCTTCAAACTTTCATTAAATTATTCCCTCGTCCTTCCCTTCCGCCTTCTAGCCCGTCTATTAATTTGCATCAGCCTGTATAGTAATTCCGGCAGCTTGATAATGTGAATGACTAAAGTAGAATTTGTACTAAAAATACAATCAAACTGCCTGCTGTTTAGGACCAAATATTCCAATACTGTGTAAGTATCTGCCATATGCAGTTCAGTGTCGCAACATCGGTTTACCAGTTTCCCTTCCCAGACTCAAACACAACATCTGCTTCCAAAACACTAAACTGTGTTTTTTAAAGAACCCATAATGGATTTCCATGATGAACCACGTCAGCCAGAAGATGTGGTTACCATTTTATTTTGTTTGCACCCGAGGATTTTACTGAGCATAAGAAAGCCTAATGGTAGTGAATGGATTAGTAAGCCAAGTCCTTAACGAGTGAACTCATCATTACGTCCTGGTACAGAAAGGGTTATTAATACTGAGAAAGAGTGATGTGAGTGAGGCAGTGAGTGGTGTGGGTGAGGCAGTGAGTGGCATGGGTGAGGCAGTGAGTGGTATGGGTGAGACAGTGAGTGGTGTGGGTGAGGCAGTGAGTGGTGTGGGTGAGGCAGTGAGTGGTGTGGAAGAGGCAGCGAGTGGTGTGATTTTAAATTTATCTGTCCTGAAAAGTGAGTATAAAGATTAACGCACTAAATGGGTTAATGACATCTTTACCTCCTTCACTACGAGAGATGTCAGCTGAACAGAACCATCAGGCAGTAACAAAAATAAAACATAAAGATCCGGGATGTTGCTGTAGGCTACTGAAGGGGGTCATGAAAATGGCCTCAAATCCACTTACATCAAGGGGTGTCTTTTAAGATGAAAAATCGCCGAGGGATGGGAAGTATAACACAAAATATGTGAAGTCGTGGATGAATTAAACCAGCCAGATGTCATCGTGCTCAATACAGTGAACAGATAACCTTGGTCGAGACTCAGAGATCACTGCTCTCCAAGGGTTAACGTGGCCACTTACACCACCAACATCAAACCTTCTCCCTCCCTCTCCTGCACACACACACACACACACACACACACACACACACACACACACACACACACAAACCTTTTCCCTCCCTCTCCTGCACACACACACACACACACACACACACACACACACACACACACACACACACATACATTTAAAAATCCCGAGCCCGCTCTGTACAGTCAAGGGAAAAATATTGCCTAAAAATTCCTCCTCCACTTTCTACCCCTCCACTTTTCCTTACACAATGCTTAGTAAATAAAAAATGGATTAAGTTTTCTACTACACTTTTCATTAAATAAATCAGGTTATTTCTCCTTTCAATCCCTGTGTTATGCAGCGTTCTGTTTCTTTGACCTTACTGAGTTTATACTTATATTTGAAATACAGGTATTCATTTGAAGCAGAATATTCCCTCTTTGTCATTAATAATCATTAGCATATTTCTTTACACAAAGGTTTACACAATATGGTGAAACATGTTAAGATTAAGACATGTACAAAAGTGTCAGGCAGAAAACAGTGCCAAGAGGAAGGAGAAGCAGGAAAATGTTTATGTGTATGAGGTTTAAAGATTATTATACGTAGAGGCCCAAGTCCACCCGCACCCTAGATTTTACAGTGAGTCATGGTAAAAATGATTGTAATGAAAGAACTGTTAAGTGTAGAGTAAGGCGGGAAAAGAGTGTGATACATTGGCTAATGGAAGGAGGAGTAAGATATGTGTATGATAAGGTAAAAAGAGGCTCAAAGATGAAATGGATGACAATTAAGGAAAGGGTAGTATCCTTCCCCTCCCCTCCCCACCCAACAATCCATCCCCTCTCCGCCCCATCATCCTTTCCCTCCTTACTCCAACACCTTTCCCCTCCCCTCCCCTCCCAACTGCACCAGCCTTCCCTCCCTTACCCCAACACCTCTCCCCTTCTCTCCCTACCGCACCATCATTCTCCTTACCTTTTCAGCTGTCCCTCTCCACCCGGACCACACCCTCGCTATGATTTTTTCACATTTTCCGTTCCCCGGCCCAGAAGTTGGAATATGAACATTTTTTCAAGAAACTGAAAAGAAAAAGTATACGTGTAGAGCTGATGCAAGTGGTGACAGTGATGGTGTGTGGTGTGTGGTGACAGTGATGGTGGGTGGTGCGTGGTGACAGTGATGGTGGGTGGTGTGTGGTGACAGTGATGGTGGGTGGTGCGTGGTGACAGTGATGGTGGGTGGTGTGTGGTGACAGTGATGGTGGGTGGTGCGTGGTGACAGACGTGGAGGGGTGGAGAAGGCTGTGTGGTGGTAGCGACGGAGTAGCTTACGCGGCGAGAGACTCCAGTATGTACAGCAGGTTTAGGCCTAACTCTATCAATTAATTAATTATCGTGGTACCGGGACCAGAAAGATGGTGACAGTGTTAGTGGTGGAATGGAAGAAAGATGAAGCTGACAGTGGTGGTGGTGAAGGTAGTGATAGAGAAAGTTGTTATTGGTAATGGTGATATTAGCAGGAGGAGGAGACATGTAGTGATGGTGTATCTCGCTCACTCACCCTCATTAACCCTCCCCTACTTCCCTCACTAATGCTTTACATCAAGGTAAACATGGTACTATCGCAAAACATGAACGAAATCACCTGAAAGTTAAAAATACGGGGTCAACTGGTGCCACTTCACTCCACACTATCACTGACTCCTCATCTAAAACTTATATAATCTATACCGGTGTATTAATAAAATTTCGATCAAAACTGTGTGGCGGATATAAACTCACCCACAACACTCTACATAAATCAGAACTCTGCTTTAGCATCTTCACGTGACAATTTTTAACATGGTGGTAAGACTGTAAAGATGTACTGAATATAATACTGCATGGAGTACAAAATATAAATCATCACATTACAGTAAAATGTTCTTTAAAAAAAATGAAGTCCTACTTTATACATAAGTTCAGGCAGAAAAAAAAATTCTGAGATAAAAACTTACGACTTTGTTATGAGTGTGAAGAAGGAATAGAGGGAAGGGAAGAGTGGAGCACAGAGCAGAAACAGGCCAGACTTTATTAAAAGAGGAGACAAGGAGAGTGTGAGGATAAGGAGTGAAAAGACCACACTGCCTCACCAACACCTTACTACCTCACCTACACCATACTGCCTTACCCACACCACACTGCCTCACCTACACCTCACTGCCTCACCCACACCATACTGCCTCACCCACACCATACTGTCTCACCCACACCACACTGCCTCACCCACACCGCATTGCCTCACCCACACCACACTGCCTCACCCACATCACATTGCCTTACTTACATCACACTGCCTCACCAACACCACACTACCTTTCCCACAACATACTGCCTCAACCATACTGCACCGCCCCACCTACACCACACTACCTTTCGCACAACATACTGCCTCACCCTTACTGCACCGCCTCACCTACACCACACTACCTTTCACACAACACACAGCCTCACCCTTACTGCACTGCCTCACCTACACCACACTACCTTACCCACAACACACTGCCTCACCCTTACTGCACTGCTCACCTACTGCACACTACCTTACCCACAACACACTGCCTCACCCTTACTGCACAGCCTCACCTGCTCCACACTACCGTACCCACAACACATGCCACAACAATCCTAGTTTGCTTCAAATTTCGAGTCCCCAGGCACAGTATACAATGATGACATAACCTAATTGTTCCTATCTCACCCACGGCGTATGCACAAACCTCAAGCTTTGAGAACAACAGAGAGCGTCCAAAAGGGAATTTCAAACACTGTCTTCGCAGCCACTCCTCTCCTCCCCTCCCAGACCCACACATCACATCCTATCCTCTCGATTACCACAGGTTTCTTGGCAACCAACTATCCTAATAACATACATACTCAGTTCTTTCTCCCACACATCCAATAACGATCATTCCCATTCCCACCACATGCACTTCCCTCTTCACTATCTGTAACTCATTCATCCAGGTATCTTCACACTTCCCTGCTCACATTCATTCCGAACTGTCCCTCGTCCAACAACACACACAGATCTCTCCCCCGCCCATCAACACAGTACCCCCTGTCCAAAGCAGAGAGTGATAAGAGGGAGTTCAGAGTTATGGCAAAGCATTTACACTGTGGTTACGGTACACAGCCAACACGTGTTTGGGTTAACAGGTCCTTCACTTACTAAGCATCAACTATACTGATACAAGGCAGTATTTTTACTAATTAATAATGCATGCCACATCCCAGTGTTCCTTTTATCATTATTCAACTTTATTAATAGTCCGAATGCATACAGACCAGAACATTAGCATCCTGACTCGGATGATGTCATTTATAGTTTATTTTAGTCAGATTAGGGAAGAATTTTAGAACTGCTGGAGTAAGGGCCGTGTGCTTAAGCATGAAATAGCGACGATGATTTATTATAACTATTTGACCATCATGGAACTTATCTGCCCTTCCTATATGGTTGCTGACTGCATTCTGTAGTATGCGATGCAGGCCGACCGTAAGGAATAACCGCAACCGTTCCTTAAATGACAAACAAAAACTTGTGTTTTGCACTCACCTTGTCGAATTAAAGGTTAAGCATACGACCTTTAGATATATCCTTTTCCCCCTGTGTGATCAAAGTTTTATTCCTAGCTTGAATTTAATTCTCTGTTGGCCGCCTGAGTAGAAAGAATCAGGCGCCACCACAGTGAAGGGGTTAACATGTTGTATACACAAAAATAAATTCGCACTGTGTTTGAAAATCTCCCAAAGGATGACGAAACTGTAGCTCGTATACTTAAACCTTAAATCACAAAGTGAACTGTAAAAACAAAATTTCCGATGGTCCTTGTTGGAAAGCCTGTGGTTATTACGGATGGTCAGCCTGCACCCCATACTAGGGAATGCAGTCAGCAACCATACAGGAAGGCCAAAGACATTCCTTCATTGTCAAATACTTCAAAATTTGTTGTCAAAAATTTGGTGTCTACATCCCACTTTTCGATTTCGTTTAAGCATACGACCTTATGGTTCAAAGTCTGACACAATACCACTGGCCATTGTTAACCATTGTGAAAAAAGAATATAATCATACTTGCATTATGCCAAGTGCAAGTCCCCCGCAAAATATCATGACAAGCCTTCTCGTTCCTTTACCACATGTGCTCGTGTGTGGTGGAGGTAGTTGTGGTGAATGCTGTGTGGAGGTTCTGAGGGTGAGTAGTTGTGACGGTGGTGAAGAAGGATGTATGTGTGGTGATGATTAAGGAAAGAATGATGCTGGTAAAAGAGGATGTATGTGGTGGTAAAGAAGATGGTGATCGAATGGAAGAATTCTGAAGGTGACCGTGGTAAAAGTAGTGAAGGTGAAGGTGATGTAGAGAGTAAAGAAGACCTAAGAAATTATTAAGGGTGTACTGGTAGTGTCACTCTAGTTAGGTAGCGTTCACAAGTTCAGGAGAGATACAAACATAAAAACATCATCTTTTCACGTCTTAAACTCAGCTAACACCAGGTGGCACAGAGGGAGGTGGTTATCCAGCACTCTAAGCTGCGGGAGGGGTGGATTCTTAACAATGACAAGAAAGAGAATGAAGAACAGACTAAAGAGAATATGATTAAGGTCTGAGAGAGAGAATGAAAGACAATGCAGCAAGTCTACGGAGGAGAAGGACGGATAGAAAAAAACAGAGTAAGTGAAGCTGGTAAAGTTGTTGAAGAAAAAAAGCTGTATGACAAGACCGAGGTAACAAGGCAGCAAAAAGAAGAAACGTAAGAGTTCAGTAATTAGTCTTGAGGAAGGATAGCGAACAGTGGAGGTCTGGGAAGTGCTTAAGAATCGCACAGGAATGTCAGTGTGAGGAGGTAATGGACATGGACAGGTGGGAGTGGGAAGCCCAATGTGTGAAGAAAAAAAAAAAAAGTTTGTAGGGTGACGAGAGCAGAAGTACAAGAATGAGGGAGGGTGTATTTGGAGGAAGTAGAGGAGTGAACTGGAAAGAGGAGATGCAAAGGAATGGAACGTATGATTGGAGGAATAGGGATGACAGCAAGGAGACCTGAACATTGCTGTATAGGAGAGGGTGTGTGTGTTCGGAAGGGGATAAGGGAGGGGAGGGAGAGGATTGGCGAGGCAAAGGAGGCAGAGGCAGAGGCAGGGGAGAGGGAGAGGGTATTCTATGAACTGTATGGCGTTTTGGGAAAGGTGGTAGGAAGACCAGAAAAGTGGAAGGGTCAGCATCTTTCATTTCGTTGCCAACAGTCTTGTGACTGGGTGAATATTACAATGAACAAACCATTTAAAGAAGGAGGAGGGGGAGGGAAATATGCTAGACATAGGACAGTAATGAGTAAGCTGATCAATAATATCAGGTGATAGTAACTTATAGGGCAATTTCACGTAAAAAGAACAAATATGAATGGAATTAATCCTTTCACGACGATGATGAAGGTAATTTATAAATCCTGTTCTTGTTACCACAAGACTCCATCAATTCCTGGGGCTTTCCCCAGTTTAACTTTTTCATTCCTTCCACTACTTCCATTCTATTTACGAACATTTAAAAGAAAAAACATGAAAGCACTATATACGCTATACTATATATATAAAAAAAATAGCACAACGGATCCTGTTAACTCGATTCCAATAGGAAATCAGGAAAATATCGCGTGATTCTCGTCATATTTTAATCGTGAATGTTGTAATGATATTGGTTGTCCTTCCACAAACACCTAAATTTTATCAACATAACTACCATTTTGGCAGGCTACTGATATCATTACAATGTACTGCAGTACTGGTATTATTATTCGCCTAAAAGCATGATCTATCGATCTGAACTTGTGAGGAACCTCTCACAGTTAATTTATCTTAAATCCACTATGAAAGGTTTACTACACAAGTTCAATAAATGGAGTTAAGGGAATAAATTACAAGAAGCCAGAGATCAAGCATCGAGAAAAGCTGCCTTTAGGAAACCAATGTCGACGCAAGCAAGCATGTTGGAGCCTTTATAAACGATACGACGAAACGATATGTAGTGTCATCAGGCTGAATGAGCTAAATGTCTAACACTAACCTCAAGATGGTGGATGACTGCCCTTTAAACGCCGGGTCACACAATTTCATAGAAATCTCCTCCATTCATCTGGTACTTCCTTCTCACATCCGTAGTTGTCCTGGCCATAACAAGCCAATTACAGATTTCTGCTTACAAGTGGTTGAAGTTCAGAATGAAATAAGCGTATCTGCTGAGGACCAACACGCGTACACAAACGCACTACCTTATGTTGCAACTCGACTGGCGCCGAACAGACGTGAGGGAGGAGAGCTGTGCATCATGGGTAATCATGTGACATCTTAAACATTACTAATTCTCTGATTTTAAAGTTATGCAAACTTTTATTTTTAAACAGTACAATCATCATCATTAAATGAATATTTATCTTTTTCTTGTTACCGCAAAACATTACGTTCTCACTCCGGTGCCACACGGTGTTATTTAGAGGCAAAAAGTGTACACTCGTAGGCATCCATCTACCTTCCCGCTCGTGTCTCGAGCCTACAGTTTAATGAATCAGGTTCGTTACTCGTTCTACGTCGAGCTGGTGGAGCAGTTTGGTGCGAGTGACTCCTGGTAAAGGCAGGGCACAAGTTATTTTCTCATCGACTTACTTGTACAAAGAATTCACAGTTCCAATAGTACATGCTTAAACGCACATACCCGGTACATATAATGAAAGGCAAAAGCCGTGTCGCGGTTTTGACAGAAGTATAAATGTAACACGTGAAACATTATAAGAGTTCTACCATAGTTACATATTCGTGGTTGGCTAGACTGACTTCCTCAAGCTTCATACCTGCTGCTGATCGGATGACGGTACTAATAAACCCAGGACATTCCAAAGCCTTACATTGATTCGCGGAATTACTGCGTCCAAGAGACGACATGTAATACGAACCATATTCAGTCAGGCGATGGCTCCCTAGCCGCGTCATCTTACACCTTACCACAAAGCGTCAAGCAGACCTTGGACATGCCTTAGAATGGAAAGTACAAGCAACATGCATCCAGCTACTACGAAATGAAAGGTGGCACGATCTGCCTTTATTTATGGGGAGAGAATCCTGAACAGATAGTACACATATTAGGAGTATGCAGAACAACAGAAAGGTGGATTAGGCGAGTTTGGAAGGATTGAACAACAGAGAATGTACATCGTTCAGGTCGCCCCCGTGTTACCACACACCTACAGGAGAACGAAATAATCACAGCGATGGAACGTAGCACCTGCAAGCAGTGCTTACGACGTAAGAGACGAACTGCACCTGAATGAAGCACATGAACAGCTGTGTGTAGACTTCTGTCTTCTGGGTTGTGTGTTCGAACCCCAACCTGTGGGATTCGTTTCACCACTCTTAATAAAACAGTCGATTATCATTGTGCAGTATCTCTATCCTCATTTGAAGAGTAGTTTGAACAATTCTGTTTCATAACACTGACAGATAAAGGCTATCTTAGCTAATAATTACCGTAACAACTCAACAAGTTAATTTAGAAAATAAATTAAAAAAGATGGAAAACTGAGTCTAGACACTTATTTAGCCAACTGAATTGCAATGTTTTATATATCACTCGATGTAGTGCTGCTCTCGGGTGTCTGCCCTTTCCTCTCCATCCATCTTTCCTTCCATCCTCTTCTGTCTTTCTTTCCTTCATTCTTTCCTCGTCCTTCTGCCTACGGGTGACTTTACACTCCCTCTTCTGTTTTTCTTTCCTTCATTCTTTCCTCTTCATTCTGACTGTGGGTGACTCTACAATGAATGACAAGCCAAATGGTTTCCTGTACACCAGGAAACCATTTACAACGCTGGGTGGTAACCAAATTTTGGTGCCTGGTGGTTTTGTGGGTAATTACGGTGCTCCAATCGGAATGAACCGGTGAAGGTTTATATCCAAGGGATGGTCGGGATTTATTGTTTACGTAATGCGACTCAGAGATGAGTGAGGCTGGTCACTCTCATCTTAAATGTCGGGACCAACTTGCCTAGCCCCGGGCTCCTACGCTCCTCTGATGAGGTCATACAATGTGACCTCAGAGGTAAGAGGCTGAATACGGAGGCTGCCAGAGATCGAGAAACGTGGATATCCGCCATTAGGTGACCAAGGCCGACGCATGCAAGCATGTTGGAGTCTTATAAACGAAACTAAACGATAAAGTGGAATCAGCTTTTTGTGTGACGGTGGGAGAGAGGACAGATCGAGGCTGAGGCTGCAACTGAGTCTGGAGTCAAAAGCTGTACCCACTGCCAGGGTCTGAGAGCTGTCCTGTCCTCACTTACACGCAGTGCTGGGAACGCTACTAGCTCGAAAAAGTAGTGGCGTTACTGGTTTCGCTACTTGATACAAAATGTAGCGGCGCTCCCGCTCCCTCTCCCGTTACTTTGGATAAGAAAAAGGTAGATGATGAAAAGATTAACAAAAATCTATGATATAGCAATACACTATATACTGTTTCCGATAATATTAGTCAGTCTAAGTGGTTGTGTACCAGTAATGTCAGTATATACTTATACCGAAAAAAAAAAAAACATACATGTCGGTGTCACTTTAATGAAGCTTAGAGCCGAAGGTACAGGAAAAAAAACTATTTACTGTATAATGTAACAAATGTTCTTTTACAATGTTACCTAGTATACCTACTGAAAGTAACATACAGAAATATAAGGCAAGAAAATGTGGCCTACCATTGATACATATTACAGAGATTTATTATATTTTCAATGATACTTATTTAAGATATGTACGAAAACGAAAGTAAAAATGAACTAAGGCTTTCTTTTAAAGGCTATTTATACAATAGCAATGTTTTTCCATTACTTTAAGCTGAAAGTATCATACCGTTACGAATTAATAACGTAGTGAGTATGAATTAGGCTGAAAGAGAGTGAGGGGGAGAGCGGGAGTTAGAGACGGGGATAGTTAGGGTGTGTGTGTGTGTGTGTGTGTGTGTGTGTGTGTGTGTGTGTGTGTGTGTGTGTGTGTTGCCTACATCTAGCTGACATCCTTCTTTATCTTTACTTAATTTAAATGATCAATAATTAACTAGCAAAATCCTGTCTAATCATTGCATATTACTAATAAAAAATAATTAATAAATTACTGACATAATATAGAACAAACATCATTAATTCACAGAATTGGCGAAAGTATTATTTATCGTCATTAATAAATACAACCAAACCGTCGGCATATCTGTATGTACTCACCTACTCCGGACCTGTATTCGTCGCGTGAGTAGCGAGGAGCGTCGTAACGCGAGGAGCGGCAAAACGTAGGGGCGCTCTCAGTTCCGCTACTGGCTAAATAAAAGTAATTGCGTTACCACCATCGCTATTAAAATATTAGCAGCGCTATTTCCAGCTTTGCTTACACGGTTTATTTCTGCTCACAAAATTATAGAAAAAATTTCACTAAAAGGTCAAGAGGAGTAGCAAACTTACAAAGTCAAACAACTGCTCAAGACGGAGTCAGGGAGTAAGAATAATGCGAGAGTAAATACTGACCAACGAAAGTGATGGTGCCGGGAGAGGGACGAATGAGAAGCAGGTAAGGAACATGAATATTAAACAATAGCTCAACAAAAGAGAATAACTACCAGCAGCTTGTGCGGCGAAGACGTGGACTGAAAATATGAAAAGGTATATAATCTACCTTACCGTTATTACCGTATCAATCAATGTATCACCTGCTAACTTTCTAAGGTACAGTGCCATCACCAACTGGTGAGAAATCAGAGTACCTATCTGTTTACCTGTCTGTTAATTCACCTATTAGTTTGACGCGTTTTCTGTTAGGGTGGACCTTGGGGGAAAAAAAAAAAATCTTGGCCCTTCCACGTCAACTCGGTAACACCCCATACATAGAGGTAGGATTAGGGTAGAGGCGGCGTGAGAAGGCTCCGGTGAAGCCAGAGAACTGTCAAACGGCCATATTGGTCAAGTCAAGAGGTCACGGCAACACCTACCTGACTTGAAGAAGATTGCTGTGCACTTCTACCTCTATGGCTGTGCACATAGAGGTAAGAGTCCTAATCCTTGAGATTATAAAGCCTTTAATACCTCCAGCTGTGTGTCCACCTGGTATTCCTCAGGGAGAATCCCAGAATCAAAGTAGACTTCATTCTACCTCTGGTTTTAGTTGTAGTTCAGCTGTGGGTGTGAGACGTTCTGTCCTAAGTTGTAACTCACCATCAAATAACCTAAGTCTCCAAAAATGCCCACCACCTGTGCCGCATTTGGGTGTAAAGAAAGAGGAGATAAGAAATCTGACCCATCCATTACATTTCACTGGTGAGTATCTTTAGAGTGAATTACAGAGACATATTTACAAGTGCGGTATTCCTATGCAGGAAAGCACATTACAGCAAGAAATATTGCCTTAAAAAATGTCAAGAGTAGGACTGCTATGAATAAGGTAGTACTGTTTAGTGGTTTATGAATAAAGCATGAGTAAATAATTTGTTGCCATATAAAGTCTCAAATGTATGAACGGTTGTTTCTATATCCTTTTAGGTTAGTATGCAAATATAGATAAATAAATAAATAAAGATAACACATACTTTTTTCTGTTTGCAACTAAGAAAACACTCGCGCCTAGTCAGCAGCACCAAGTCAGACAGCTGTCAAAGGGGTCGCCGCCATGTTGGTCGAGTCAGGTCTGTCGGCTTCACTGACCTACCCTTGGTTTATCCCTTATGCCGCCTCTACCTACTCCTACCTCTATGACCCCATATTCCCAAGACATACCACCCTCCTTCTTAGTTTATCCTCTGTTTACATCTTCTTTATTAACACTTTCATTTACTAGAAGTTCTTCCTGAGCAGAATAAGATGGTCTTCGTGAAGAAAGCGTTGATGGAGACTTCCAAGCACCTTCACTAAAAGAAGTCTCCCAAAAACTGAAGTAAATGTTTGACGATGGCTGGAGTGAAATAAAGTGTCGTTATATTGAAGGGGATGACGTAAATTGTTTCTAACCTTTACAGCAAGACAGATCTTCCCTTAAGGTAATTAAGAGCATCAAGTGTCAGCAGGAATAAAATATAAATCTGGCAACATCGTACTGACGGGGTTAGTGGTGTATTTCTAATCCTTTCAGTTCCACCTTTTTCTATAACTTAAGCAAAATAATCTGGTGGTGGCAAGATAACAATGTAGGAGGTGGAGGAGGAAGTGGAGAGAAAATAATGCAGGAGGTGGAGGAGGAAGTGGAGAGAAAATAATGCAGGAGGTGGAGGAGGAAGTGGAGAGAAAATAATGCAGGAGGTGGAGGAGGAAGTAGAAAGAAAATAATGCAGGAGGTGGAGGACGAAGTGAAGGGAAAATAAAGCAGGAGGTGGAGGAGAAAGTATAGAGAAAATAATGCAGGAGATGGTGGAGGAAGTGGAGAAAAGATAAATTGTTCACGTCATTCAAAATACTGCGTTTTAAACAAGCTTTTCAAAACGGATGTAGGTCACGCGAGGCTGGGAGAGTGCCAGGAAATGGAGCAAAAATTAGGGGAAAAATATTATCCGTTTCATTCTCTGAGGATTAATAGCGACTTTATTCTTAATAACGCCAAAGGACAGTATTCAGCTGAGGGATCCCATAGCTAAAGGGTTAGAGGAACAAGGACTGGGAGTGACAGATACAATGAAAGAGGTTAGCAGAGTGAGAACACTGTAAAGCAAAGAGAGTGCAATGACAAGGTTATCAGAGAGGTATGTCGGGAAAGAAAATTATGAAAAGAATGAAAATAATTTTAATACTAAACAAAACAGATTTACAGAGATGAATATCTTGTGAGGAGGGGAGGCTGCCGGAAATCGAAAAAAAACAAAACTACAAATGCGAGCGGTGAAAATGGACATTAAGGACATAAGCGACGTGAATATTTTTGGACCATTACGACACTGCCTAGAACGAGGGACGAAGGGGTACTGGTAAAGACTTGAACACCATTATAAATGAGCCCAAAAGGTAAAATGTTGAAGACTGTGAGTAACAGTGCAGGCTGCCATCATTCTACCACCACACTGCCACCGTCACACAGCCACCACCACCAGCTGTGACTCGCCCTGGGCCACAACATCAGTGTCCAGCGTCAGTGGCAAATAATCCTGTTAATGTTTGAGAGACACCTGGGCTGAGGCAAGCAGGGTGGCGGGGCAGCTTAAGATACAGGAGGTGAAAAGTGGCGGTAGGAATGGAGGATATACATGGCACAGTAAGTGCTCTATAATTTAATACAAATTCTCTCTCTCTCTCTCTCTCTCTCTCTCTCTCTCTCTCTCTGTATTGTGTGTTTATGCTTTTCTTTTTTCTTCATCTTTACATCGAATTATTATCAATACCGGCATGTTGAGGTGGGATAGGGCAGGGGTAACTAAAAACACTGACACTATCAGTTACAAGACTACTAAGATGGTGGAACTTGTGGGGATGATAAACCTGATGCAGGAATAGATGACACCTGGGTCACTACCACATAAACCCGTCTCCTGCTACACTCCTAAGAGTTGTCTCCCCACCCAAAGATTCTCCCCCATGGACTTACTTTCACACCATGGACCCATTTTCTTCCATGAATCTATTTCCCTTCACGAATCATTATTTTTTCCCCATGGTCGTTTCTCCATGGACCAGTTTTTCTCGCACAGATCTATTTCCTTCATGAATCTATTTTCTCCCATAAATCTGTTTTTCCCATGCACCTACTTTTCCTCTATAAACCAATTTTTTCCTATGGACCTATTTTCATTCCATGGACCTATTTTCATTCCAATGATCTACATCACTCATGGACCTATTTCCCGCCACAGAATTCCCCCCCCGACCCATTTTCTCTCCAAATGGATACACCAAATTTCCACATCAGCCTATTTCATCCATGGACCTGTATCATCCATGGACCTTTCTAACCCACTGGACCTTTGTTTCTACTTGGACCCATTTCTCCCAAAGACGTAGCCCCCATCGACGTATTTTCCCACATACCTATTCCAGCAATGGACCTATTTACCTCATGAACCTAAATTCCTCCATCCACCCACCCACCCATACCTACCTTCTCACCCAGTGGATCAACCCTGTCTCCGGCCTTGTCCTCGGGGAAACCACATATCTACTCATCCATCCACAAAGGCCATCCACCCCACCCTCTCACGAAGACCCACAAGCCAACCCACCCCACCCAACTGTCCCACATATCCCACCATCTAACCCGTCCACCCACCACCAACCCATATGCCTGTCAACTAACCAACTATATTAAGCCCACCTCCTGTCTTGTCTGCTGGGAAGCCACACATCCACCCACCCACCCACAGAACCCATCCACCTCATCCACCGAGCAACTCAATCACAAAACCAACCCGCTCAACCCACCCTACCCACCCACACACCCCACTCACTTGTCCCATCCACTCGCCCTACAACTCTGCCCACCCCACCCACTCGCCCCATCCTCTTCGCCCACCCCACTCACTCTACTCAACCCCACCAGTTCACCCACCAACCCTCTCACCCCAACAACCCCACCTACCCTACCTGTGCAGCCACCATCCCACCCTACCCATCAGCAGACCAACTCATCCACCTGGCAACTAAGCTTGGACCATCAACAGGATGACTTTTAAGTTTAGAGAGAGAGAGAGAGAGAGAGAGAGAGAGAGAGAGAGAGAGAGAGAGAGAGAGAGAGACGTGCTCACAATGATATGCAAACAGAATAAGTCTTGTCATGCTATTCTTCTGCGGATTTATATTTGTAGAATTATATTCGCGTTCACAATATATACATAATGGAGGATGGTGGTGTGATGATAGATCTTTGTACTCGATTCACAGTAACTAAAGCACCTGTCTACCCAAATATATATAAACTGTTTACTGTAACCTTTGTCAATATTTTAGCACTGCTGTGAATCCCTGTTATCACTCGCTGTGTTGGTCAGCGGGTAACGGTGTTTAGGTTATCATTGTGAGAGACTTGAGGAAGAAGGACAGTCTGTCTAATGAGAAGAATGAATGCTGAGATGTGAGAGAAAATAAAGACTAAAAAAAATAAAAGAGGTAATAACGAAAACCATAAAACAAGAATATAAATGGATGAGAGACATTGATGGTGGGCGTGAATGAGAAATAAAAATAAAAATTGGGGTATGAAGAATGAGTTTAGGGGAAAACCGCAACTAATGTGAGAGCAGTAACATAATTTAGTATGCGTGACTTCAGTGTATAATAATGATATATGACCAAGTCACTGTTCATTTTACTCACACATCAGACCCAGGCTGCCCAGAGCTTCCTTTACTGGCATCCATTCAGTTCTTACCTGCAATAAAGAAATACACTCATTCACTCACTGGCCTAGAGTAACTTTCTGCAATCGTATGATGATCAAAGTTAAAGTATCCACAAATAATGCTGGAGGCAGAGCAAGAAGCTGAGGTGAGTGGAGGAAGAGGATGGGGGAAGGATGGCGAATGGGGCGATACTCCCTCGCCTTCAGAACTTGAAGAACCCTTGGAGTACCCTTGGAATCTCCAACAGAGCACACTTGTTATACTTGTGAGCATCTGTGAGGATCCGGACGCCACGCACATCACGTCACGAGGAAGTTTCTCACAAATGGATGTTATAATTTCACTTACAAGGTCCTTTACTTCACTCAGGAAGCTCTCTGTTCTAAGGACAATTTCATATGCTTGAGAAAATCCTGGTTCTGTCCTTAACACAGGGAGAGACTAAGAAGAAGAAGGCAGTCAATCAGAGAAATAAGAGGGATGATGCTCCCAAAAAGGAAGATTAAAAGGCAGAGAGCATAGTTAACCAATTAACAAACGAAGGACGGAAGCAAATAACACTGAATAGCTTCTGGGGTGAGAAGGCGGAGTGACGAGTGTAAAATAATATTATCTATCCATTAATATCTATGTCTGTTTGCCAGGCTATCTATCCCTTCCCAGTCTGACATCGCAACAAGTATGCATGTGATCTCGAAAAAAATATAAATCAAACACTGTAGCACCAGTCGAGCAGGGCAGTACTCCCGAGGTGGATGGAAAGCTGATGACAGGGAGTGCTGGAGCTCCCGTTTCATCAGCCCTCAGGACTAGTTCCTGACCATCCCCCTTTGCTGAACATTTTCAGTGTCTTACACAGAGAGTAGGCCAGCATGCTCTCCAGTACAAATTTCTCTAACTATCTTCACCAAACTACATGCACAGTACACACTACACTTCCTATTCAAAATTCACCAAAATGGCGTCAATTCACCCAGCCTCGGAGTCCCCAGGGGGGGGGACCATAAATGCCCCCGCCATCTGCCCCTCTCCCGGTGACGACTCGAGGTGCCTGGAACCACTATCTGACTCTCTTCTTCTTCATTTCTGCAACATTCGCGGCCTTTCATCTAACTTTCGCTCTGTTGAGCACCACCTCTCCTCCTCTAAACCTCACCTTCTTTTTCTAACGGAGACTCAGCTGTCTGAGGCAACTGACAGCAAACCCTTTTCTGTATCCTCCTACTTTCTCTATACTCATTTCAAAGCCAAAGGTGGCTGTTGTGTATACATACGCAACGACTTATCTTGCTCTCGTGTTCCTGAACTTGATTCTTCTGAATTCTCCACTCTCTGGCTTCGGCTTTCCTGTCATTCTCTGACTAAATATATCTGTGCTGTTTACTTATCCCCTAATTCTACTGACTATCAAAAATTCTTCGACTATCTTACTTCTACGATGGAACACATTCTGTCCATTTCTCCTTTCTCTGAAATCTCCATTCTTGGAGATTTCAATGTTCACCACCACCTTTGGCTCTCCTCTCCTTTCACGGATCCACCTGGTGAACAAGCCTAAATCTTTTCTATCCTTAATGACCTAGAGCAGCTTGTACAGCACCCTACCCGTATCCCTGACTGCCTTGGAGAGAGCTCCAACATACTTGACCTCTTCCTCACAACTAATCCTTCTGCTTACTCTGTTAATCTTTTCTCTCCGTTGGGCTCCTCCGATCACAACCTTATTACCTTAACCTGTCCTATCACTCCGGTACGGCCTGTGGACCCCTCCAGGGAAACTTGTCGTCTGTGGCATTTTGGAGCCGCGGACTGGGAGGCCCTCAGGCAGTACTTCTTTGATTTTCCCTGGAATGATTATTGCTTCCATGGCCGTGAGCCATCTGAGTGTGCCTTGCGCATTACGGAGGTTATTCTCTCGGGCATGGAAGCATACATTCCTTTCTCATATCCTTTGACTAACGCAAGAAAGCCTTGGTTTAATCACGCTTGTTCTAATGCTGTCCGCAACAAGGAGAAGGCCTACAAAAGGTACCGGAGCCAACCCACCCCTGAATCACATAATCTTTACGTTTCTGCCCGGAATCGTGCTAAGTTTGTTCTTCGCTCTACTAAAAATAATTTCATCCATACTAAATGCTCTCAACTCTCCAACTCGAATTCTTCCCGCTCCTTCTGGCACCTTGCCAGAAATCTTTCTAACAACTTTACCTCATCATCCTTCCCTCCTCTTTTCTACTCTGATGGTTCTGTAGCTATTTCTTCTACTGATAAAGCAGATCTCTTCGCACAGACTTTCTCCTCCAATTCCACCTTAGACGATTCCGGTGCTGTTCCTCCATCACTTCCCCCCTCTGACTTCCTCATGGCTACATTAAAATTTCTTCAGTTGATGTATTTTCTGCCATTACTGGCCTCAGTACTAACAAGGCATATGGGCCTGATGGGGTCCCTCCTGTTGTTCTCAAGAACTGTGCTTCTGTGCTTACACCCTGCCTAGGCAAACTCTTTCGCCATTGTCTGTCAACTTGTACCTTTCCTTCTTGCTGGAAGTTTGTTCTCATTCAGCCAGTCCCAAAGAAGGGTGACCACTCCCAACCCTCCAACTATCGTCCAATTGCTTTAACGTCCTGTATTTCAAAAGTTTTCGAGTCAATTCTTAATAGAAAAATTTTAAGGCATCTTTCCTATCACAACCTTCTTTCCGATCGTCAATATGGGTTCCGTCAGGGACGCTCCACTGGCGATCTTCTCACCTACCTTTCAGACTCCTGGTCATCCTCCTTTCGGGACTTTGGCGAAAGCTTTGCCATTGCACTTGACATCTCAAAGGCTTTCGATCGAGTCTGGCATAAATCTTTAATTTCCAAACTGCCCTCCTACGGTTTCTATCCTTCTATCTGTGCCTTCATCGCTAGCTTCCTTTCTGGTCGTTCTATAGCCGCTGTTGTAGACGGCCATCGTTCTTCTCCTAGATCTATCAACAGTGGTGTTCCTCAGGGCTCTGTCCTATCACCAACTCTCTTCCTTTTATTCATCAATGATCTTCTAAGCTGTACATCTAACCCTATCCACTCATACGCTGATGACTCCACCCTTCACCTTTCCATTCGGTTCCCGCAACGCCCATCTCAACAGTTACTTCAAGAAACAAGGGATGAGGCTATGGCACACCTAATGTCTGACTTGGCTCATATCTCTGACTGGGGTAAAAATAATATGGTTGTCTTTAATGCATCTAAGACTCAGTTCTTACACCTATCAACCCGACAAAATCTTCCACAGGTATACCCACTAATGTTTAATAATATTCAGATTAATCCTGCATCATCCTTGAACATGCCTGGGGTTTCATTTACTCGGGACTTATCTTGGAAAGATCATATTACATCTCTTGTAAAATCTGCTTCCAAGAGATTGGGTGTGCTAAGCCGACTCCGCTCTTTCTTTACCCCTGCACAATTGTTGACTCTATACAGAGGTTTTATCCGCCCCTGTGTGGAGTACAACTCTCATGTGTGGGGAGGCTCCCCACATACAGCTCTTCTCAATAGGGTGGAGTCAAAGGCTTTTCGTCTCATTAACTCTCCTCCTCTTACTGACTCCCTTCAACCTCTGTCTCTTCGCCGCACTGTTGCACCTTTATCTCTTTTCTATCGCTATTTTAATGGTCACTGCTCCTCTGAACTGTCTGCTTGCATTCCTCCACCTCTACGACGGGCGCGTAGCACCCGTCTGGCAGCAAACTCTCATCCCTTTTCTGTCCAACTCTCTAATGCAAGAGTTAACCGTTACTCCCAGTCTTTCATTTATGCAACAGGTCAGCTCTGGAACTGTCTCCCTCTGTCTGTATTTCCTCCTGCCTATGATCTCCAGTCTTTCAAACGTAGTGTGTCCAGGCATCTCAAAATGATCGGATCTTGAATTTGGCTCTCTATTGTATTTTGTTTTTCTCTTGGAGGGAACTGTTACTGCGGGCTCATGGCCTTTGGTTCCTTCTTCCTCGCATAAAAAAAAAAAAAAAAATATCCTTACTCACCTACGACCTACTTCCCACAAGTGTAAAGCTAAAAAAACGTATGCGTGCAAGGCAACGCCATGACCCGGCACAGGAGTTGGGGTGAAGAGTGGTGGGGATCTGCTGATGGTGTAATAAACTGTGGTTTAGGGGAAAATATTCCCTGATTACATGTCCAACAGCTGCCCACGGTGCATTTTACATAACCAGGAGGCAGGACGAGGCTCAAGAGGTGGAGAAGCAGTGGGTCAGGTGACATGGGATGAGGGTGATGGGTAGTACATATTTATCCCAACAAGATCACTCAGCGAGAGCATACCTCCGCCAAAACAGTGCCATCTTCCATTTTGATTTGATCTTCGGTATTTTTTTCTTCTGATGGTCCTCAATTATTATTCCTCATATGATGCATTCTCAGTCAAAACAAACCTACTTAACGAAGATACCTCAGTTTCCAGGTAATTAAAATGTAATGTCTCCAGGAAAGACTGAACTATAAGTAAAGATGAGTTCTTGAATAGGATCAAGGAGACATAAAATTGCAGGTGCATAAAGGATAGAACCTGAGGGAAAATGAAAGAAAGCAGAGAAGAGAAGAGGAAGTGAAGAAATGAATGGAGTTGTCAGGCGCCAGTGTGTCATCAGAAAAGTGTCGTCATACAATGTTTTGAGCCAATGAATAACACAGTCATCCTCAATGCACAATATCATCTCACTGATCCGATGGTACAAAAACGTGTCCGCTTTGTTCCCGAAAAATTTCTGTCAGCAACGTTAATCTGCAACACCTTACTGAGTTCGTAATCAGTCACCAAATTCAAAACTTCAAGCTTACCGGAAGGAATAATAATAATCTGCCAATGACATAGTGTAAACCTAATCCTAATCACCACAGTATTGCTCAGGATAAAGATAATGCATTAAAACTGTTTCATCTTACCGACGGAATTAATATATAACACTAAGGAACAATTATTTCGTGTGATACCACCCTGACACCACCATAGTCCACCGCACTGCCAGTGATAAATGAAGTAGATCAGTATACAAAGATACAAGCATCTTCTTGAAGTTTGACTAATACATTGCTGAAAAATCGAACCATCTGAAACATGCACTGATAGATATAAGGTTTTCATTGTATTTCGCGAGTCGTAATTTTTCTTCAGACAGAGCTGGGAAGATAGTAGTTTATATCTGTATCCATTAAACAGGTCATACAACCAGGTGACTTGGGATGAAAGAGCACGGGCAGGGAGAAAGGAGAAGAGATGACGGGAAAGAAGAGCGCATGAGTGAGAGAATAACTGTCCTTGAGCCTTTATCGGAGGGGCCAGAGTTAACCTTTTGTGCCCAGTGTCCTCAGTATAGGACGGAACTTGGCATTTTCAAAAGTTAGTAAAGAAGGGAACCCCGGTGTAGGTACCTATGACCTTTGCAACTGTAAGTGGATAGGCGGAGGGCGGTACGCTTTGTACCCTTCCAGCACAATCTCTCACAAAGGAACCCTGGTCCTGACCGGAAACCTTACGAGAGGAGGAAAAAACATCACTTCTCGCAAGCGCTCTTTGCATTGTTATTTTTGTTGCTTTCTTGCAATGATTTCCGCCGAAACAGCTACCACACCTGCCATTATCACCAGCTACATCCTCGGTCCACCTGACCTTCCCCTCCACTGCCACTTCTTTTAATTCTGTTTGATATCTTTCATGCTTAACTTCACTCTTTTCAACGTTTTTGCCTTGTATCTCCGTTTTCATTCCTGTGCTGTGATAAATGTGGGAGTCGTGTTGCCAATATTTTGAAGGTTTACAGTTTACTTATAATACATTTACCCACCTCATGCATATCACTCTCACAAAGCAGACATTAAAAAAAAAAAAAATAATGTTTCAATAATTTCAGGGATAGGCTGGCTTCCTGCAGTCCATCTGGGTCAAGTACATTTGACCCTTGGATCACTTCAGCTTCAACAAGTCGAGGGATTCTGGGCAGGCAAAAGTGTTCTCTACAGTCTTTAGCTCTGCTATCAAACAGTGTACACAATTCTAGGGTTTGAATAGTTTATAAGCTTAGTATTAGCACTTCATCATTCCCATCAGTATCCTGTCTCCCAATTTCCGGCTCCCTTCCCGATCATAGTACACCCTTCAAGTTACTACTTAATTCAGGCTCCATACTTTTTTACTTCCTGCTTCCTGTTCTCCCTCCTTACCTAAGTCCCTCATTCCAAGCCATGCAGTGTAAATGTAGAAACACCTGTAAAATACTCGTACACAATTCAGTTCACATTAAGGTCCTTTCACATTTTCTTCTTGCTTTAAACCTCCGTTCACTCCATTAAATCTGGCTTTCGGTTGTTTCAGTCCCTACACAATCTCCTCAAGCTGAATCTGCTGAGGTTGTAAATATACTTCAGATATTTTTACCAGCGGGTCGGACCCACAAAAAAAAAAAAAAAAAAAAAAAAAAAAAAAAAACATGCCGAGGCGGAAGTAATTAATCCTGCAGCGGGAAGGAAGGATTAGCCCGGCAGCTTTAGAGGCGGAAGACGGATGGTGGAGGGAGTGAAAGGGAAAGGGAGACTGAGGATACGGTTCGATAAACAGATCTTGGTTTTAAATGCCAGGTGCTTTTCATTAACTGTGTGTGTGTGTGTGTGTGTGTGTGTGTGTGTGTGTGTGTGTTTTACCAATGGTCCTGTGAGGCATTACCTTGCATGTAAGTCTGCTGTAGCAGAGGCCAGGCACAGTGTCTGCAGTAGTGTCGGGAGTCTTGGTGGTAATACATCAGACTGATGGCAACATTACGGAGGTTAAAGTGGTGGTAAGACAGGGGGGATGTAAGACTGGAGAGAAGTGCAGAAATTGAGGTAGCAGAGAGATGTCTTCCTGATGTCACATGACGGAGAAAGCACTAGAAGATGAAGAGAGGGAACAAAGACCACAAAAGGAATAGCAGGGGAAGAGGGGGGGGGGAGGATGGGAGAAAGGCAGGGAATGGGAGGGCATGGGATCGGGAGGGACGCAGAGAAGAAAGAAAAACTGATGTCTAGACGGAGGGAGGCTGGGAGGACAAAAAACTTAACAAGCAAGTGTCTATAAGTAAGGTCAGTGTTGATAGCAGGGCGACAGTGTGGATAGATGTACATCATTGGTCTGTATCTAACTCTGGGCATATACTGGATAGTCCATTCTCTGCGGATTTGTAGTCTTCCTTAACACATCAGATGTCGACACAAGCCTTCACAAATCATGTCTTGGAAACTTAATATAACACGATAACGTCTACATTGATGCATGACAGGGCTGTCTACAACTGGAAGTTGTGTTCTTACAAAGGTGTTTTTGTGACATCAGTGAGCATCATGAAAAGTTAGTTGCGTGTACTTTGAATGTATTTCAGATCCTCAGACTGTTCCCTGCCTCCATCGTTGATTGAACTAGGATGCTACTATCAACAGTTTACTTCTGTTCCATTTGATATGGTGATCTAGTGAAGACTCGTGTGGATTGTGGGAATATCAACATGTTGTGGGTGTGAAAGGCGGCAATAGTGTTTGACAGATAGGGTACCAGTCAGGAATATGAGGATGTATAAAACGGAGGATGTGGGAAGCAGGAAGGGAAGGAGATGGGAAAATAGAGGGTGGGAGATGATGATGAGGCATAGGGAGTAATCACGCACGTGGAGAAAATTGATGGTAATCAGTGGTTTGCAAAATTAGCTTGATCAAAGAATCTCAAAAGAAGGGTTTGGAGAATGCTGGAGGTAAGATGGTCCAAAGAGAACTAGAGGATCAAGGAGGGCATGGAAAAAGAGTGGTAAAAAACACGAGAAGAAAGGAGAACCTGAGAAAGTCGACGAATAGTTCAATGAAAATTACGCGAAATATTCCCTCTCAGTTCATTTTAAAACGCAGCTTACATTACTGTGCGAGAGGCAGGGCAGGTACGGGAAGCTTTATTCTACTGAGGTTAACCTACGTGGATGTTCAGTTATCCTATGTCTCATGTCTCTTTATAGGAACTACAGCAAGGGTAGCACTTAGCAATTACACCGCGAGAGGCTTCCTCTGATTTGAATAAAACCATATGGCGTTGGCGAAAATAACAAAAAGACGTAATCACAGCCTACTGAAGGGGTCAACAACACAGTAATATCGGCAACACTCTTAGCACGTCAGGGATAATGGTAGTTGTAGCCCTAGGTTCATTAGACGTCAACCCGGCATACTGCAGGCTGAAGCAATCCTAATACAGTCCACCATCCTCCATTTGAGGGATTGGGAGAGAGGTGAGAGATCCTTACATAACCAGGCAGAGGAACCGCCCAGTTATATCGGTGCCAGCACATAGGCATAACTCTCCAGCATCACGTCGAGGGTATAATGGCCAAGTAACACATCCAAACAACATCCGAACACATTATAAACAAGCAGTCCTGAGATATCTATAAAGGGAAGAGTGCAATCAAATGAAAAAGATAACACTTTTTTTTAGGGAAATACTAATAAGGCAACGAAGAAACCTTAACTGTAAGAGAAGTTAATACTGGGCTATCTACAAACGTAAGGACGCCCACTTCACCACCCCCACACACACTTGGTTCTCTTGTTAGAGTTTGTTAACCACTACATGACAAGGATTATCTCCAAAGCTGAATAAGCTCGTTTTATGGTATTCAGTGTGTGTGTGTGTGTGTGTGTGTGTGTGTGTGTGTGTGTGTGTGTGTGTGTGTGTGTGTGTGTGTGTGTGTGTGTGTGTGTGTGTGTGTGTGTGTGTGTGTGTGTGTGTGTGTGTGTGTGTGTGTGTGTGTGTGTGTGTGTGTGTGTGTGTGTGTGTGTGTGTGTGTGTGTGTGTGTGTGTGTGTGTGTGTGTGTGTGTGTGTGTGTGTGTGTGTGTGTGTGTGTGTGTGTTGAAAGAGTAAATGAAGACAGTATTTATTTGTTGTCATGATTCTTGCCGATGTCACCATTCGTTTATCTGACACTTAGAATTTCCTTACTTAGTTAAGCCAATTTGCCTCCAGTAACAAAGTGGTCTCTGCCTTAGTCATTGATTGTTCTTGAGCCTTTCACTGCAGGAATATCAACTGTATACCGGTATTATTCTTGCTAACGTCAAATGATTCCATTCTGATGAAGACCGCCGCTAGTGGAGAAAGGGACACAAACATCCTCACTTCAACTCTAGACTAATTTGGCGGATTTTCCATTTTATCTACTGTCACCAGATGACTATCAATTTTAGAAGAAACCCTCATTGCGATGGGGTTATGGATAGTTGCAGTTCGACCGAAACCACATGATTGGTTAGGGTGGGAAGAAAAGAATGAGACAGTCGACTGAGACTGAAGAAGTTGGAGAGGCAGGGAGGAAAAGAATGAGGCAGTTAGTTTAGAAAAGACCCCTCATCGTGATAGGATTATATTTAATTGTATTGTCGGGCTTCCAACGATCAAGTACTTGCCGCCCACCTGAATATCGCGGCTCCTGACGTCTTCTCCACCCCTTACTCACACGGCCCATTCAGACCGAGGCCTGGGTCGAGTGGGAGTAGAGGAGGAGAGGAGAAAGGCAGAGAAAGGAGAAGTGAGGAAGAAGACGGATGTGGGGCAGACAAATATGGAGCAGGGGACGATAGGACAATGGACAGCCAGCGTCAGAAGTTCCTGAAAGCAGCGTATAAAACACTCCGACGTAAACATGGTGCTGAGGTTTTGGCACGTGCACAGCAGGAGTGGGACCGAGCACAGGGAACTAGGAGACAGCGAGGGCTGGAGAGAACTGCAGAGGAAAGGGAAGATGAAACACAAGAATAAATGAAGTAAATAAGGGAATGATGGGAGAAGGGGGATGACTAGGTGAAGGGCAAAAAACACCCAGGACGTGGGTTAGTAAACAAGCTTTTGAGGGGCCAGGGTGCAGAGGTTAATGCAATGGAGTGCACTGGAGGGCTTCGGTGAGGGGTGTTATCTGCGAGATCTATACCCTGATGATGTGCCAGTGAGTGAGGGCAGAGGGTGTATACTGAGACAGAATAGAGTGTAATGATGACTCAATATCCGTATGGAAGTGTATAAAACCGTGCTTATGAGAGAGATGCAGTCAGAGTTTGGCAGTCAGACAGAAATTGTCTTGTGTCCAGCTGGGATAGACTGGGAGAACACAGCCACGACCATGGGCTATGCGGTACTGGTAGTACAAGTATTTGAAGAACAGTCTTGCGGGAGAGTAACGCAAGGTGAATAAGTGCCGTTAAAGTAAAGTACTGGCAGTCACTACTCGGAAAAAACAGCAGTTTTATTTGACGTGTATGTTCTAGGTCGTGATGAGTATTAATTAAGCAGCAGAATTAACTTAGAGTATGATTTATAACATTTGAGTGAACATTTATCACTCACTGATGGGTTGTCTAGTCAAATGACTGAGTAAGCTTAAATCATACAAAATTATCAAGTACTTAGTTGCTGTCAAGTCGTACATAACAGACTGAGATTTCCCTTGTGTCGAGTTGAGACTCGGGATATTAAGTTAGTGCTATAGTTGTGTAACCTGCTTCTAAAGTAGTGTAAATACTCTGTATACAATTGTTAAAATTAATATAAAAATTGTTTCTGTGTGTTACAACCTTAGTGTGGAACTGTTATTTTTTGGAAGTCCGAGAGGGAGTCTGGGGCAGAAAGGGATATTTAATATCTTGTTGTCCTAACCTATGAGGTTGTAGGTCCCCTCTGGGCTTGTCTCCACACTCTCCGCTGCTACTGCCACACGCTACCAAGTATTAATTAGTGGCAGCCGTTCACCGTGCTCGTGAGCCTAAGTGCTAAGCATACCAAGGGTTATGTAGAGAGCGTAGGATACGACAGTATTTCGACCGAGAATGAAAGAGTTAGGGAGGCGGGGAGGAAACGAATGATTGGCATTGGCAGAGGAAAGATAAGGTGCACAAAGAAGGACTAGCACTGACTGAGGAAAGATAAAGCGTAGTGGATGAGGTTAGGTTAGCCGTTTCAGAGGCAGTGAGTGATTAATCAAACATCTTGCTAAATACTCCGTCCCTTCATGCTCCTCATCATCAACATTTCCCTTCCTCAAAATCCTTCGTACTTCTCTATAACATATCCCATCGTTGTATACTTCCCGTTTCACCATTTTTCCTTCTTCCTGTCTTTTCCCCTTCTCACTCATGACCCACCCACACACCTCCCATCTCACTCAATGTGAGGACAACATTAATTTTTCCAGAAAAATATAAAACATGGAATTGTAGAGAAATGGCATGGGAGAAAAATAGGCTGAAACACACACACACACACACACACACACACACACACACACACACACACACACACACACACACACACACACACACACTTGACACAATCCAGCCCTTTATCACGGCCTCTTTGAAATTCAGCGGGGCAGAAACTCCCTGGGATTATTTCCTTTGTTAACCTAAGGGGGCCTGGAGGAGAGAGGGATGGAAGAGAATTAACCAGAAAGGCGAAGAATTACCTAGAAACTATTTATTTACATATCTGGTATAGGTCACATGTTTCACTTAAGGAAAAGTGCACTAAACAAACATATTACCATTTTTTCAATGGTTATTTGTTTCTGTGTGGAAACACACACACACACACACACACACACACACACACACACACACACACACACACACACACACACACACACACACACACACAATGCAAGGGTAGCATCACCAATCATAGCACACAAAGACACCATGACCACAATACCTAGGTGAAGTCAACACCATCATCATCTCCATTCGCACATTAGGGTCAAGCGAACATTAAGTTAAATACACACACATCACTGAAATGACAAGTTTTATAGTATAATTATTATTATTAGTCTTCTAGTCTGTTGAAAGAGAAACCAAATTATAGGAAGAAAAAGACTCTGATGAGAAAAGGAGAGCAGGACCTGAGGCGAGGACAATAATCCGGTTACCGAGGCTTTCATGCCTTGACCTTTACAAAATATAACCTTTCGTCAGCCATTCATAAATTACGGATTGCCTATACTAAACTCTTACCACCTTTATTTTGTCCAGATTTTCGTGCTTTCCTAGCTCAGTGACAGAAAAAATTAATGTATGGCTCTACACCGTTTCCATAGCACTATTTCGTGGCTACCATCATACCATAGTGTTATTTCATTGCTACAATTCAGCATACAAGGCGGCAATTTTAGTCCAAGTATGAGTAAAACGGTTATAGTATTAAGCAGCATTATATCCTGGTGATAACCTGTGGTCTGTTCACCAACAAGTGAGGGTGAAGGGTAACCTGAGGAGAATGCTGAGTGTGGTGTGGTGTGGTGTGATGATAGGATTGGTGAGGTGAGGGGGAATGAAAGCATGGTGGTTGTGGTGCTGGTGGTGGTGGTGATAGGCAATGAAAGTGTGTTGGCGTGGGGGTAGAGGTACTGGTGCATGAGTGGAGAGGAGTGAGGTTCGCAGAGGGATGCACAGCAGAGGAAGCAAGGGAGGATGCAAAGGAAGACAAAGGCAAACAGTGATGTAAAGAACAGGCGAGGAAGGAGAACAGGCGAGGAAGGATAGCAAATGTAATACTGGAGAACGAAAAAGAACAGAGACAAAAAGTGAGACTGTAAAGAGAAGAAAGAGAACTGAGGGAGGGACAATGGAGTATGAAAACCAACAAAGACACTCCACATTCCTCCCGCCACATCCGTTATTCTCTCCTTCCTGTTTCTTGTTAGCTTGTCTTTTCATTTACTATTATAACGTTTTCTTCCACCCAGTCTTATCTACTCCTGTCTACTGTACCCCCTCTCTCGCTCTCTTCCTACCAGTCCGCTCCTTCGTTTCTTTTTCATCCCGTCTCCTCCCGTCTCTTTTCTCCTGCTCTCACCTCCTCCTCCTCCCAATCCCCTGCACCCCCATCTCCCTCTCTCACCTCCCATTCCCTTCTTTATTCTCTCCATTCCAGTCGGTGTGATGGCAACTTTCATTTCCTGGTAAACTTAAAATCTGAAGCTGACGCCAAGCCATGTGGGAAAAAAAAGATTTTGGGAGATAACAAATGTTATGTCCATTTCACTGGGCACTCTGCTGGTAAATCCCCAGCTTTGGTGATCCCTAATCCTATTTCTGGATCCTCCCACCACATTCCTTAGTAGGCAATAAAGGAAGAATGAAAAAATTAATTCATGCGAGTCTGAGGCAAGTGGCACCGATGCGGTAAAGTCAAGAGAAGAGCAAACGTGCGAAGAAAAAACCCGTTCAAGAATGAAGTAGCGAGCATGAACAAGCAGAGCGTGAACACAGGGTAAAAAGAGTGTTGGTTCCGGAGCGACAAGAATGAAAAACAGGAGCATGGGTCATGAACAATAAGGAATCGACACAGAAGAATTACTATAAACAGTTTGTGAGGAGACGATGTGAAGGGACATGAGGAACTAGAAGGGACAAAACATGATAAATAATGTGTGATGGCATGAGACAGACAGAGCAATACGTAGCATGAAATACAATCGTAAGGGAAAGAATAAAACATTTGAAAGGCAATGAACTTGCATGTGAAGTACAAATCTGTTTGACCAATCAGTGACACTGTGAGCGAGCCCAAAGAACTATGAGAGTGGAGGTGGAGGTAATGACCTGTACGCCGGGTGCAGAACAAGGACAGAAGGCAGTATGCAGGTAGTATGTTGATTCATGGGTGATCAAAGCTGGGGTGAGGTGACGTGAGATGACAACGAGATGGGATGGAGATAAGGTACGGTAGGCTGACGCTGAGGTGCGGTTGTCAGGGCGCGAGATGGAAATGAGAGAAGTAACGGGAAGGAGGGAGACAAAGGATGGATGATGGGAAGATATAAAATTAGGGAGGCATCATTTGAGTAACCCTAAAACAGTACACCTGGGTCTGAGAGACCCGGCCACTTTTTGCCACTTACTGGTTTAACAACTACTATATGCCAGGGAACCCTGTCCTTCTCAATAGCTTCCTAGGTTTGGATGCCGATGCTAAAGGTGGCTGTGTGGTTTTCCAGGTCTCCTTCTGTTTTGGTGTATGATACACTAAAGTATAACACTGGGTCTGTGAGACCCAGGTGTACTGGATAAGGGGAGCTGAAATTTACTGTTGTGTGATGCAAATTTTTTCACCCTGTGAATTGCCCTCTCCACACCACGAAGACCCTTCATACCACTAGCTTTGACAGCAGTGCGAGCATCATTGTGTCGTTTCTTTTCTTATGGGGTCCATGTAAACAAACTGTAAAGATTTTTTTTTCAAAAATTTGCCTAAAATGCTTTAAATATGTTAATTTTAATTGTATATGCATATTGCATAGTAAACTGAACCAAAAAGGTTGTAGATTTGTCAAGGATTCAGTAAATAAAACACAAGTTTTTTTTTTTTTCTATTTTGTGGGTCTGTGAGACCCAGGTGTACTAATGGTGTATAGGCGCAAATAGGTGTACTGTTTTAGGGGTAAGATAACAGATGGAAGGAGTATTGAAAGGTCAACGAAAGATTCACTATAGTAAATATAGTAGTAGGAGGAAGGAAGGCAGGACAAATGTTGGGCGAAATACCATAAACCGAAGTACATAAAATTAAACTCTAAGAAGTCTGCCTAAATGATGCTAAAATTTCCAAGGAAATGAAGTGCAGACTAAAACTGCACTTCAATGGTGAGAGAGGAAGCTATGATGGGAATGATGAGGATGGAGGAGGCCGGAGGGAGCTGAGGAGGCAAAGGGTCGTTGAGGGAGAGGGAGGCATGTGGTGGTGGAGGTTTGCAGTGGCTGATGATCAATAAGATATACGAGGAGTGTGTGACAACCTAGGGTACAGAAGGCTCAAGGGTGGGAGGGAGGGACAGAGGCGTGGGAGAAAAGCATGACCAGATAAGGAGAAAAGCAGATGAGAGGACAGGAGAGGAAGCAGAGAGGGGAGAAAAAAGAAAATGCAATGGTAAGTTACGTAGAACAAACAATAACTAGAGCAAAGAAGAAGGCAGGATAAGACAGAAAGGAGGGAGGAGTGGCAAAAATAAAAAGATGAGGCAGAAAAATGAAAAAACTGGGAGCTGCAGAGAGAGAGAGAGAGAGAGAGAGAGAGAGAGGGGGGGGGGATTCAAGAAATATTCGTATATGATAAAACAATGAAAAGGAGAGTAAGAAACACTGAATAAAAAATATAAGAGGAAAGAGATAGGAGTGAAGTGGAGGAGGGTGTGGCAAGAAAAAAAAACGAGAAAGAACACGTGAAAGTTAAGTGCCAAAATGCGAACCAAGGAAAGGGTGGATGTGAGGAGAGGGAGAGGAGGTGGGGGAAAAAGGGGGAAAATGGGAATTAAGGGGAAATTAAAAGATGATAAGTCAGAGAGATAAGGGAATTGCAAGGAATAAGTGTAAAGCCAAAAGTGAAGGAAGAGATGGAGAGAAGTGAGGTAGGAAAGGAAAGAAAGAAAAAGATGCAGGATATACAGAAGGAATGTGAAAGGCAAGTGGTGAAAACAAAAGGGATGGAAGGGTGACGGAAGACACAAGAAGAAAATTGGAAAAATTAAAGAGATGAGGCTTGTATGGAGTAATAAGTGTCGCAGTCAGTAACTGAGAAGAAACAAGACAGTGAATAAGACGGTGAGACAGAAAGGAAACTGAGAGGAGCAGGATTTGGAGAGGGAATGTGAGAGGAGAGGGGTGGAAATGAAACAATGGTGGGGCAGGTGGGAAAAGAGGGAACAGTGAGAGGAAAGAAGCAAGGGGATTGGAGTGAGAGACTGGAAGGAAAAAAAGAACGTGAGAGAGAGAGAGAGAGAGAGAGAGAGAGAGAGAGAGAGAGATTAGAAGGAAGTAAGGGGAGGGATATTAAAGTGGGGAAAAAGGTGTAATCGGTCTCTTAGGAACATCCACTGCCCCGGTCATGTTACTCTCCTGGCACACTCATTCCACACTACACTACACTACAGAACATTACACTACACTACACCACACTACACTACACCGCACCACTACAACTCCGCATACCACACCAAACCACCCTTTCACAACACCAAGACACATCCCCGTCACACTCACACCATACTACAGCACAGCACACTACACCACACCACACCACACTCACACCATACGACACCACAGCACAACACAGCACAGCTCAGTAAACCACATCACTTTCACTCACCATCGCTCACTTGCTGTTTCAATCAGTTCAATTAATAGAGGGCTGTTTCTCTCTCTCTCTCTCTCTCTCTCTCTTTCTCTCTCTCTCTCTCTCTCACACACACACACACACACACACACACACACACACACACACACACACACACACACACACACAATCACACACACACACACACACACACACATACACACACACACACAACGCTTCATTCATTTCACTCTTCATAGGACTCGCATCAGCACAGCATAAATCCATTAAATTAACCACTACAGATGACATCATCACGCGCTGATCACAAAGCAGAGAAAATTTCAGATTATTTCAACTGAATTCAGGTCAAAGGCATGCAACTCTTACAAGACACTAAGCCCAAGCTAAGTTACATGAGCAAATCAAAAGATGATGTTGATCATATCTATAAAAATCTAAAACAAAAACGAAAACATCTCCACATTATTCCTTTAAACATCAGTGTCTAAGCTGAAACGTTATTTAGCGGGGCCGTAGGCTATAAGCTTACAGACTCTGCAGCCATCATGTATTGGGTATACTATATCAGTCTGAATTCTGCTGTCACACATGTACCGTGGTGCGGGAAACTAAGGACTTCAACGGCCATCACTCGTGCTACAGATTTCTTATAAGTTCTATGATACGCCAGAAATAGGTTTAATATTGGAAATTATCTCCTTCCTTAATATGATCCACATCAGACAGGATAAAGGAACTACATAACTGTGGACGAGTCCACAAAGGGCAAAGGCAACTTATGAGATCTGTCAAGAGCTGTGGTTAAGCAGGCTGTGCGTCAGATTATATTATGCCAGGCTGAGAAAGCAAAGGGAAAACTAAACAAGATAGGATTTCCCAAAGCCAAAGGACCCCCCTCCCCTCAGATAAAAGCCAAAGGACAAAGAATCAAAGTAGTACGAGTTGAACATAAACATAGAGAAAAGGGAAATTAACGACTGCACCGAGTAAAAGGATCTGAGTTATATGAGGTACGTATACGAAAAGAATATTAGTCAATAATACTAAAGGGCTGAGTGGCTTATTGCAAAGAAAAGGAAGAAATCAGTTTTAAGGATAAGGGTATGAAGAAGATTGAATATTAAATATATAAGGTAAATATTTCTGGAATAAAAATGAAATGGAATAAATTTAAATGCGAAATTGCTGTGGATAAACTGTAGGTTTTGTCTCTTGAAAAATTAACATGTGGCAGGCGTTCAGTTCCATTGTACTTGTTCAAGCGCTGTTGATGCGAGAAGAAACATGCTTTAGAATGTAAGTGAGAAGTTGAATTAGTGAAGAAGCAAGAGGTTAACAGAACAACGAAAACAAGGACTACTGTAGATCAGAAGGAAAACCAACGACGAAAACGAAGGATAGTGTAAATATTGGACAGATTTAGTCATGCAGTAGGAAAGAACAGTGGATATTAACATTGGAAGAAAAAAATATATATGATACCAGTACAGGGAAAATCAGAAAAAACACAGAAAGAGTACAGTGAGAAAGACAAATCAGCCACAAGGAGAAGCGAGTGAAATATGGCAGAGTGAAAAAGAGGCAAAATGTAAAGTGAGTGGAGGATAAATCACTCCTGATATAGAGACGACAGTCAAACAAAGCTGTGAAAGAAAAATATCTCACAGAAAGATATATTAATCAAGAGGATGAAAAGTGTGAAATATAACAGAGAGAAAAAAGAGACAAAGAACGGATCGACTAGGAGGAGTATGACAAGGAGAGGGCAGATGACTGCGAGAGAAAAAATTGATTAAATCACAAGGATGAAGAAGAAGGGAAAAAGAAGCGTAAGAGAGAAAAGCAGCGAAGGGAAATATTAAGCAGACAGACGAGGCTAAAGTAAAAATTGACAGGGAGAAAAGTGAAAAGGATCTATGGTCTATAAATCACAAAAGAGAGAAAGGTGAAAATGATCTATGGTCTATTAATCACATTAAAAGAAAATCTTTGTCAACAACCAACCCAAAGAAAAAAAGGATTTCTAGCAAGTGAAATGAGAAGCCGGAAGCAATGCGAGGAGACAGGGGTGAGACAGGGGAGAGGGGATATGAAGTGAGGCATTTTGAGGATAATGCTTCCTTCCTCACTTTCACCACCACGCCATCACTCCTGCCTCACTCTCACCACCACTCCTACCTCACTCACCATCACACTATCACTCCTGCCTCACTCGAACCACCACACCACCATTCCTGCCTCACTCACCACCACACCACCACTCCTGCATCACTCACACCACACCATCATTCCTGCCTCACTCATGCGCACTACTCCTGCCTCACTCATGCGCACCACTCCTGCCTCACTCGCACCATCACACCACCACTCCTGCCTCACTCGCACCATCACTCCTGCCTCACTTGCACCATCACACCACCACTCCTACCTCACTCGCACCATCACACCACCACTCCTGCATCACTCGCACCATCACACCACCACTCCTGCCTCACTCACACCATCACACCACCACTCCTGCCTCACTCACACCATCACACCACCACTCCTGCCTCACTCACACCATCACACCACCACTCCTGCCACACTCTCACCACTACATCTCCATTCCTCTCACCTTCACCCTCTTGCCTTTCCTCCCACTCCCTCACTCTGCCTTCCTCACTTCTCCTCTCTTCTCTTCTCACCCTCTTACCCTTCCTGTTCTTTCCTCCTTCCTTCTCCTCCCTCCCTCCCCCTACCTCCCACACTCCGCTGGCTTTATCGAATCTAGAGCCACGCCTATTTGAAAATTCTGGTGGCGGTGCTGGAGGCTTCATGCGCCGGTGGAGAAGACGAAAAAATAAACATGGAGGGAAAAAGATACAACTGGGAAGACTGAAGAGATGTAGGATGAAGGAAAGGAGGCCAATAAATAAATAAATATATAAATAAATAGGACGAAGGGATTTATGGAGGGGAATAAAATGAAGGAGTGAGGAAAAAAATATAGGAAAGGAAGATACAAAGAGAGACAAGGGTATTATCGTAAGTGGAGAAAATCGAGAAAAAATTCATTTTGTGTGTGTGTGTGTGTGTGTGTGTGTGTGTGTGTGTGTGTGTGTGTGTGTGTTTGTTTGTTCGTTTGTTTGAAGGTGATGGTGAGTGTGTGTGGGGTATGAGAGCTTTGGCTGGGTCAGTCTGCATAAAAAAAAAAAAAGCATAACTGTGGAAGTTGACGTGGACTATACTAAGAGTAAAATTAAAACTAAGGACGAAGATAAGAGTTGGTTTGAGTCTAGGTTTGTCAAGGATAAATGAAAATAAATTAGTAGGTGGATAAATAGATGAAAATAAAGCAGCAACTCGACTGTCCGTTGGAACGAAAGGCCAAATTAACCATACGGACTCAACTGGAATGAGAATATACCTGAATATTCCCGTGACGTCATCATTTTCTCATACCTGTCACCCTCTCCCGTTCCAAGAGCATTAGATATTGCCAGAATTACCTTACCAAAATGAATTACCGGAACGGCTTACTGGAAACAGCCAACTAACTCAACCGGATCGCACAGGATCTCCAGACAACTAAGAACTGAAGGTCATTGAGTTTTCCATTCACTATTCCAGCTCTAGTGAATGTGAGGATATAGTTAGTGTGACTGAGGGAAGTGTGGGGCGAAAAACAGTCAATACGAGGGAGAACTGAACAGTGTAGAATGGAGTCATAAATGTGAAACAGACAAGAGGAAGTAAAATAAGAAGAAAAGGAGATGAAGGAGAGTAATGGCAGCCATCGAGGCGCCATTCGATTTATAAAAAAAGAAGGGAAAGGATGAAAAGGCGACGGTCGCCCGTGAAAAGGGAGGGAAACATGGCTGAACGGACACTTAAGGGACATGAGGAAGAAGCGAAGACAGCAAGACGCCCGAGACAAAAAGCAAAGAGAAATCAAAAGACAAATGTTTGTTGAATATGTTGAACTTTTTCGGATGGAGATTCACTGTTACGGTCACCCAGAACCCTCACACAACAAATCCACCTGTATACACCACCACATCTGTACTGAGGACACAATAGTAATAATCATATCATGCATTAAAAACTTCCTGTACTGTAATAATCACACGCTCCTGTCCTATGTTGTACCAACGTGCGATTTATTGGACGAGAATGATTCCAATGTTACAAAGACAATAAAAAGCATACTTACACATGTCAATTGTAAATCCTTCACTGATATCCACTCAGCTCTTACCTGCAACAGAGAAAAAAACACATCAGTTAGTTTATACTGTACACATTTATATTAGTAGATGAAAAAAAGAAGAGAATAACAGAAACACACAAAACGTGGCAGACATTCTCGGCATGGCAGAAAAATCAACAGATCAAGGAAAAAATATATGGTGTGGTGCAAAATGTTAACAATGACTAGAACACAACCTACATTACAATGAAACGCAGAGAATTCAGGCCCCGAGTTGTCTGCACAAACGTCGCCGCCAGGTATGCCTCCACCAAGCCTTGTGCACAGATTCGCCATACAACCTCCATGACCTTGCTGACGTAATCAGTTCATCATTCCTTCATACTGTATCACTGACAGAAGTTTCGTCAAAATCCATCAAGGGGTTCAGTGGATATAGCACCTACAAGGATAAACTAAGTTGACCCCATATGACCTTGACTTCCTACCCTTGACCTTGCTGGCATAATCAATTCATCTCTTCATTCTCTCACGGGGTTTTTGAGAATTTTCGATATTAAAGAATACTTTAAATGTTAACTTGTCAATGGAGACAAGAAATTGACTTGTGAAAATCAAACAATGTTTACTTTATGCCGGCTTACTTCGCCGATTCTCCAAGGACGAGAATTTATTATCTTTCTCAGCAGTACACAGCAGGGACTAATTACTCACAAATGCTGTTTATTAGTACTGTTAGCCTCTGGAGAAAGTGACTCCACCCCTGACAATCAATAACTAATGCTATTAATGATAAACAGGTTCTTGCCGGTGCATTAACTCCAGGCTGGCACAATGGATTTAATCTTAATTCAAGAGGACTGGCCTAAGTACCAGTTATGAATAATACAAAGCATTAGAGCCAACTAGAAGCGGCAACTAAAATAAGCTTAATGTGGAGAAATAAAACACGAGTTTACATTACATTAAGCTCGAGAAAAAGAACTGTAAATTTATTAATTACAATGAAATAAATTTTACGTTACATGAGTCTCAAATGAATTCAAAATAAGAACACACTCACTCGCTCACTCAAAAGCTAAACTCTTAAGCCTAGGAAAAACGAAAGGAAATACTGGTCAGAGTGTGGGCTAAGCGGAATTGAACTGGGCGCTGACATGTAGGACGGACACTGCAACCGCTAAACCTCTACGCCAATTCAAGCTGAGTGGAGATTTCCGGAACTCGCTGGATAACGGCGGCACTGCTCCACACTGGGCCCAAACGAACCTGCTCTCACGATATTCCAATCCTGACTGACTTCAAATTGTGAGAGAGAGGCAAGGGCAGCCCGCGCTTGCTAACGGCCAATGGAAATAATATGAGCGAAACACGCCCACAACAAATCACTCAGTAAAGGCACCAATGTTGCGTGCAAGGACGATCACTTATGAAACAGTGAAAAATGTTCTGAAAACCGTCCCAATCGAGTGAATGCGTGGCGGTTGACTGAGTGATACTTATTGGGAATTCCACTAGAATTCGTGGTTTCCCACCAAAGTTCAATGTCACGAGTTTGTTTAGATACAGAATCGCGCGAATTCGTGACACATACCATGTCACTAACATAAAATTGGTCGAAATTCATTGAAAGGTTCAGGATATATCACGTCCACAAGGATAAACTATGTCTACCCCATCTGACCTTCACCTTTGACCCCTTAACCTAGCTGACCAAACCAGTTCATCATCTCCTCATACTGCATCACTAACCCACATTCTGCATCACTGATTAAAGTTTGGTTGAAATCCACTGAGCAGTTCAGTAGATATCATGACCACAATAAAGTTACAGATGCACACCCACAAGGATAAACTAAGTCAACCCTATATGACCTAAACATTTAACCCCTTCCCTTCATACTGTATCACTGACAAAAGTTTGGCCAGAATCCGATGAGGATTTCGGGAGATATCATGCCCAGAGTAACCTAAGTCGTCCCCACAAGCCTTGACCTTTGACCCATTTACCTAGCTGATCTAATCAGTTCATCAACTCCTTATACTGCATCATTGGCAAATATTTGGTGGAAATCCATCGATGGGTTCAGGGGGTATCGTGCCCCCAATAGTTGTACTGACGCATGCACCCAAGCACTCACGGACGGATGGATGAAACACTTACAGTAGGTCTCCTCCACCATACGTAATTACCAGAGAGACGGGCATGGAGACACTTGAGCAGGAAGGACGACAAACACATGAGAGCTGAATGTTGACAATGACTAAGAATTTAACATACATTACAATAACAGACCGATGAGCAATGGAGACACAAGCATGAAGGATGACAAACACTTGAAAGCTGAATGTTGACAATGACTGAGAGCACAACACACCTAACAATAATAGAGGAACGAGAAATGGAAGTACCTAAGGAAGACAGGAAGGAGAATAAGCACTTGAAAGGCTGGCAGATACTATTAAGGCTACCTCTGTTAAACTTACAGAATATTAAATGGGAGAATAGGAGTATGAGTGAACTAAGGCGGCAGCAGGATGTGCAGAGAAGCTGTAATGAGTCGTGTGTGCCACAATGAATACAAAGGGAACTCATTGGGGCAACCAAAGATAACACTTGAGAAGGAACACTGGGATAACACTTGAGATAGGGCACATGTATAATACTTGAGATGGAACACTGGGATAACATTTGAGTTGAAGCACAGGGATAACACTTGAGATGAAGCACAGGGATAACACTTGAGATGAAGCACAGGGATAACACTTGAGATGAAGCACAGGGATAACACTTGAGATGAAGCACAGGGATAACACTTGAGAAGGGACACGGGGATGACACTGATACAGACCGAGGCTTGTGGCCAAAAGAAAGAGAAAAGTTTACAGATATAAAAACACTCAAACTCCTTCCCACCCCCTCTCACTAGGACATATCTCCCTTATTATGAAAAATAATTTAATGGTTGCAAAAATAAAATGTTACAAGCCATCATACATGACATGGTTAAAGAAGTCCGTGCTGTATTGTGGCATCACGTTTTGACAAGAATTAACTACTGCTTTACGGCTATTGGAGAAGACCTGTTTACAATAACAGTGAGTAAACATGAATCAACATGCCCTCGCCTTTTGGCACTGGGTAGGTATCTGCATGTCTGTATCTGAACTAGTTCGTACTGGGCAACTTTTCAATCAGTCTGGTGTCATCGGTGTGAAGCAACAAGTGTGAAGATATGGTACCTTAAAAGAGAAAACACTACTTGCACCCTACGGTTAAATGCTCGCCATGGGTAATGTTTCGACCCCAATCTACAGGGCAGATGCAAATCACGAGACAACTCGCTATCACTAAGCCGCCGTGGCTCCCTGTGTGACTATACAGTACAATAAGTACATCAGCAGACAGACATATGAACGATGTCTAATTTTACAACAGCAGAAAACACGCCAACAATTTCATTCACTTCTCTCTCATATTTATAACCAGAAAAAGTGGTGTAATTCAAATCTCTGTCTGTCTGTCTGCTTGTCTGTCTGTCTGTCTGTCTCACACACACACACACACACACACACACACACACACACACACACACACACAGGCGGTGGCTGAATCGGTAGAGAGGCGGCCTTCAGTCCTACTGGACCCAGGATCGAATCCCGGCTGGGGCAGGGAACAGTTTAAGGAATTTGAATTTCCTAAAAGCAGCGTTTCCTGATCTATCAGATGACCCGCCGACATGTCATAAAAATACCCCCGTTAATACCAATACACCAGTCCTGTATGAGACAGCCCTTGCATGTATTCAAGATGGATGGTGGGTGTTAGCGCCGAAGTGGTGACATGTGGAGGTGTAGGAGGACTACTGGGCCTTGGGATAGGTCACTGCCCCCAAGAAATAGGCCATGAAGCCTTTGCCCAGAGTCGGACACGTAAAACACACACACACACACACACACACACACACACACACACACACACACACACACACACACACACACAATGGGACGAGTATAAAACGCACTGGGAGAACTCTCCGCCATCCTTCTGGTCAATGTGAAGGTACACAGTACGAAGATAATAAAACCTTGTACATGACTGTGAACAACATCAAGTGCCAAAAGATCCAAATGAATGTTAAGATTATAGCCATCACAACGCTGTGCAGTACATCACTGCACTGCACTCCAACTTACTCCTCCCATTAATTACTTAGCCACAACACAAATGCTACCCACCTAACACCCATAAACGCACGCAAATACAATCACGATTACAGAAAAGCCAAATCTCTCTGTCTGTCTGTCTGTCTGTCTGTCTCTTTCTCTCTCTCTCTCTCTCTCTCTCTCTCCGCACACCAAAGGTTGGGCGAATTTGTCAAGCTTTTTTATCACCCTCAGGAAATATTATTGGAAGCAAACTATTTTTCGGGGAATTCATGGCACAGAGATTTAACGAGGTCATCAAAATTTATGGAACCAACTCAGGAAAGGACTGATTTAAAGCCAACTCTACATTCAGAGGGTAGAAATGAAAATATAAATTCTATTTTTTGTGTTTGCTAATTGAGACATATGATACAGCACCACACACCACCACCCCCTGCCCTGCCACTACACCGTACAACACCATTCCCTGCCCTGCCACTACACCATACAACACCACCCCCTGCCCTGCCACTCCACCATACAACACCACCCCCTGCCCTGCCACTACACCACACAACACCACCACCTGCCCTGCCACTCCACCACACAGCACCACCACCTGCACTGCTACTCCACCACACAACACCACCACCTGCCCTGCCACTCCACCAAACAACACCACCCCCTGCCCTGCCACTCCACCATACAACACAACCCCCTGCTCCGCCACTCCACCATACAACACCACCCCCTGCCCTGCCACTCCACCATACAACACCACCCTTTGCCATGCCACTCAACTACACAACACTGCCACCTGCCCTGCCACTCCACCACAAAACACCACCCCCTGCCCTGCTACTCCACCATACAACACCACCACCTGCCCTGCCACTCCACCACACAACACCACCACCTGCCCTGCCACTCCATCACACAACACCATCACCTGCCCTGCCACTCCAACAGACACCACCACCACCTGCCCTGCCACTCCACCACACACCACCACCACCACCTGCCCAGCCACCTCATCACACACCACCACCACCTGCCCTGCCACTCCACCACACAACACCACCACCTGCCCTGCCACTCAACCATCTAATATTACAACCACGTGATCATAAAATATAGCCAGACCCTGATACACCTGTCCATGTACGACACCTTCATACATCTGATCCTTACAGTAAAACACCTGACCCGGCACCTCGCACAGGTAACGGTGGACCACACAACCCCAAACCTAATACAGGTACAGTTGATCCTTGATTCAAAACGTCTACCTCCGTGTTGCTACCACAGAGTTATACATATAGAGCGCGCGTCCCTGTGTTGTGGTATGGGCGATAAGTGAAGCCAGCGGGCCCGGCGCGGCGGCCATCTTAGGATGCCCACTCTACCGAGTCCCGACCTTCCCGTACAGCTCATCATAATTCACAAATACTAACCTTTCCCGAGTGTTTTTTTGCATTATATCCTGATGTAAATAGATAGAGCAGTTATCAATATAATTACTTTAGCTATTTTAAGCCTTTTTTCCATTACTATTGCGCTCTGAATGAAGTGAGAAGAAAAGTTATTCCCGGTCCCCTTACCTTGTCTCTACGCACCATTTTACTTTGGATACACAAAAATCAACGATTAGAAGCGAACATATACCAATTTATTAATAGCATTACATTAATTGAGTGGATGGTGAGTGCCCTCACTTACTGGTTCTTAAATAATACTAACTTAGTGTTTTCCTAACATAACAGCCTCTTACTTTAGCAGTGGTTGCTTTTGCAAGATGATGCAAACGTATCTTGCAATATGCAAACACCACTGCTTTAATAAGAGAAAAAAATGTGATTATTATCAGGTGAACATTCAGACATATGGGAATTATGTGTCTTAAATGCAGTGCTACCAGTCTCTTTCAATACAGAATATGCAACTAGAGAGGAAATTCTGGGAATGTTACGTAGCTCTTTGTCATGACTTTTCAACATTTTCTGAAATATTTTCTCTGTGGATCTGCAGACAGACACAGCACTCACAGAGGGCTTTATCAAGCCGCCTTTGTCCTTAACCAGTATCGATGCACAACTTTTACCATTGTTCTTAATTTCTGTTGCTGTAAGTGCAGACAAGCAGTCTGGACATGAAATATTTCTCTTTACCATTTTAACTGCATATCCGGCAATGTAACCTACTGCAGCTTCCTTATAATCTGACACATCTGTAAAGTTTGGACAGTCTACATAATCATGATCTTGGGCAGGACTACGAGGAATGATATCATATCTTCTTGCCATCATAATATCTTCAGTTTTATCCTCTAAAGCTTTCTTCATGACACTGCTAGATGTTGCAGATGTGAGCACTTCAGTGAGGTCTTGTGCAGAGACATTCCCGTTTGACGTTTTTATTTCATGCCTCAGAAGGAGTCTCTTGTATGCTGCCATGAGGTTTAACGCAGAAGGGTTATTTCGAAAGCCACCAGATGCTCGAATTGCACAGAAAAAGAGTTCTAAGTGATCCTGTGACAGCTTCTAAGTTAGAAAGTACTGGGGTGGCTTATTTACACCTACAAACTGTTTATAAAGTGCCTGAACACTCTTAATGGCAGCCAAAAAACCAATGAAAGGTGTCTTTCTAGAAGTTTTGTACATGAGGATGTCATCAGAATTAGTGATAGTCATTAGATAAGCAAATGCTTGATCTAAGAATGACATTGAAACTACTTCTGTCTCAGGTTGAAGTGCTGCTTTCATTCCTCTAGCAAATTTGTTTCTCGAGTTCAGTACATCAAAAAGTTTATCAGCCATTTGCAGAAATTTAACTGTACCCTGACAATCCTTAAACTGTGGGAGATGTAATGAATCCCGACAGAAGATTAATGCATCAGCTACACTAGAACTCAGTGTTTGCGCAGCAAGTTTTACTTTCATCATTTGAGTGTGCCATGAAAGATGGATATCCCTGAGTTTATTTCCTAAATGAAGGCCCTCCTCTTCTTGAAGTTGATGCAGTGCTTGAATATATTTCCATTCTATTTTATTTCCTGATCCATCTTTCATTTTTTTTTTTTTTTTTTATGCGAGGAAGAAGGAACCAAAGGCCATGAGCCCGCAGTAACAGTTCCCTCCAAGAGAAAAACAAAATACAATAGAGAGCCAAATTCAAGATCCGATCATTTTGAGATGCCTGGACACACTACGTTTGAAAGACTGGAGATCATAGGCAGCAGGAAATACAGACAGAGGGAGACAGTTCCAGAGCTGACCTGTTGCATAAATGAAAGACTGGGAGTAACGGTTAACTCTTGCATTAGAGAGCTGGACAGAAAAGGGATGAGAGTTTGCTGCCAGACGGGTGCTACGCGCCCGTCGTAGAGGTGGAGGAATGCAAGCAGACAGTTCATCATGCACCCACAAACAGCAAAAGTGTTGCGCAAAAGCTTGAGCATATGACAAACGTCAAGCAGCACATAAACTCTTTCTTGAGGTAATGAAGGATGTGGAAAACTTGGGTCTAAATTCTCTGGGTTCATGGAGGCTCCTAGTTCTTTTAACATGGTCATGTGACTGGATGGCCCATCACATGTCAAAGAAATAACCTTGACCCCTACATCTGCTAGCATGTGAATACATTGACGAATGAGGTTTGCTCGCTCAGATCCAGCCAGCCCGTGAATTAAAAGGTAGCCAACAGGGAGTTTCCATGAACCATTTACACATACAACCATGAAAACAAGTGCTTCAGTAGCCACAGGAGAGGAACCATCCGTGATGCCAGAAGCGAGAACATCTTACCTGTTTTGAATTGAGCGTGAGACTGGGCATCCCAATATGGCCGCTGAGCCGCTTCCGGTTGCGTCACTTTCAAACCAGGGTGGCGCACTCTATATGTGTAACTCTGTGGTTGCTACCCCCTTCACCCCCCCCCCCGCCTTTTTTTTTTCTTCTATTTATTTATGTATTTTATCTGTACCGCTGACGCTCACGTTGTCTGACTTCCTCTCACCCCGTCTGCCTTATCCTGCCCCCCCCCCCTAATTCCCGCCATATCTTCTCTTTCCTTATCCTCCTTCCTGACTATGTCCTTCACTCTTTTTCTCCTCTATTCCTAACTCTTTCAGCTCTTTTGTCCTTTCCTCGCTATCCCTCTCCTTTTCCTTCACTCTGTCTCCTATGACTTTCAATCTCCGTGTGAAAGGCCATGCAGGGACCTGGAAGATTAGAGCCTCGCAGTGGAAGAGTGGGGGACAGAATTGAAGGCGGACACAGAGCAAGAGAAGAACAGAGAAAACAGAGACAGCAAAGGACAGGCGAGGAGGGAAGGCGAGCGTAACATTGGAGAATGAAAGAGAGCAGAGGCAAAAACGTACTGCAATAGGAAAGAAGAGGGAAAAGGGTGGGATACTGGAGAAAGTCAGCATTGACACTCTACGTGCATCCCTCCACATCCAGTATTCTCTCCTTCCTATTTCTTGCCAGACTGCTTTCAAATTACCATTATAACTTTTTTCCTCGACCCTCACTTATCTACTCCTGTCCTCTACTCTACCCCCTCTCCTGGCCCTCTCTTCCTGTCAGCCTGCTCCCCCGCTTCTTTTTTACTCCCTCCCCTCCTGTCCCCATTCTCCCGCTCTCGCCTCCTCCTCCCAATTCCCTGCACCCCCACCTTCCTCTCTCATCCCCTCTTCCCTTCCTCATTCTCTCCATTCCTACGTGTGTGTGGATGAGCAAATGAGAAGACAAGTGTTGGATGCAAGAGTGTGGAGAGGGTGGAGGAATGGAATCTCGGACCATCACTTAGTGATGGCCAAGGTAAAGCTGCAAAGAAAATGGTTGAAGAGACGAAAGGGAAGACAGGAGGAAACAGCTCCTGTGAGAAGAGTGGAGATGCTGCAAGATAGTGAGAAAATGGCAGAGTATAAGAGCACAGTGGAAGAAAGATTCAGAAGGTATGAGTTAGAGCAGATGGAAGGGGTGGAAGACGTATGTAAGATATTCACAGAAGAGATAGGCACAGTGTGTGAGGTGGTTTGTGGAGTGAGGAGGAGATGCAAGGGTGTGCAAGGGACAGCATGGTGGAATGATGAGGTGAAACGAGCTGTGGAACAAAAAAAGGCATATAGTGAATGGTTAGCGAGTTGAGGTAGGGGAGAAGATGAGAGAGAGAAGAGAGAGGTATATGTAAGCAGGAGAAAGGAGGTGAAGTGACTGGTGAAGGAGAGTAAGAAGAAAGTGGATGAAGAATTTGGGAGGAATCTGAGTATGAAATGGAGGGAAAGTTAGAAATTGTTTTGGAAGGAGGTGAAGAAAGTAAGGCAGTGTGAAAGGGCAAATAGTAGGGGAGTGAAAGATAGAAATAATAGATTGTTGGTGGAGAAGAGAGAGAAATTGAGGAGGTGGAAGAAGCACTTTGAGGATTTATTGAGTGTAGAGAGTAAAAGCAGAGCAAGTATAAGTGGCTGGGGAATGGCTGGGGGAAGAAGAGATGAGAGGAGGGAGGAAGAGATCAGTAGGGCGGAAGTAGTGGAAGCAATGAAGAAGATCAAGATGGGAAAGGCCCCAGGAATTGATGGAGTGTGTGGTGAAATGCTTAGGTATGGGGGTGAGATTGTTGTGGAGTGGATATTGAAGTTGTGTAGATTGGCTTGGGAAGAGGGAAGGGTTCCAGAGGACTGGAAATCAGGTATGACTGTTCCCTTATACAAAGGAAAAGGGAGAAAGAAGTATGTGGTAACCATAGGGGTATTTGCCTTCTTAGTGTGACTGGAAAAATAAATGGTAGAATACTTATTGACAGGGTTAGGCATATGACAGAGGAGCTAGTTGGAGAACAAGAGGGATTTAATAAGCGAAAAGGGTGTGTAGAACAGATATTTGTTCTAAGATGTTTAGTGGAGAAGTATCTAGAGAAGGGAAAGAAAGTGTATGCTCCCTTCACGGACTTGGAGAAAGCTTATGACAGAATAGATAGGCAAGGTATGTGGAAGGTATTAAGAATATATGGAGTGGAGGGGAAATTGTTGAGTGCTGTGAAGAGTATGTACGAAGGAGCTAGGGCTATGGTGAGTGGATGGTGAGCTGAGTGAGTTCTTTGATCTCAATGTGGAACTGAAACAGGGTTGTGTGATGTCTTTATGGCTGTTTAATATATACATGGATGGGGTTGTAAAGGAGGTGCAAGTAGGGCAGTGGATGTGGGGGTGGCTCTAATGAATGAGGGTGAGATTTTGAAGATTCCGGTGTTGCTGTTTGCTGATGATACAGTATTGTTGAGAGATGATGAATGGGAGTTGCTTGGTTTGGTGAATGTATTTGGGACTGTGTAGGAAGAGGAACCTGAAAGTTAATGTAAACAAGAGTAAAGTTATGGGGTTTGAGAGGAATGAAGTCACAGAATGTACAGTGAGGTTGGATGGTGAGGATATGGAGAATGTGAGTGCATTCAAGTACTTGGGTAGTGTGATGAGTAAGGATGGAACGTTGGGGGATGAAGTGCATGAAAGGGTACAGCAGGGAAGGAAGGTTGTTGGTTCACTGAAAGCAGTGATGAGAAATAGGGAGGTGAGTATGGAAGTTAAGAAGTCACTGCATGATAGTATTGCGATCCCTACCCTGACGTATGGAAGCGAGGCGTGGACCTTGCAAGAGGGGAACAAGTCAAGAGTTAGAGCAGTGGAAATGAGCTATTTGAGAGGAGCATGTGGAGTGACATGGAGGGTCAGGTTGACGAATGAAGAAGTGAAGGAACGTCGTGGGGTGGTTGTGGTTGAAAAGATAAAGAGAAATATACTGAGGTGGTTTGGACATGTGGAGAGAATGGAGAATGGGAGAGAATGGAGAATGAAAGACTGACTAAGAGGGTGTATGTAGGTGAGGTGGAGGGAGGGAAACGGAGGAGTAGACCGAGGATGAGGTGACGGGATGGAGTTGAGAGGTATATGAGGGAGGGGGGAGTGAGATGGGGGGAGGGTAGTCAAATGGTAGGTGACAGCGACTTGGAGGCGTTTTGTTTGCGGCCACCCTTTGCGGGATTGGGACGTCGGGCTATAGATAGATAGAGAGATATGGAAGATGATGTAACATAAATGAAGAAGGATCATCCGTGTTTACGTTCAGCTGATGCACTTCACTATAAACACTTTCACTCTGTCACCACTCACTCTTCCATTCTTACTCTTGCATCACTCTCACTCGTCCACCAGTCCTTGGCCATAATACTCAGAGGGCGGAAAACGAAAGTAAGAAAGTAGATGTGACAAGGCCCAAAGGTGGGGGAGGGATTCGGTAACGAGGAGGAGAAGCAGGAGGAATGACGCTGAAAATCAAGGTGATCGCAAACCAGAGGCTGTAATACAGGAATCAAGTGGGTGGGAATGAACAGTAGTGAGTGTATCAATGTGGATGTGAAAGAAGGCGGGAATGGTGAGAGTGTATACTCAGATGCCAGGCTGGGTGTGTGTTATGAGTGTAAGAATATTAACACGTGAGGGGTAGTAATGGTGACTGGCAGCTGGAATATACAGGAAGCGTGAAGTGAAGGGCGGTGAGCTAAGGTGGTGGGGAACAGGCTGGGAAAGGACATGAGAGAACAGAACGCAACGGGACGGGATGACAAAGGGAATGGGATAGGAGAGGAGAAAAAAGAAATGGGGGTAAAGAATAAGAGAGAGGGAACGGGATGGTAAGGTAAGGAAATGGGAGGGCAAGGAACATGGATAGAGAGGCTAAAAGAAAAAGAATGGGAGGGTTGGGGATGGGAAAAGGAATGGGAGAGTAGGGAAAGAAGTAAGTGAAAGGGAGGCAGTAGGTGGAAGAGAAAGAATAGTCTTGCATGTGGATAAATCATCATCATCAACATTCTTATCAGCAGCAAAACTTTTTCTCAAATCCACATGGGCTGAGATTCTCCACAATCAGGAAGAGGAAAGCAAAAAGTAAGAAAATTAAGAGGGCGTTCAGTGATGTGGATAAAAGTGGCTCTCATGAAGGATAAACGAGGACAAGTGAGGTGTAAGAGATATGAGTAAAGAAAAGTGATTGACGAGGCTCAATGGGAAGGTAATGGAGAGAAATTAAGGGTATGAAGGCGGGGACACAAGTACGGCAATACGAAGACGCAGGCAAAACACGGGGAGGGTGGGGACACAAGCAGGGAGACGGGGGGAAATCAGAGGGAAAGAAATTCATTCCCTCGCATATCTCCTCTCCGTGATCTCTTCCACTCCCTCACATCTCTCCTCTCTCACCTTCTCCCCTCCCTCACATCATCATTCTTTCTCTCACCTCCTCATTTCCTTTACTTCCATCCTCCTTCCCTCACCTCCTTCAGTCCTTCACATATCTTTTTTCTCCCTCACCTCCTCCACTAACATTCTTCTCTCTGTCACCTTCTCCACTCCCTCACATCACCATTCTTTCTCTCATCTCCTTGTTTCTTTTACTTTCCTCCTCCCTCCCTCACCTCCTTCAGTCCTTCACATATCTTTTTTCTCCCTCTCCTCAACTACCTAACACCTCTCGTCACTCTGTCACCTCCTCTACTCTCTCACACCTCTCCTCATTCCCTCACCTCCTCCACTCCCTCAATCTCTCCTATTTCCCTCATCTCCTCCACTCCTTCACATTTCTCCTCTCTCCTCCACTCCCGCAGCCTTCTCTCCCACATTTCCTCAACGATCTCTAACAGCCTCATTCAACTCGAGTTCTGTCCTTGTCACATAAGTGATCTCTTCCTGCGCAGTCTTCATGATATCCCAGTTTGGCCTTTCACTCTCTCTCTTCTGTCCTCTCAATCGTTTGTTGCCATTCTTCTTCCGACATGATCATCTCTCTGACATTTCTCTTTTTCGGTTCATTTACCACTTTCCTACAAAACAGTCCTGTATTTTTTTTTTTCTGTCCATGATTATATTTTAAGTTTCTCTCAAAACTGTTTTACATTCTAGGTGCTTCCTCTCATCCTTCTGGAAAAAAAAAAAAAAAAAAACTCCTCGCAACCCTCTTAGAAAATCAAACCCAACAGACGGACATACCTAAATAATCCTAGTAAACAACGACATGGAAAAGTTAAGTATGGAGCAGGTAGAAAAAATATTTTGAAAGGCTGTTCAATGACAATGGTGAAGGGAGACGGGCTGTAAATATGATTGGTTTTGGTGGTGTGCAGAGGAATGCGGTGCCAGGAAACATGACACTGGCATAAATGAAGACTGCTGAGAAGCGGCTAAAGTATGGGAAAGCAGCGGGGGTTGATAAGGTGTATGCAGAGATGCAGTGAAGAGAGTGGAATGTAGTATCTGTTAGAGACATGTCAGAAAGTTTAGGTACGTGAAACTGTAAAGCAGAGTGAAAACAGGCCGTGATTGTACCCCTGAACAACAAAAAAGGCGAGTGAAGTGAGTGCAAACATTACTGTGGAATAAGTTTCATGAGAGTTGTATGAAAGGTATATGGAAGAATTATTACTGAGAAAGGAAGTGCTATAACAGATTGCCCGATGAGTGATGAACAGGGTTGTTTAAGGAGTTGTAAAGGATGGGTGGATCCAAGGTAAAGAGAAGAGTATACTGAGAGGTAAGTACAGCACCCCCGAGCCGCGCAGATTCTGTGACGTCAAATTTAATAAGAGAGAGAGAGAGAGAGAGGGGGGTGGGGGTGGTGGAAGAAAACGGGAGCTTGACAGAAAACCATCTGTATGTATGGTATGCTTTTGTATTATGAATGTTCACACATGTCGCTACTCAACACACTCACAACCTATCTATATTCCTCACGTCATCATTATCTGGGACATGTGACTGGAGGAGAATTACGAAAATTTTGTTTCATTGATCTATAATTATAATAGGTAAACTACATAATGATGATATATCAATAGGGATAGCAAGTAAATATAGCTTGAGCAGGAAGATGATTATGGAAAATATCCAGCGTTGAAAGTTACACAAGAACCAGGAAGCAGAATCGGAGCCCAATCATGAGGAGACACCTGAAGGCTTTGCAAGAATGTTTTCATTTTTTTCCCTCTGTAATTTCCCTGTATAGGGAGACTTAAGATTCCCACCTCAAGTGCGGCTGTTACTTGTAGCCTTTAATTATATACCTTAACTGTTGGGTGGAGATAGTACACTTGCATCTCTCACAAGCTTACATTCAGCAAAACATACCAATATCATTTTTAGTGCCTTGCAATCATTTAAGGGGAAAAATATAAGTAATTCACATAATGTCTTATTCTTTATTTACAATACTTGTATCCCTTACCTGACATGCTTTCTTAGTTCACAAAATTATCTGTATTGCCATAGCCACCCCTAAAAAAAGAAAACGGAGTACCTATCCACAGGCAGGTGTATGTGTGACTGGCGTGTGTTGAGCAGGATGAGCTGCAGTCTGTATTAACTATGACGTCATGCGCAGACCGAGACGCATTTTAGCTCCCCCTCACCCCCCCATGAAACTACCTTTCATTCTCTTTACCTTGGGTGGATCTATCTATCTATCTATTGCCAGACGCCTTAATCCCTTATACTGGCTGGCCACAAAGAAATCGCCTCCACGTCACCCTGTCTCCCGCCATTTCACTACCCTGCTCCCAATTCGCACCCCCCTCTCTCATATACCTCTCCACTCCATCCCTCCATCTAAGCCTTGGCAATCCCCTCCCACTCTCCCTCTCCACCTCACTCACATACACTCTCCTCGTCAGTCTCTCACTCTCCATCCTCTCCACATGGCCAAACCACCTCAATGTGTTTCTCCTAATGCTTCCTATCACATCCACATCCACATCACAACGCTTCTCCACATCCTCATTTGTCAGTCTGTCTCTCCATGTGACTCCACAGGCTCCTTTCAAATAACTCATTTCCACTGCTCTCACTCTTAACCTGTGTCCCTTCAACAATGTCCAAGCTTCACCTCCATACATCAGAGTTGGTATCACGATACTGTCATGTAATAACTTTTTCACTTCCATGCTCACTTCCCTGTTTCTTATCACTGCCTTCAAGGAACCAGCAACCTTTCTTCCTTGTTGTACCCTTTCAAGCACATCACCCCCCAAACTTCCATCCTTGCTCATCACACTACCCAAGTACTTAAACCTACTCGCATTTTCCATTTCCTCATCATCCAGTCTCACTGTACATTCACTGACTTCACCTCTCTCGAAGACCATAACTTTACTCTTCCCTACACTCACCTTTAAATTCTGTTTCTTATACACTCTCTTTTCTATCGCTACTTCAATGGTCACTGCTCTGAACTGTCTGCTTGCATTCCTCCACCTCTATGATGGGCGCGTAGCACCCGTTTAGTAACAAACTCTCATCCCTTTTCTGTCCAACTCTCTAATGCAAGAGTTAACTGTTACTCCCAGTCCTTCAATTATACAACAGGTCAGCACAGGAACTGTCTCCCTCTGTATTTCCTACTTCCTATGATCTCGATCTCCAGTCTTTCAAACGCAGTGTGTCCAGGCATCTCGAAATGATCGGATCTTGAATTTGGCTCTCTCTTGTGTCTTGTTTTTCTTTTGGAAGGAACAGTTTGCGGGCTCGTGGCCTTTGGTTCCTTCATCCTAGCAGAGACAGAGAAAAAAAAAACTCATCCACTAAGCCTTGCAGCTCCCCTTCGTCTTCATTTAACAACACAGTACCATCAGCAAACAACAGTACAGGGAGTTCCCAAACACTGCCCTCTCTCATTTGGGCCACTCCAACATCCACTGCCCTACCTTGTATCTCTTTTACAACCCCATCCATATACAGATTGAACAACCATAGAGACATGACACATCCTTGTTTCAACCCAACCTTCAAACAGAAAAACTCACTCAGTTCATTATCCACACGCACTGCAGCCTTAGCACCCTCATACATACTCTTCACAGCATTCAACAACTTCCCATCTACTCCATATATTCTTAATACTTTCCACAATCCTTGTCTAACCACCCTGTCATATGCTTTCTTCAAATCCATGAAGGCCACATACAACTTCTTTCCCTTCTCTAGACACTTTTCCACTAAAGATCTAAGAATGAATATCTGATCTACACAACCTCTTCCCTTCCTAAAGCCTCCCTGTTCTTCTCCAACTAATTCCTCTGTTATTACCCTAACTCTGTCAATAAGTATCCTACCATATACTTTTCCTATTACACTAGGAAAACAAATGCCCCTATGATTATCACACACTTCTTTTTCCCCTTTCCCTTTGTACATGGAAATAAATATACCTGACTTCCAATCATCCGGGACTTTACCTTCCTCCCAGGCCAATCTTCCACATCCATTCTACTACTATCTCTCCCCCATGCTTCAACATTTCACCACACATTCCATCAATTTCTGGGGCTTTCCCCATTTTGACTTTCTTCATTGCTTCCATAATTTCCATCATACTGATTTCTTCCCGTCTTCTCATATCCCTCCTTCTACCAGCCATTCCCCAGCCACTTATACTCGCATTACTTTCATTCTTTATGTTCAACAATTCATTAAAGTGTTCTCTCCATCTGCTCACTTTTTCTCCCTTCTCCACTAGTAATCTACCATTTTTATCTTTCACTCCCCTGCTAACTTCACTGCCACCCTGTCTGACTCTCTTCACCTCTTTCCAGAACAGTTTCTTACATTCCCTCCACTTGACACTCAAATTCCTTCAAAATTCCTCATCCACTCTCTTCTTCCTCTCTCTTACTAATATTTTCACCTCTCTCTTCCTTTCTACATATAACTCTCTCTTCCATCTCTCAACTTCTTCCACGCCCCTATTTCTCATCCATTTATTATATGCTTTCTTCTTTTGTACCTCAGCCTGTCTCACCTCTTCATTCCGCCATGCTGCTCCTTGCACCCCCTTTCGTCTCCTCTTCACCCCATACACCACCGCATATGCAGCACATTTTTTTCTGTGAATATCTTGCACACACCTTCCACGTCCCCCATCTGCTCCAGTTCATATATACCCAATTGTTCCTCCATTTCTCTCTTATATTCTGCCTTTTTCTCATCCTCTTGTAACCTTTCAACTCTCCGTACATCTACTCCTTCCTCCCGTCCTTCCCTTCTTTTGTTTCTCCATTTTACTTGGACCTTGAGTCTGACCACCACCAAGTGGTGGTCAGAAACTCCACTCCCCCAACCTCTATATGCTCTTGCATCCATTACACATCTTCGCATCCTTTCATCCACACACACATAATTAATCATTCCTTTCATTCAGTTCACCATCCACCCTTCTCATCACTCACCATATATACTTGTGGATCATTTTGTGCTTGAAGAGGGTATTGGCTATCACCAACCCCCTCCTGGCACAAATGTCCACTAAAGCACTGCCATTCTCATCTATCTCAGCAGGCACACCCCACTCACCTACTACTCCATCCACCTTCACATTCCCTACTTTACCATTCATATCACCGATCAAAAACACTCTCTCATTCCTTTCAAACTTTTCCATTCACAGGTCCACATTTGTCTAGAAGTCTTCTGTCACTCTGCTTGCACAATCTTGCGTTGGCGCATACACGCACACAATTGCCCACATTTGTAGTCCAACTTTCAGTCTTACCCACACAATCCTTGAGCCAACTGATCCATACTCTCATATATTCTTCTTCTATCTATTATTCACAACAATAAACACTCCTTCTTTTGCCTTCTCATTCTCACCTACTCCTGCATATATACCCCATCCATACTCCCATTCTTTCACACTCTTACCTCTCCATTTAGTTTCAGTTCATCCAAATACATCCACTTTCGCACCCTCAAGCACCTGGACAGTCTCTCTCTCTCTTTCACCTCATCATTTGCACCAATTACATTCTAGGTCGCCATCCGTGTCATATCCTTTATACGGTCCTTAGTCGTCATCTTTTGGTCAGTCCTGGTGCGCGGCTTGTTGTTCGTATTTTTAGTTAGTTGTTTTCCGGGGAGGGGCACTAACCCTCCGCCAACTCACTTGCTGTCACGTAGGGAACATGTGTCGGTTGGTTATAAGTTACCACCAAGCGTTGTAAATGATTCCCTGGTTTACAGGAAATCATTTGGCTTGCCACTCGATGTAGAGCTACCCTTAACACAGGGTACCACTACACTAAGTGGGTGGATGATGGGTGCCCCACCTAAGTGGGTGGATCCAACATGTATAATGGGACACTTAGAAGGGAAGGCTTGTGAGAAGGAATATATGGTATTTATGGCATTTGAGGATCTGGAAAAAGCATGCGGAAACGTAAATCAGAGAGAGATAATGGAATGTTTTGGGTATGTATGGTGTAGATGGTAAGCTACTGACTGCTGTTAACCTCTTTGCTGTGGTGTGTTATTTTTGCCACATTGCTGGTGTGATATTTAAGGGAAAAATGGGGTGTTTTCCTCAGTTATTTTGACACACATGTATGTTACCTATAGATGGGGAAATGAGAGGCAGACTTTAGGAGTGAGGACACCTGGAGGAAATTGTAAGGAGGCCGAAATTACCAAGGATCTAACAGGGGAAAATGCCGACCTGAGAGAGGTGAAGATGACCTTGAGGAAGAGGAAATTACAGAGAACCAACCACACAACAATACTGACGAGGAACCAACCACACAATAATACTGACGAGGAACCAACCACACAATAATACTGACGAGGAACCTACCACACAACAATACTAAAGAAGGACCAACCACACAACATACTGACGAGGAACCTACCACACAACAATACTGACGAAGAACCAACCACACAACAGTTCTGACGAGGAACCTACCAAATAAAACTTTTTACAAGGAGGGGGAGAAGGAGGAAGGCAGGCGGTACAAAAAACGCGACTCTCATCCTTCGATTTCCATTTCTGCTGACAATGCACTGAAAAATTATGACCAGAATCTCACCCAAAATACTGTCATTTGAATGTATAGGATATGGCTGGTGAAGATGTTTGTGCTGGTGGTCTGGCTTTGGATGGTAATCAATGGTGCCTATGTGTGTTGTTGTTGTTGTTGATGTTGTTGTTGTGGTGGTGGTGGTGGTGGTGGTGGCGGCGGCGGCGGCGGCGAAACTCCTGTGGCGGAAAGGTGGCAGTGGAGGTTGAGAATGATGGGTAGCACAGGCAGAAGAAGTAGTGGTTAAGTGGGAGGAAGAGGGTAAAGGGAGGAAGAGATGGATATAGATGAGGGATAGGGGGGTTGGAAGTTGCTAATGGAACAAAAAGTTGAAGGAGAGTGAGAGAAGACGGTCAGGGATAGAAGTGAAGTTGGGATGACACTGGGGAGGTGAAGGAGAGGTGACTGGCAGGGCAGGGGAGAGATAGGGGTGAGGAAAAGTCAGTAGTGCGAGGGTTAGGGTGTGTGGCATCAACACAAATAACAGGAGTGACGGACGCCCGTACTCCATCTCCAAACGCCGGGTGGTGGACTCTTGTCAAAACTCATTTATCTTTGTCTCTCGGTGCGTTTTACAATTATTGTTACTTTTCTTCCCAACAATACCGTCAAGTATTTCTTTCCACCAGCAGGTCTCCATCTCCTATTATTTCAACATTGAGACACAAATTGTACTAAAAGACGCAAACAGACTGAGCAGATTAATTAACTCGTAGTAAATATGAAATTTATTCACAAGGATGGCAGAGCCAGTTAACATCCATTTATGCTCCTTGGTTCGATGGCGCCATCTGGGTAATTCTTCTTGAAACCATAAAGTGATACTCGCTTTAGGAGGCACTCACTGTAGTGAAGGACGGAAAATTGCAGTTTCTATAAGCTATTCAGTACGATGGTACCTTTCAAGTGCTCTTCTTGTCTTTGCCTTATTTATATTTCTCTGAGGGGAGACATCAAGAATAAATGATGGAAATAACATTTCTGTTTCAAGTTTGTTACAGTTACTTACCACTAACTGTAACAGTAATCAGGCTATATCACATAAGACTAAACAACACCAAAGCCATTTGGTCAGTTAAAAAATATAGACATGCTAGAATCTGAACATCAATAACAGAACAATTTACAGGAGATTACCTTTGAGAATTCACTTAATAATATTTCACATACCTTTTTACCCACTCTAATTAACCTAATTACCGGTCATTCCCTTTTCAAAAACGAGATAAACCTCTCCCACTTACCTCTCGTCAGTCACAGGCTATGTGTGCTTTAACAGAAAGCTTTGGATAGCGCTTACAAAACTTTCCATTGCAAGTGTTGTAAACTTCTCTCATATCCAGTGTATTATTGAGTACCATCATCATTTACATCCACTGTAATTATACAGTGGCTAAAGAAGGGTCCGGAATGTTTGTGTGGGAGGGAGTAGTGGTGGGAACTGAGGACTGGAGATAATAGCACCAAGGGGGAAAACAATGGCGTCATTACGAAGGATGACGAACAGACTGATGGCTGGAGGGTGAGAGCTACAAACACAACATGACACTGTGTGTGAGGACGAGGATACATATATACAAGTGAATAAGTGCCATACCCTGATGGTGGGTGTTAGTAGGCAGGCTTAAGATGACAATCACGGATGGGGAAGCAGGAAATGAGATGGATGGGTGAGTAGGAGTGGGTAAGATTTTGCATATTAGTTACTGTAATCACGTTTTAACAATAGGTCATACATAATTTGCCAGTAAAACATCTGTACCACTCTGTGCCAACGTAAGTGAAATGGGGTAGGGTGTTGAGAGGTAGGATGGATTGGCCATTTGAGATTGAGCTTATATGCAAAGGAAAAACATACACCAACAATAATAAAAATAAAATACATAAAGAGGAGACAGTTAGGATAACTGATATCCAAGAGTGAGCATAACACGTATGAAGAATAGCCTCGAGAGATCACTGTGGTGAAATGATGTTCAACAACACACTAACAAGTTTAGGGCTCGTCGATAACAGAATATTATTACAATAAAGACCTGATGAATGAAGTAAGTGAAATGCGGCAGTGATCCCATGGTGTGATCATGGGAATGAAAATACAATACATTTCGGAAGACATGAGTATAAGAGGGAATCAACGATGAAATTATCAAGAGAAAAGGGGGAGGCGGAAGCTACTGAAAAATGTGTTCTGTTTTAGTGGTGGAATTCCGTAAATACGAAGCAAAAACAGGTATTAGGTCAAGGTGATTAATACAGATAAGAAAAGAATGGCGCTGGAGGAGAGGGATGCCTTCCCACGTCCCTCAGTAATGCCGTTCTTTACCAAAAAGGATTATGATATGTGAAAGACGTGTACATGGTGAAGCTGTGGTACTGAACCTGGTGATAAGGAAGCAGTAAAAGGCGTCCTATAATCAAAGATATGAACCCCGAAGAGATGATGCAAAGATAGACAATCCTTTCGGAAAATCACTTCTGTCTCCAGATTACTGACCAACAGTACCGTTATGGAAACATGGTCCAGATTTTATTATTCATTCTTACAACCTTTAATGATTTTTGTCAAGCTGGTAAAGGCCAAATGTGCTGATGAAATTAAACGATTTCCATTAAACGTTGAAGGTTATGACCTCTTATTTATAAGTTAATTTCACTGCCTCCTGACGGTTTCATACAGCTTTGACGAGGCCTTTGGTAAACATGAAGTTTTGTAAGCAGACAGTTGCTTGCCTCCGGTGCTAATATTCTCTTGGCCATCGCAGCTTTCACAAAACAAACTCATCGATTCCATATCTGATGGTACGCTTTCCTCAGCAGGTGTTTTACGAGGAATAACGCGTGGTTATTCACTGACGGAGGATATATAATTGGAGGTTTCATAAGGTCACAACACCGTATTTCTTTTGATTCAGGACTCTTTCAGAATCTTGGGCATGCGACAGACTAACCAAATTCAAGTGTCCCGTGATACATGGGTTCATCCTTAGCCTGACACCAGTTCTTATTCAGGGACACTTTCCATCTTCTGCCTCGTGTCAGGTGTCTGCTGGCATACTGGCAGCCACCGCCAAGAAACATACCACCGCTGCCATTACTTGTGAAGCGAAATGACTGACGGTTTTAGGAAAACTTTATTGTACCCATGCTAGCCACACACGCACGAATCTTTGTTGCACCACTTGTGACGGTGTACCATCGGCCACTCCAGCTGACAAACAACATGATTAACTATACCTTACGTGATGGCAATATTTCCCCATGGGTTCAACTGTTGGCTAAGTACACAGGATTACAGGTGGTGTCATGACACAAAATATTACAGTATGTGAAACAAGGTTATAAAAACCAGGTAACGTATGTGATAATGTAATAGAGGAGGGAGGTGGTGTCCTCCATGACCTCGCCTCAGGGACTTTCTGTCCCTTTCATCCCACGCCTCTGGCTTCCTTTTATGCTTTACTGTAGTAATTCCAGGTCAGTCTGCCTCCGAATTCTCTCCTCCTGCCTCCCGTCCCTGGCTTCCTGCATTAGCCTACCGCATTCTATATTTTCACATCCTCACTTCCCCTCCAAACCTCCAACTATACTGTGCTCAGATAGTTCCTTCTCACACACCTCACCCGCTATCCCCAGAACGGTCTTGGAGAGGGTAAGGGGGACTAAAGAAAGATGGAAGATATAAACGAAAGAGGGTGCGAAGGATAAAAGAAACAAGAGAAGTGCATGATGAGAGAGAGTGAAAAAGAATGAAGAAGGACGGTGATAAAAGAGGGAGGTGAGAGGGTAGGAAAAATAAAACTATGGCCTGGTAAAATATTATGATGAGTGGTGGGGAGGGAGGCTGTTTAGAGAGGTGATACAAGGGAAGTGGCAGGGTAAGGGAAGACAGACATGGGAAAGGCAGTGCAGGGTGAAGGAGTGGAGGGAATGGAGAGAAAGGGAGAAGCGAGGTGTAGTTAGTGAAGTAAAAAAAAAAAAACAAAGATAACGAGGATGTGGAGCAGAGAGAAGAACAAGATACAGGGAGTGAAGATAAGGAGATAGGCAGGAGAAGGAGAGAGAATGAAGAGAAAGAGAAAAGCGTGGGAGGAATAGGAAGTGAAGGAATGGAGAGAGACAAGGGAAGGAGCAAGTGAAGAGGAAGATGATGGAAGTAGAAGGAAGGTTGATAATGATAGGAAATTAGGCGGCATCATCATCATCACGTCACGCGTACCATCTCTGGGCAGTAACCAACAAAATCTGGTGGAAATTTCATATGTTAACACGTTATCGGTACGGCTGAGGAATTTGACTGGAATGTTTAATTTTGCTGCAGCGAAACCAATCAGGATGATAAATGTGAAAATACAAGTGTAGGAATATAAACCTGTGCTGAAGCAGAGATGTCAATAAATGAAGATATTACCGTATATTTGGTTACTGTTCAGGTGAAGGGTTTTGACGGATATGAGGCGGGATGCAGGGGAAGGAAGTGGCCCAGAAGACACCAGAGCGAAAATGGACAAGGAAAGGACGAAAAGAAAATACAGTGAGTATTTATCTTTCCAAAGGGTCGCACTCAGGTATTTAATGCTGGCTGACGTCAAGGGATTTTACTACTGCCGACGGAAAGATTTAGGTGATGAAGGGTAAAGGGTTAGAAGTACACTGGTAAGCTACAAGGAACATAAGACATTTCCTCCACTTTTGGTGACACAGTGAACAAACAGATCTGGCAAGGAAGCAGAACAGCAATGGAAGATGGAAGGACAGATTTAAGAGTGACAAAATGGAAGAAGGTGGATGGAAAAGAAAACTACGGTAGATGAAAAGAGTATTTGAAAAAAAAATGTGATGACGTGAAGGCAGCACTGTGGGAAGTATGAAGGAAAGGCCTAGTTATAAACACTTAATTCTGCTGGAATTCTGTTGTGCTATGACGTTATATTATTCATGAATTTACCTGTAATCTTTAATTTCACTGCAGCAAACCAATGTTTTTAAAAATCCATCGGAAGAAACGTTATTGCTATTGCAATAGTGAAGCGGAACGAAGACATTAAATTTCTAAACCGTACTTAGTTAATAATGGAGTAAGATTAAAACAAAACTGGGGGGAATAAAATTCATTTTATATAAAAACGTCCAACTACCCGCAGCTGCGATAACCTTCCAGCCAGACTCAACATTTGACATTTTTTTCTGCCATCGCTTGCCCGCTCTGCCCCGTCCTCAAACAAGGCCACCTGCCTCACCCCCTGCACACTCTGGCCCTTCACCGACCAGTCCCCTTCACCCCCAGGGAGATGGGAGAGAAGTGAGAGAGTTTGGAGAGAGACAGTGGTGGATGGAGGTGAGAGAGGGAGATGGGAGAGATGTAGCAGCGGTTGGAGAAAGACAATGGTGGAGGGAGGTAAGATACCTGTAGGGAGGCGGGATAGAAAAGGCAGAGGTTGATGTGAAACAGTAGAGGAAGCTTAGACACAGATAACACTGGGGGTGCAGTGGTGAGGACAGGTTGAAGGCAATGACAGAGAAAATGAAGAGGGGAAGGCGCAGTGTAGGAAGAATAAGTAATCAATGGTGGAGGAATGCTAGAGAAAGGTGGGGAAGGTATAGACTGCTTTAAGTAACAGCAAAAACTGAATTTAACCTCTTCAGGATTATGTGTTATCGGCTTTAGTTTTATTGCCTATGGACAATTTAGCTCAATGTGAAGTGATTAATGTAGACTGCATTATATTCCCCTCCAGTTCGTATACTCTCCAAGGGAGAATAAGGTAGTCCGGAAGGAAGAATAAAACAGAGTTACGGCATCAGGTTGAAAGTGTTAATACCAGTTTGATGGCCTATATAGTCCTGAAGTCTGGAAAGCCGAGGTAGGAGGCTGAGCTCTTGCCTCTCTTGACGGCCAAAACAGATATGCATTTGGGAAGTAACGTGATTCTCTGCAACTTAACGAGCACTGAGCTGTGCGAGGAAAGCTCTTATAAAAAATGAGCATTTTCTTTTACTGCACCAGAGTTGTACGATAGATTACCTTTTTCCTGGTGCGTGCTAAATGCTCTCTATGAATAAAAAAACATGCTGATATCGCTCCTATTGGCACAAGGTGACATACTCTGATAGAAATACTGTAGAGGCTGTGAGACAGGAGGAAAGTTACGTCCCTTAACAATCTGAAGTTGAGGTGCAAATGACAGTGTGGTCTGGACCTACAGTGTGAACGGCTAATACATGACAGCAAATAGCGTGAGGCGGAAACCTGAGCTGGGGGAGAGGGAGAGAGATTTGGTGAGGCTTCAGGACACGAGGAGACAGGCGGCGGAGAGGGCTGATGGCAGCCGTCAAGGACTGATTGATTATTTGGGTTTTTGTAGCCGCGTCAACAGCTCGGAGCAGCCAAGGAACCGTCCGGGGGAAAAAAACGGAGAGAAAGGGAGAATGACACCTGTAGTAAGAGGTACGTTACGTACAGCAGGGTACGGACACAGGGAGGGATCCGTGAGGTGATGAGGGGATGACTGAAATAAATGAAGAGAATCTGTAAGTGGTAATATGAATGAAGGGATTAACAAGTGGAACAAATGTATAAAGGAAGAGCATTATGAATCTCTCTCTCTCTCTCTCTCTCTCTCTCTCTCTCTCTCTCCGCTGCAGTACTTATTGACTCTATATTTCCTTCATTTTTACCTACAGCATTATTCTGATAGGCACGCTCGCAGCACCAGTCTCTCTACACATTCTCACCCTTGTCCTATTCAGTTTTCTTGTGTAAGAGTAAATCGGTATTCTCGGTTATTTTGTACACAGCTGTTCAACTGTACAAACAAAGCCTCCTCCTCTCTTCCCTCTGCCTACAACATCTAGGTTTCCAAAGCCAAAGTGTCCAATATCTCCTAATAAATGGTTCTTTACCAAAGATCCTTGTTTTACTTTCGTTAAAAAAATAATAATAGTAATTGCAGGTTCGTAGCACTGGGTTTCTGTTTTTTTCAGTAAGTTTCGTCTCCTCTCCTGTGAGGGTGGGTGGATAATAACATAATTACTGAAGAAAAACGTTTGTGATACTGGTGGAGCGAAGGGCAGAAGCATAAGTGGCAAGGTGGAAGAGACCGAGGTGGGAAGACAGTGGAAGAAGGATGGTGAGGTAGTGGTAGAGGGTGTGTGGGGAAAACACTGGTGATGGCAGTGGTGGAGGAGGGTTGGTGGGGATAACACTGGTGGTGGCAGTGGTGGAGGAGGGTTGGTGGGGATAACACTGGTGGTGGCAGTGGTGGAGGAGGGTTGGTGGGGATAACACTGGTGGTGGCAGTGGTGGAGGAGGGTTGGTGGGGATAACACTGGTGGTGGCAGTGGTGGAGGAGGGTTGGTGGGGATAACACTGGTGGTGGCAGTGGTGGAGGAGGGTTGGTGAGGATAACACTGGTGGTGGCAGTGGTGGAGGAGGGTTGGTGGGGATAACACTGGTGGTGGCAGTGGTGAAGGGTTGGTGGGGATAACACTGGTGGTGGCAGTGGTAGGGGAGGGTTAGTAATCTTTATAATATATCTTACCTAACATTACGCAAAACTTCCTAGTTAGGATAATCACACGCTCTAGTCCCACGCTGTTCCAACATGCGCAATACTGGGCAGGAATGACCGCACCGTAATGTTACATAAACAATAAATACGAAGTATCATACACATACCAAGAGGGAAGCATCCACTGATATCCAGCCAGTTCTTACCTGAAAGAGGAAAAAAATGTTTAGCTGATGCATGTTTATCATGACTGACACTAAGATGATCTTTAAAGGGAGGGGAAAACAAACACAGAAAGCACTTGAAAGGCTGGTGGACGCGATGAGAGTCACTTTGAAGACGATTAAATGTGAAAATAAAAGAATGTCTGACCCAAGACGGCAGCAGGATGTGGAGAGAAATCCTTAAATCGTGTGCGCCACAATAAACAGCAAAGGAACTACTGGGACGACCAGATAACACTGAAATGCAGCACGATCATAACACTGATACTGAAGGAGGCTTGTGGCAATAAGGAAGAAGATTACCATACGAAAACACCTGAAATTCTTCCCAAGCTTGCAACATGAAAGAGGCCACAGGAGGGGAAGCAGCAAGGACAGGGGTGAGAAGTAAAGAGATCATTTCATTGCGTCCTATCCACACTAACACCATCATCACATTAAGCTTTACTAGGGTGATCCCCTAATGATGTCACCATAAATTTAATTCAACAAGCTGGATGGCAGTATGGCTAGATGTACTCGTGTCTCTCAGGGTAGGGTAGTTTCTGATGGGTGTATGTCTGGTGAAGGTTCATGTATTATGCTATTTGGTTGGAGGTTTTGATGACTGTGGCAACTGTTCTATTGAATGTGTTTGTGAACTGTGGTGTTGGGTGGATGAGAGGGGGAGATGATGCTGAGATGCTTTGTGTAGTGTTGGGCAGTTGTTCGTTTCTTGTACCTTTGTGGTGGGGTCGACGTAACGAAGTTCCAAATGTGAGATGGATTTTGAGATGAAGCAATACAATAAGTGCTTCTCATATTCACATTTTCTTATAATGGAAGTTTTTTTTTTTTTTTTTTTTTCCCTCGGGATCCTTGCCTCCCTCCTTCCCTTCCTTCATGCACCCATTTCACACCCTCCCGTCATAAACAAAACCTTCACAGTTTCTTGATGATATGATTGACCCTCACCCACTGAAAGTTTCTGATCATTCGAGGGAATCCCTCCTTGAGCAGATCAAAACTCCCTCCCTCCTGTACACGCTGCCGTTCAGCATATTTGTATCCATTCATACTGACTGTATATCGGAATGGTTACCTGATGACTGTGAGAGAATAGTGATTTAAAAGATTGTGGTCTGCCATTGCTGGTTTATGCGAAAATACTGTGTCCACAAGAGACAGGTAAAAGCGGTTATTCAAGGCGTCCTATGATAATAAAGAAACAAAAGACATAATAAAGATGTGACAAGGAAATCAGGAAGCATGTGACAAGTTATGCTAGCAAACTGACCAAGATCATTTTATGCCAAGTGAAGGAGAACGTTGAGTGGATGAAATGGAGGTAAGAGTCTATATTTTATGGAAATGTGTCTCTTACCGCATCTAACACGGTAAAGAGAGAGAGAGAGAGAGAGAGAGAGAGAGAGAGAGAGAGAGGCACAAGGATGCTGACACGGTGTTTATATGTAAGTACGGTCGCGTCATAACATCCATTAGCCCAGCTATAATGAACACCAGCCTTTAGAATAGACGCTATGAGCGAGTGTGGGGGCAGTGTGTGGATAGTCAGGGACGAGTAAGGGACGAAGATACGTCGATCCTTGGATTTACTAGACGGAGACTTCAAATGGGGGGAGTTCAAGCGATATGCGACTCCACGTCCATCCCGTGAAAGTGTTACTGCTGTGAGAATATTACGCCTGTGAGGGACTAGTGTGGTGTACACACTACCCACACACTGATACTGTAAGACGAGAATTGGACCCGCCACAAGTGAGTTGCCCTTGCTTACTTTAAGAATTCTTATTGATCGGCACGTGGTTCATGTCACGACATAATCCAATTATAAATGTAGGAAAGTAAGGACGATAATTAAAGCGATATGTGTATACGAAGTAAACTTTGGTAAATTGTAATTATGTGTATGACCAAGTGTTATAACAATGGCGAGTGATGCTGTTATAACATACTGAGATAGTAAAATTGCAATTCCAGGTATGACCGAATAAATAGTCGGGTCCAGCTGGGCGGGTTTCATTACCCCGTTTTCCCCTCCAAGAGTGCAGGCGGTTACTGTGTTTATCCTGCCTGCTGCCACAAATCAGCCAGTGTGTGCCAGTACCGTAGCGTTCATCACTTCACACATCTTGGCAGGAACTGCAGTTGACTACCTAGGCCTTCCTGTTGCCACGAACTAACCAGTGTGTAAGAGGATAGTTTCATTCGCCACTTCATGCATCCTGGCAAAAAGCTGACGATCACTTAGATGTATTATACGAGTATGCAGGATACAGGCAAGCTCCAACACAGTCTGCACAGGTTCTTTCAAATCCAAGCTGTTCTAAGCTGTGTGTTACTGTCCCGTCCTGGTCTTCCCCGTCCCGTTCATTTTTCTGACTCCAGCCACCATCATTAATATCATTTTAATGATAATTATCAGTACCATAACTATCATAATAATTGTCCGTTCTGTCTACCTAAATTTCCCTAGCTACCTTTTGAACTGCTTTCTCCCTGTGTCTTCGGCTTCCCTCCCTCTGGCCACCTTAGTGACTCGCCCCCTCGCCCTACACCGAGCAACAACTGCACCAGATCTATTGATCCTCCACAGCCTGACTCTCTTTGATCCTTCTTCAGTCAGAATAAAAATCCAACACTTTCATATCACCACAACGGCACCAAGGGTCTGATGCCTTTATAAATGAAGCCTTTGATTTTAGGACAGAGGCGTACAATTCAGTGGAGTACATAACCACTGTTACACTACAGCGAACACACCAAGGACATCACAGCCACTGAATCTGATTCGGCAAGAAAGTGGAGTATGTTGTTAAACAACTACCACCAGGAACCCTTGTGTATCCCAGCTTTATACGGTAATGAATATACTGTTACTGAGCTGCCAGTATTTACCAAAATATCCTACTTTGTTGTCCATTTCGGATTAATGGTTTACAGGTTTCTTTACTACACACAGTGATTTCACTGATGACTGTGGTTTCCCGTACAAATACTTTTTTTTAACGACGTTTTATGAGTAAAACTAGATTACTGTCGGTTAGGCTGTCAATTTGTGCTACACTTTGCTAATGAGGTAGGACGGATGAAATCAGTCTGGACTGAAATGGGTAAGTTAGTCTCGGTCAAGTTAGGATTGGGTAGGACAGTGTGTGCTGCATTACATTACAACCGTGGGCTAGTTTAGGTTATAACTGGGTTAGGTTAGGCTATGAGTGTGGGTTTAGTTAGCAAATGACTGGATTAGGTTAGATTATGAGTGTGGGTTTGGTTGGAAAAGGATTGGGGTAGGTTAAGTTGAGAGCGTGGGCTTGGTTACCAAATGACTGGGTTTGATTAGGCTATGCGTGTGGGTCTAGTTATCAAATGACTGGGTTAGTTTAGGTTATGTAGCTTTGGCTAGCAAATGACTAGGTTAAGTTAGGTTATGAGTCTGGGCTTGGTTAGCAAGAACTGGGTTAAGTAAGGGTATGACTGTGGGCTTGGTTAGAAAATGACTGGGTAAGGTTAGGGAATTGCCTTGGGTTAATCAAATTTTTGTGTGGGGTGGGCTTGATTAATTTGGTATGACTCCTGGATCGAGTCCAGTCAGAGAGAGAGAGAGAGAGAGAGAGAGAGAGAGAGAGAGAGAGAGAGAGACAGACAGACAGACAGACAGACAGACAGACACACACACACACACACACACACACACACACACACACACACACACACACACACACACAACATACAAGTAAGGGTCAGTAATGAAACCACTGGTGAAACTACTGACTAGGTTTTCCATAACCAATCAACGCCCTTTTGTGATAAATCATGAGTCCTAATTACCACTAGTTAATATGGCCAGCGTTATCAAATGACCTGGCAGGTGTGTAGCACATTACTTCAACAGATAAATAAAACAAAATAATGAACCTACCACTTTGGAGAGGCAATCCAGGGTTATATCCAAACGGTTAATGCAAGTCGGTCATATTTTTATGTCATTTGTGAACAAAAATATCTTCATCGTATTCGTAAGCCTATAGTTGACCTAGTGCAAAACACTACGGCTACCGACTGAACCTTTAGTATCACCGAAGGACGCACACATTCAACAGAATCATGTGACAAGGCAGCTAAAAAAATCCTATTTTTCCTTTTTTGAAAGTCTGCTAATATATTTTCACATTCCTCACATTCATCTGGAATTATACAAGTCCACGCAAGGAAAAAGTGCAGGAAAATACCTCTGTCAAGTAACTTGGTTCACATGTAACTATAGTCCAAAATAAAAATCCTCACTCATCCCAATACCAGACACTTTTTCACAGTAAAAGAGAATATTGTATTTCCCGTTTCAAACCAGTTACCGTGTAGATTTGAAAAAAAAAAGGAACCGGGGATGTCTGGGACTGGGTGAGCATATAATTTTACTTTGCCATGTACGGTAAGTGCTGGAGGTGTTACTGATATACATAAAATTATAATCCTATGTTCTGAGGAAATAAAAAAAATCCAAAATAAATTTCCTAACCTTAAATTACACTCTGCATGATCATAATGTAGAGACCCTTGTACACTTACTATGGTAACTCCTCATCCTAACACATCACAAACTCTACAGTAACAGGGTAATTAGGCCTATAATATCAATGACATCATCTGGCATTAACTAGAATTAAATCCCTAAGGGCATCCAAGTAATTTGTATGTTAAATTCCAATACTCCTTTTCATTCCTTCCACTCATATAAGGACTGGGTTTCATCTCTAAGTTCCCTTTAACGATTGCCTCCTTTTCTATGCCGCGTTTCTCTCTCTCTCTCTCTCTCTCTCTCTGCCACTCATCTTGCCACTCAGGATACCCTCCACACACAACAGGTACGTGCTCTCCTCTCCTCTCTTATTCCCTACTCGTGAGCCCTCTGCCACCTCCTCACCCCCATTCACACTACCACCATCCCACCTACCACACTAATTGCCACTCCCTCACCACTCCTTCACAGTCACTGTCACCCTTTTCACCCTCGCTGCTACCTCCCTTCACCTTTCTATCTATCTATCTATAGCCCGACGTCCTAATCCCGCAAAGGGTGGCCGCAGACAAAACGCCTCCAAGTCGCTCTGTCGCCCACCATTTGACTACCCTCCCCCCAACTCACCCCCCCCTCCCTCATATACCTCTCAACTCCAGCCCTCCACCTCATCCTCGGTCTACCTCTCCCTCTCCCTCCCTCCACCTCACCTACATACACCCTCTTAGTCAGTCTTTCATTCTCCATTCTCTTCACATGTCCAAACCACCTCAGTGTATTTCTCCTAATCTTCTCAACCACATCCACATCCACCCCACAACGTTCCTTCACTTCTTCATTCTTCAACCTGTCCCTCCACGTCACTCCACATGCTCCTCTCGAGTAACTCATTTCCACTGCTCTCACTCTTGACTTGTTCCCCTCTTGCAAGGTCCATGCCTCGCTTCCATACGTCAGGGTAGGGATCACAATACTATCATGCAGTGACTTCTTAACTTCCATACTCACCTCCCTATTTCTCATCACTGCTTTTAGTGTACCAACGACCTTCCTTCCCTGCTGTACCCTTTCACGCACTTCATCCCCCAAAGTTCCATCTTTACTCATCACACTACCCAAGTACTTGAATGCACTCACATTCTCCATATCCTCACCATCCAACCTCACTGCACACTCTGTGATTTCATTCCTCTCAAACACCATAACTTTACTTTTGTTTACATTAACTTTCAGATTCCTCCTCCTACACACTGTCCCAAATTCATTCACCAAACCTTGCAACTCCCATTCATCTTCACGCAAAAGTACTGTATCATCAGCAAACAGCAACACCGGAATCTTCCCAATTTCACCCTCATTCATTAGAGCCACCCCCACATCCACTGCCCTACCCTGCACCTCCTTTACAACCCCATCCATGTATATATTAAACAGCCATGGAAACATCACACAACCCTGTTTCAGTCCCACATTGAGATCAAAGAACTCACTCAGCTCACCATCCACTCGCACCATAACCCTAGCTCCCTCGTACATACTTTTCACAGCACTCAACAATTTCCCCTCCACTCCATATATTCTTAATACCTTCCACATACCTTGCCTATCTATTCTGTCATAAGCTTTCTCCAAGTCCATGAAGGCAGCATACACTTTCCTTCCCTTCTCTAGATACTTCTCCACTAAACATCTTAGAACAAATATCTGATCTACACACCCTTTTCCCTTCCTAAATCCCCATTGTTCTTCTCCAACTAGCTCCTCTGTCATATGTCTAACCCTATCAATGAGTATTCTACCATATATTTTACCAGTCACGCTAAGTAGGCAAATCCCCTTATGGTTACCACATACTTCTCTCTCTCCTTTTCCTTTGTATAAAGGAACAATTATACCTGATTTCCAGTCCTCTGGAACCCTTTCCTCTTCCCAAGCCAATCTACACAGCTTCCATATCCACTCCACAACAATCTCACCCCCATACCTAAGCATTTCACCACACACTCCATCAATTCCTGGGGCCTTTCCCAACTTAATATTCTTCATCGCTTCCACTACTTCCGCCCTACTGATCTCTTCCTCCCTCCTCTCATCTCTTCTTCTCCCAGCCATTCCCCAACCACTTATACTCGCACTGATCTCACTCTCCACATTCAACAAATCCTCAAAGTGCTCCTTCCATCTCCTCAGTTTCTCTCTCTTCTCCACCAACAATCTATTATTCCTATCTTTCACTCCCCTACTATTTCCCTTTTCACACTGCCTTACTTTCTTTACCTCTCCAAAACAATTTCTTACTCTCCCTCCATTTCACACTCGATTCCTCCCAAACTCCTCATCCACTTTCTTTTTACCCTCCTTCACCAGTCTCTTAACCTCCCTTCTCCTGCTCACATATACCTCTCTCTTCTCTCTCTCATCTTCTCCCCTACCTCTACTCGCTAACCATTCACTATATGCCTTCTTCTTTTGTTCCACAGCTCGTTTCACCTCATCATTCCACCATGCTGTCCCTTGCACACCCTTGCATCTCCTCCTCACTCCACAAACCGCCTCACACGCTGCGCGTATCTCTTCCGTGAATATCTTACATACGTCTTCCACCCCTTCCATCTGCTCTGTCTCATACCTTCCCAGTCTTTCTTCCACTATGCTCTTATACTCTGTCATTTTCTCACTATCTTGGAATTTCTCCACTCTTCTCACAGGAGTTGCTTCCTCCTGTCTTCCCCTTCGTCTCCTCAACCACTTTCTTTGCAGCTCTACCTTGGCCATCACTAAGTGATGGTCCGAGACTCCATTCCCCCACCCTCTCCACACTCTTGCATCCAACACTTGTCTTCTCATTCGCTCATCCACACACACGTAGTCTATCATTGCCTTTCGTTCAACAAGTTCACCATCCATCCTCCTCATTACTCTCCATGTATACCGGTGGATCATCTTATGCCGAAAGTAGGTGTTGGCTATTGCCAACCCCTTACAAGCACAGATGTCCACCAAAGCACTTCCATTCCCATCTACGTCAGCTGGCACACCCCACTGACCAACCACTCCATCCACTCATACATTCCCAACTTTGCCATTCATGTCTCCAATCAACAGCACGCTCTCGCTCCTCTCAAACTTGTCCATACACGCTTCTACACTCGCCCAAAACTCATCTTTCACTCTTGCCACTCGATCCTCTGTTAGGGCATACACACATACAATCGCCCACGCTTGTATACCTACTTTCATCCTCACCCATACAATCCTTGCACCCACTGTTCCATACTCTCTTATATTCTCTTTCCACTTCTTGCTTATCATCAGACATACTCCCTCTCTTGCCCTCTCATTTTCATTGACTCCCGCACATATACCTAAACCATATTCCCATTCTCTCAGCCTTTCACCTTCCCATTTAGTTTCAGTCAATCCACATATATCCACTTTTGCATCCTCAAGCACCTGAACAATCTCTCTCTCTTTCACTTCATCATTCACTCCTCTCACATTCCACGTTCCCACCCTCAGAATGTCCTTTGTCCGTTCCTTAGTCGTCAATGTATGGTCCGTCCGGGTCCGAGGCGCTTTGTTCGCTTTTTTAGTTAGTTCTTTTCACGGGGTGGGGCACTAACCCACCATCAACCCTTTTAGTCGCCTCGTACGACAAGCAGGGATACTGGGGGAGTATTCTTGAAACCCCCCTACCCCCAGGGGGGATGCAGTGTAGGTGTCCTGTGGTCCACTGGGTTCACGTAGAAATGTGCCTGGGGTTACAACTATTACCACTGTTACTAAGTACTATTAACCCCCTCTCAACATCAGTCACAGGAACCCCCCCCCCCCACCCTTATACGCGCTGCTGCCTCCTCACCCTCACTGTCCTCCTCACCTTCTCTGATCTTTATACTTACTGGCATCCTCGTCACCTCACACTCACTTTAACTATCTCACCCCATCTCACCTTCACACTCGACCAGTCTCGGCAGGTTTTAAACATCATCACCCGCACCACCACCATTCCACACCAGGCTTCGCTCTCTATGGGTAGTAACCACAGGAATCCGATGGAATTTTCTTCAATAAACATGGTACTCAGGTGAGAAATTTGGGAATTCTTAATTTTGGTGCAATATGATGGAATAATGGAGGAATTCAACAGCAGATCTGAGATGAGAATGATCTCAGACAAGATATTGCATTCTTGGGTATAATTATTCAGGGGCAGCATTAGAGCTCAAGTGCTGTAATAACTTAAAATTATCTGTTGACGCCGGAAACTATTCAGTACATCAGTAAAGCGTACTACTCGATTATGTTGGTCATTTCATAGATGCTGTTTACATCCACTCCTATTAAAAAAAAAAAAAAAATGGAAACCCAGCTTTATAATTTCTGGGGTCGACTTGAAGATGACTGATATCCCATCTATTGAACACCGATGATATTTTGACTGCTTGACAATCCTGATATTTGTACTGTTTCCATCAAAATTCAGCCATTTCAGCCAGGAGTCGATCAGAACTTCTTAAAATTTTCATAGTGATCATCCCGATAGAGGTCCGTCATTATGCTAACAGTCAACAGAAGTACTCAGTAATATTCTTTACTCTGCAAGTCTGATACTAAGCGGAAGCGGCAAAACACACAACATTGACACCTTCCCCAAATGGATGCTGATTGGCCTCCAAGGAAAATCTTCAGCAATGAAAGGCTAATGTCCATATCCCACATTGTAATAGTTGACTCTACGGATTCGTGTCACCACATTTCACTAAATGTTCAACAGGTGGCGCGGAGAGGGACGCCGATGCACCTGGACGGAGGACATGCCTGGTTGCAAAAACGTTACTCAACTCCTATCCACCTCCACACATGCGGATAACGGGCTGCAGCGTAGGTGTCCTGTGGTCCACTGGGTTCACGTAGAAATGTGCCTGGGGTTACAACTACTACCACTGTTACTAAGTACTACAATACATTGTACCGTATGATGTTGACTCCATGAAACTCTTTAAAAGACCTAAATCCAGAGAGTGAAAAGGGTGTCTTGGAATATATGTCAAAGGAGCGTTCGTAGCAAGCTACATGTAAACTGGCGATGAAATGAAGGAAGAGCACGATTTTGAAAACTGAAACTGAGGCAATACAGTTTGGTCTCCATGTTAATGTGGACACTATAATAATAGATGTGGATTCTGCAAGACGGCCTTGCATAATGGTGGCTGATTTAACGAAATAGATCGGGAGGTGAGTCATTATCAACACTACACAGCTCCACTATAACATTCCACCATGGTAATTTTGGATCATTCACGCTATTTTAGGTTCAGTTAGGTCCGGTTACGTCCGGTTAGGTCATTTTTTTTTTCAGTTAGAGTAAATCCAGTTCATTTAGGACGCTTCAGTCCATCCCGGTCAACACTGACATCCACACCGCATATAACACCACACGAAATGTAAGGTGGTGGAGATGCCTGCCTGTGTGGCTGTACCATCCGACAACATTTGTAAAAACACGGCATAAAATTATTGTTGTGACAGATCGTGTTGGCGGCTCTTTTGACACACCAAACCAACCTTACGAAAAAGAAACTGACAGACGGAGACGCAAACTTTCAAGTGAACGAGAAAGTCTATTTTTAATCAAACTTCTTGGCTTCTAACAAGAGCTAACTCAAAAAATCTCGGTATATATTCAGAGTTTCTGAAAATTGGATATCAAACGAGAACTACAGATCCAGCCAAGCATTAAAGAAAGAGAGTGTGTGGGTGAGCGACAATAGTGAGACTGAGTCTGGGCCTAACAGCTGTACTGACTGCCAAGGTCTGAGGGCTGTTCTGTCATTACCCACTGTTTACCTTTGCTGAAAAAATACACACTACGGGTCAACAGGAGGAGCAAGCTTACCAATACCTGTGCAAGACAGATGCTGAGAGAGAGAGAGAGAGAGAGAGAGAGACAGACAGACAGAAAGAGAGAGACAGAGAGAGACAGAGAAGGGAAAGAAAATGTATGCTGCCTTCATGGACTTGGAGAAAGCTTATGACAGCATAGATAGGCAAGGTATGTGGAAGGTATTAAGAATATATGGAGTGGATGGGAAATTGCTGAATGATGTGAAGAGTATGTACGAAGGAGCTAGGGCTACGGTGCGAGTGGATGGTGAGCTGAGTGAGTTCTTTGATCTCAATGTGGGACTGAAACAGGGTTGTGTGATGTCTCCATGGCTGTTTAATATATACATGGATGGGGTTGTAAAGGAGGTGCAGGGTAGGGCAGTGGATGTAGGGGTGGCTCTAATGAATGAGGATGAAATTGGGAAGATTCCGGTGTTGCTGTTTGCTGATGATAAAGTATTGTTGAGTGAAGATGAATGGGAGTTGCAAGGTTTGGTGAATGAATTTGGGACAGTGTGTAGAAGGAGGAATCTGAAAGTTTATGTAAACAAAAGTAAAGTTATGGTGTTTGAGAGGAATGAAATCACAGATTGTACAGTGAGGTTGGATGGTGAGGATATGGAGAGTGTGAGTGCATTCAAGTACTTGGGTAGTGTGATGAGTAAGGATGGAACTTTGGGGGATGAAGTGCGTTAAAGGGTACAACAGGGAAGGAAGGTTGTTGGTTCACTGAAAGCAGTGATGAGAAATAGGGAGGTGAGTATGGAAGTTAAGAAGTCACTGCATGATAGTATTGTGATCCCTACCCTGACGTATGGAAGCGAGGCATGGACCTTGCAAGAGGGGAACAAGTCAAGAGAGAGCAGTGGAAATGAGTTACTTGAGAGGAGCATGTGGAGTGACGTGGAGGGACAGGTTGACGAATGAAGAAGTGAAGGAACGTTGTGGGGTGGATGTGGATGTGGTTGAGAAGATTAGGAGAAATACAGAGGTGGTTTGGACATGTGAAGAGAATGGAGAATGAAAGACTGACTAAGAGGGTGTATGTAGGTGAGGTGGAGGAAGGGAGAGGCAGGGGTAGACCGAGGATGAGGTGGAGGGATGGAGCTGAGAGGTATATGAGGGAGGGGGGGGTGAGTTGGGGGGAGGGTAGTCAAATGGTGGGTGACAGAGCGACTTGGAGGCGTTTTGTCTGCGGCCACCCTTTGCGGGATTAGGGCGTCGGGCTATAGATAGATAGATAGATAGCTTGTGAGGTGAGGAGGAGGAGGAAAGAAGACGGTAAAATAAAAGGAACATGACCTAGCGTACCCATACCTGTCAGTCGATTAGGGTCTATCTGACTTTCAACACAAAGTGCCATCATTACACTGAGAGAAAGTCTACCTATTTGTTTATCTATATATCTACAGTATGACCCGAACACTCTATAGGTTGGCCTCGACAAAAGGAATCCAGGCGTATACTTTGGGATACATGCACAATACATTCATCTGAACACCGCAATACAAACGAAAGCTTCCAGGGAGTAGTATTTAGTGGAGAGAGGTGGGCCTTTTCACAGATGGTTAGAGTAGTATTCCTGCCACACCATATATTTATATCACTTTCCGATGTCCTTTCTTGTCCCCCTAGTCATGCGTTTCGTTCAAAATAATTAATGGTACCTTAAATGCAATACAGAACAGCATTTTCTCTTGTATTTTACGGTTAAGGTCATTCTCTCTTGTTTTGCTGCATATCCGAGACAAACATTTTACATTATCTTTCCTCGCGGTCCAACAGGCCAGAAATACAAAACTGCTTGTCATTTCCAATTTCCTCCTCACAGGACCTCCCTCCTGCCCCACCACCCTCCCTTTTCTTTCCTACTTCACAGTATCATTACCTTTCTTCTACCTGCTCTCATCCCCCTTCTCTCCTATTTCCCACCTCGTCCTCTGCCTGTCTCCATCACTACACCAGACACCACAAGCACCACACCATCTCCGCCAATAAAACGAGTATTCCACAAACCTCTTCTGAATCAGTTCATTATATTATACACTAACATAATCACCTACAACACAACCACTACACCACAAAACACAACACCGTAGCACCACCACCACCATCACCATTACACGACAGTGTCCCTTCACTGCACCCTAGCCTAACATCATCAGCATCAGGTTAACCTATAAGCCTTAATTACTTTGCCCTTCCACTATCATGTTGTAGCACTGAGTCTTAATATAAAAATACCATTAAACTATAAAGCACTCAGAAAGTGCATACCTCCACCAATGCCATTGCGGGATCCGGATCCGGATCCGGATCCGGAACGTCCCCAAAATGTTTCAATTCTTTCTTGGCCGATGGCCCACTCTTCCACAGATTTTCAGTGAAATTCATGGAGAACATTTGGAGATATCGTGTGAACAAACAAACAGACAAGCATCAGTGAATACACTGTCTCCTTCAAGTCGTTGGCGGAGGTAATAAAATTCTGCAAGTACGAAACTTGGAGAAGGGAAAGGAGAACTAAAAAAAAAAAAAAAAAGGAAAGTGAAAGTCATAAGGGAGAATAAAAGAAGTAAAATATAAGCCTGACAACGTGAGTGTTGTTGGTCCTTGAGATGCCATTTGTTGGAGTAGGTTATCAATATCATTATCTAATCAGTGAGTGAAAAATAATGACGGTAAATCACGAAGGAATGTGCATAAACCAGTACCGAGGGGCGAAAAGAGGAGATCAGGTGCTCGTAAATAGTGGGGGGAAAAGGAAAATGATCATGTCCTGAATGATGATGGTGAGTCGAGGGAGCGACAGGCAGTGTTTGGCCTGGGAGCATCATATGATGATAAGTGGTGGGGAAGGAGGCCCAGTGGGAGGTGGATGTGAGGTGGGAAGCAGGGGGGGGGGGAGGATGGAAAGGAAGGGGAGGGAGGGAATTACGGGTCAGGGGATAAAGACATGAGGAGAAACGGACGAAAGGAGGAGTGAACTTGGGAGTATAAATAACTGTGTGTGTGTGTGTGTGTGTGTGTGTGTGTGTGTGTGTGTGTGTGTGTGTGTGTGTGTGAGAGAGAGAGAGAGAGAGAGAGAGAGAGAGAGAGAGTGAGAGAGGATGGAAAGTGGAGAGAAATGTACAAAAGATAAAAGGAATGCTAGAAAGGGAGAGGTGAAGAGTATTTTCATGGAGTGGAAATCAAAGTGAAGGAAGAATGAAGCAGGAACCCCATCCCGTGGCCTCTGTCCACTAAACCCAAATCAACCCTGTCACCCTGCTGTCCCGGCCCTCTCAGTGACCCGCACACCAGAAACACACGGGGATTATTTCCTTTGTGGAGCAAGAGCACAGGGGGAATAAGACCTAGGTAGAGGTAGAGGGAGGGATTAAATGAGCTGAACTGGAGAGAGATAAAAAGGAGAGGGAGACATGAAGTAAATTAGTGGAAGGGTAAAAATAGCAGTCTGGCCCGGCCCTCCAGCCCACCTCCCCTGGTTCCTTGTACGAGTAATGGAATTAACTTCGGTGAAAACTCTGCGCCGCTTTAGCATTTTCCTTCAGAGGTGAATTATGATAATGCTAAAGACTTGGAGGACAACGAAAACAAGAGTGGCAAGGAGACGGAGGGAAGAGGATGGATAAAATGGCATTAATATACAGTATATGAAGATAAGTAAAGGAAAGTGAAGTGATGAATAAAGTGGCGTCAGTTTATGGTGTATGGTAATAACTGAAATGGCCACCTCACAGGACTTCGGCCAAAAAATAACAACAAGCCATAATGGCTAGCTTTGTTCCTCCAATCCAGCACTCTGCCTCCAGAATCAAAACTTTTATGACGAAGACACTGATGCTTGCGAGATCAACTTACAATACACAGTTCTCCCAAGTAAAAAAAAAAAAAAATTGTGTTAGGTGATAATGTTTCCAGTATTCACTGGGATTACCACTAGACACATGCCAGTGTTTGTAGCAGTTATTCACTCAGGATGTAATAACGCATCTGAAGCAGTAGTACGGTGCCTGTAGTATGAAGTGTTTTATAAGTATTTGTTACTCTTTTTAAGTATACAAGTTGGTGTTGACACAAGCACCAGGAATGAGCTCGTACCTTTATCCACGCCTGCGTCACCAACACTGCCTCTCAATGAAGGTGGGAAAAAAGCAGCAAGAAAGAGAAATGAAAGTATAATCAAGAATGAACCTTCTTGGGCCTGGAATAATCATGTGTACGGACGAGAAATGTTGTAGTAATCAAGAAAGTAGCAGAAAGTGAAATTAGAAATCAAATGAGAAAAAAGACAAAGAACGAAAACAAAACAAAAAATGAAATAAGGGGAATGAAAGACGGTGCATAATATGCCTGACAAAAATCTAGACTCTGAAAATGTAGAGGTTCGAAATATCCCACAGATTCAGCACCACTTCTCATTCACTCACATCACTCTATCTCCTCTGAGGGTCAGCATGATACACGGAATATCAAACGTGAGAATCCAAAATACTTGGACTTAAAATAATGTAATCCAGTGTTTTGGAAAGTGAATTTGGGCAGAGGGACGGGAAGAGGAACTTTTAAACCTATTTTGCGACAATGAATTGCATATGGCAGTGATGTAATACTCATTCAAAAAATACCAAACCGAACCGTTTTTACGTGGAAACAAATTCTACCTCCGTTTCTCATTTTTTCCAAACTTCCAGAAATATGATATATTTCTCTGGGTTTAAATTCCAGAACAGGACTTCATATCTTCCATGTGTATTCTCGGTGAAGTATACAGAGAGATCAAGACAGTAATCTACTGTTTAATTCCTTCCTGGCTATGACCTCCAGTTTTTCACACATAATGTGTCCAGCACCTTAGCGGTATATGATTTTGACTAATGCATCCTTTTGACTGCTTTTGGAAACGATAGGGTTTGCATAAAAAGAAAATTTTGAGGTCGTCTAGTCAGTTCACAAAACCACGCAGTGAAGATCATGCACTATGTTTTATGTATTGTTAGTGCATAGGGTTTTCTTGTTTACTTACGGACAAGTACTGATCCAATTCCCTTTGTCAGTGCATAAGGTTACTGTTTTTAATATTTTTTACGTTTACTTACGGATAAGTACTCATCCACTTCCCTTCCCTACGATAAACAGCGAGACACTGAAAAGGACTTTCAATGCTTAGTGATGCGATCTGAACCCAACAAATTAATCAGATTACTAGGGTAAATGTTGATAGTTGTTACACTAAATGTCGAACGATTTTCTTGTGCCTAAATATACATCTGAAATGCCAAAAACTCTGCATAAAATAAAGACACGAAAAAAAAGGCCACGACTTCCAAGAGTTCAGCGTAGACCCTTCCCTCCGAGATGGGGCGGTGAATAATGACCTAATTAAGGACCCTACAATTAGCAGAATTAATCGAAAGTCATACATTTTGCTGTGCGTGGGAAATCATTAGTAAGCACACACACACACACACACACACACACACACACACACACACACACACACACACACACACAACCAACACCAGAGCTATATCAGCACTAGACCTCAAACTACTACGACCTCTTTGCTACCATCAGGCTATATAGGCAAGATGTTAGTTAGGCTACTAAGAACAGCACCATCAAGTGAGTAACAATGTTATCAGACAGTTTGGTTTCATTCGAGGAAACTTGCACACTCGTACAACTTCAATGTGATGTGGTATCATGAAATTCAATGAGACTTTTGTTATCAGGCAGGAACGAGCGTCCTTGGTTAATAGCTACATGAGCCCTTAGGTCTGACAACACGTAGCCATAACCCTAGCAGAAAGGGTTAGGGATCATCTTTCAGGCTACAGTGAATCGCTATAGTTGTGCACGCGGGAATAAATTAAGGTGAGGAGGATGTGACGGAGAAAACAGTATTCTGGTTACCGGGACTTCCATTTCATAGATGTGGCAGCGGCTGGTATATTACTCACCCACAAGGCCCTTTCACAACATCAGTGAGCACCTGTGTTGTCTGAGCATGGCGGGGGAAAATGTGTGGACAAGATCGTGTTGATATGTTTCTAGTCTACGGTTTTTAGCGTGTTTCGTCACTGTGGTTCGATGGTGATCAGCAGCATGCTCAGACACACAGGCTCAAATTGATTTTATGAAGAGCCTTTAGCACAGTATACAAGCATGAAGACATCAGTAACTAAATAAATATCTGTAACATCGATTTTTAATGAGGAAGAATTTCAATTTTCAGAAAGACAGACGAAAAGCTTCACTCTTTATCCTCTGAGAGCCAATGTTCACGCCAAAGCATAATAAAAATCACCAGAACAAATATCTAAGATGAACAGAAAAAATAAATCCTCCTACCAAGGGGGAGGCCACCATAGACCAGTCACAGCAATATGACTCTCCCCATCCATCCACCCTCCCACCCACCCACACACACACACACACACACACACACACACACACACACACACACACACACACACACACACACACACACGCACGCCACATCATTCATATCACTGAAACGTGAATTATACAAGTATTATTAATGAGCCTTAAATTGTCTTGATCAGAAAATAAAATCAAGCGAACCAAGAAGGGTCACTCAAAAAGTGCGACGCCTGCCTATCAATTGGTTTACAAGCCGAGCCTTTGACACTGCCCTGTGACCCTGACTTACGGTACGGCCTATGGCGCTTAAAATCATACTTTATTCTTGCCTGACTCCTTATCTTTTAACTAATTTTGGTCCAAATCAGATGAATACTAAGCTGTCCTTGTCTTATGGCCGTGACTGTTGATCCCTCCTGGTGACTCTGACCAACGTCTGATTGTTCCCCCAAACAAATCCCTTCAACTTTGCCTTACCCTAAACATTTCTACAATGTATGGGTGTAAATCACACAAAATATGTTTAAATTGATCTTTTCATGTGACCTTGACCTTTACTATACTGTTCTAAAAAAAGGCAGTATGTCTACCCTTTGGCTGATCCTCAACTCTTTCACAAAGTTTGGTCTAAATCAGTTCAAAACTGTTACTGTGTTCCCGCATAGACACACTAGTCGAACGTTTTCCTTGCCTTAAGACCTTCATTTCTGAGTAATTGTTCTCAGTCGTATCCCTTCGTTTTTGCATTACCCTTAGCCCTCCCACCAGGCTTGGTATAAATAGGATAATTTATGTTTAAGTTGATCTTGCTGGCCTCTTGCTTCTCCGATTACCCTCTCTCTCTCTCTCTCTCTCTCTCTCTGCATCTGAACGGGAAGTAAAGAAAGAAGAAGCAAGAGTGAAGAGGAAGAAGGTATGGTTAAAAACGCGGAAAAGGAGAGAAGGGAAGGGTAACTGAGAAGCATAGGAGGGGGTGGGGGAGCCTGCCTGGAGGTGAGAGGGGTAAGGAAAGTTAAGGGAAATGCGGAAAAGAAGAACAGCGATGAGGTGACTACGATTTAAAGAAAACTGGAAGGGAAAAGAGAAAGAAGGTACAACGTTGGAAAAGCCGTCAAAAGGGAATATTTGGAATCCCTTCACTATGTTGGCGTTCGTGTGTGTGTGTGTGTGTGTGTGTGTGTGTGTGTGTGTGTGTGTGTGTGACAGATTAACAGACAGACGGACAAACAGACACACAGACAAACAGGCACACAGACAGTGAGTGAGTCACGAGCTAATAAAACTGGCACTGTCATCGAATTCTTGATATTGAGTCATTTAATGGGTGGGTGTGAAACAGCACGAAAATGGAGTCTTAAGACTACCACAAAAAAAGATGATACACTCATTAATTAAGAACGTTTGTGGTAAATAAATATATAGGAAAGATAAAATGCACCAAAACACAATGTTAAATCTTACAACCCACACTTCCTTTCCATATCAATAGCCTGGATCTGGGTAATGCGGACTAAAGACAGTGATTACCTCCTATATCCACCTCTCCTTTTCCATTGTCTTTCCTTTCTGTTATTATCTTCCTTCCCTTCTCTCCGTTTTTATTCTCTCTCTCTCTCTCTCTCTCTCTCTCTCTCTCTCTCTCTCTCTCTCTCTCTCTCACACACACACACACACAACTGAAGTAACCACGTAGCCAGTCTGATATCTGGGGTTGCATCGTCATCATAATATTAACTCTGTCCCATCAACAAATGGGGAGGGAGGGACCCAGCAGCACGAACAGGGAAGCAGAGAAGAAAAAACCTGGGTGTGGGTATAGCAGGAATCCCGGGGTTTCGAGGAAAACGAATCCTACTCAGGTATTCCCAGTGTGTCGTCGTTGATGAGACTTATAAAAGGACGGCATGATGTGGACAGTGAAACGCAATTCCATCTATGACGACAGTTGACTATCTGAACTCTATAAAGGATGAATTTCGGATACATGTTCATGAAATATCATACACATAAAACACTAAACCACTGAATGTCTGAAGACAAAACAAAGGTGGAGGACAAATTCCACTCAGCCATCGCAAATAACAAGAAGCCCCGTGAGACACCGGTCATGCTCGTGTGTGAGTGACAATATGGAGGATGGGTTTGTATGTCACTGACCACTCACTGGAAAGATGCTACATGAAATGATCTCGAACTCTGGTGCATCAGTGTCAGCTGTGTTTGATGCGTGTCATTGGTATGTGATTAAATATTCCGAGTTTTGGAAATAGAAACAGAAGCAAACATTATTAAGGAAGTGCGGTTCCATATTGTCCCCTTCTAGACGGGTTGTGGGAAATGAGCTGATTATCGATGGCAAAAATCTAATGGTGACACATTAATCACGTCACCAACGACCCGGCAGGTGGTGGAGTGGTGAAAGAGCAGTGAGTGGTGAAGACAGTGGAAGTGGTGGAGTGGTGGGGGAGGCAGTGACAGGTGGCGGTGAAGGCAGTGGCAGAGGTGGAGTGGTGGAGGAGACAGTGACAGAGGTGGAGTGGCGGTGAAAGCAGTGGCAGAGGTGGTGTGGTGGAGGAGGAAGTGGCAGAAGTGGAGTAGTGGAGGAGGAAGTGGCAGAGGTGATGGTGAAGGAAGTGACAGAGGCAGAGTGGTGGTGAAGGCGGTGACATAGGTGGAATGGAGAAGGCAGTGGTTGAGGCAAAAAAAAGAGTGAAGCGAAGGGGGAAGTAATGTCAGAGATCGAGTGGAGGATGAGGTAATGTCAGAGATCGAGTGGAGGATGAGGTAATGTCAGAGACTGAGTGGAGGAGGAGGTAATGTCAGCGTTGGAGTGAAGGAGGAGGTAATGTCAATGTTGGAATGGACGTGGAGGTAATGTCAGAAGTGGCGGAAGGAGTCATACTAAAAAATAATAATAATAATAATAGTGGGTGATGGATCCAGCAGTGACACACATGGATTAACTGGAATGGTGGAGGAAGAAGTACAGTGATGGAGGACCCTGTGACAAAGGTTGTGGATGAGGCTAATTTACCGTGGTAAGAAAGGAGACGATGGTTGAGAATTGGATAATTTCACTTAAAAATAGGGGAAACACGGAATGAGTGAGGTATGCAAACGTATTGGTAGAGGGGTGTGAGTGAGGCAGCTACATAGTTTGGATTGCGTGCAAAATACTGAGATCCTGGAAAGATGTGGAGCCAGAGTGTCAGTTGATCAAAGGAGAGAAAAAAGTGTGCTGAGGTGACATTGTAATATAATGACAGGTTGTAAGTTCTGGGGTACAAGGAACCATGGAAGGACACGAATGTATGGGAAGTGGATATGTAGGAAATTAAATATGGACGAGGAGGAACTGACCAAAGACGTTAAGTCGATATACATAAAATAAAAGACAGACCACCTTTTCAACTTGCCAGTCATCCGAGTATAGAATTCATTTGAAACATTTTGTGTGGTTGATTTCGCTTATGGGCTAGAATCAAGGAATTCAAAAGGCTGTATGAGTAAATAAAGGTGTGGCCCATTTTCACTGGAAATTCTTAGTATAATTCTCCTGATTCTCATTCCCGTTTTCTTTCTTCTTGATCATACCCACCCCACGTATAGGAGTAGGAAAGAGGGTTGTTTAATGATGATGATGATGATGATGACTGATGATTTTGGATGATGGAAGAATATGGATGACTGACAACGACGACTACGACGATGATGACAATGATATGATGATAATGATGATGCTGATGATAATGTGGTGGTGGTGGTGGTGGTGGTGGTGAAGGAGGAAGATGGTGATGGCGACAACTTTTTCTGGTACAAGGCACTGCATTCATATGCCGTATACTGACCATCAATATTCCTAAGTGTTCAGACTAACACTTGGCAAACACTCCTTCACAAGTTTTATAATGTGCCAGGAGAAATATCATCTACGGTTGACCTCAGTATTGTCAGCGTTAAGACATGGCCAGTAATTCTGCAACCACATCACTCTTGGAATCAACCCAGCAGTCCTCTCTCCCACCACTCTACAATGCAACACTCCCCTCTTTACACGTGCACCCCATCCCCTCCCCATTCCAGGATCCCACCTATTTTCTCCACGACACCCTCCCCTCCTTAACTCTACCATGGATCCCGTCCCAACCCTGGCATCCTAATCGTTTTTCTACACTTCCGACCTTAAAATCGTTTTTGCAAAACACAGTACAGAGGGAGGGTGGATAGTGCTTTTCCTGCACAGCTTCTGACAGGAAATTGCAAAAAAAAATTGAGTAACTGTGGGTAACAAGATGTCCTCTGAACAAGGCGAGGATTATGCGATACTTCGTCATTGGGACCCTTGTCAGGCAAGAGGTAGAGTGTGTGATAATACTAGGTGTAGACCAATATATGCAGTTTTCTTTCTACATCACAGCCTATGCACAGTACCTACCCTCCATAATCCCTCCCTATTCACTTTGCTCATAGCTGTGTGTGGTATGAAGTGAGAGAGAACAACACAGAGTGAAATTGCAGGTGTAACAAAAACGGAAGGACACCCTATGAAGAATGGAGATACCACTGGGGAACAACCGGGATTAATACGAGAGAGGGGAGGGACCAGATTGCGAGGAAGGAAAAAGAGTGCGATGCAAAGAGAGGAGGGGAAAAGAGAACGAAGATAGAAAGCGAAGGGTGAAAGAGAAGATAATGAAAAAGGAAGTAAAAACACAGGAGGAATATTGAGAAAAAAAATCACCATCGTTATCACCATTAAGATAACTTTATTTCTCACTAATATACTGAGTGGTTAGGATCCAGAACCAAGAAAAGGGAAGTAAATACAGAGCACATCACAGAGTACAGGTAGCCAGTAAAATAATCCATCATCAATTAAAGCTTCAAAATTCATTATCTCATTTACAAAAGTAAAGCTACAGTAAGTAAGTAGGTGTCGAAGAATAGGAGCTAGTGAAACAGTAAAATGAAAGGGAAAGACAAGAGGACGGCTCACAGGGGTAGAAGCACTAAGGCAGGAGTAACAAGGAGTACGAGGACGAAATATTAACTGAGTGGACGGAATGAAAAGATGGACAAAACACTACACAAGGGAGAGACAGAAAAAGTGTAGAACATGAAGAAAAATTGTACAAAGAATAAAATTAATAGAAAATGATTCACGGGTGAATGGAACCAACAGGATTTTCAGCGAGTGAAAAGTAAAGAGAAAAGGAAGAAAGTAAAAGTGATGTTAGAACCACTGTTTCTGTCCACGAAATCAAGCTAACACATTGTCACCCTTCGTCACAATCTTATCCTTATCACAGTGTCATCCTACTGTCCTACTGCCATCCTGCTGTTCCATTGTCATCCTGCTGTTCCACTGTCATCCTGCTGATCCACTGTCATCCTACTGTCACACTGTCATCCTACTGTCTGCCACGCACCCGTCCCACTGTCATCATACTGTCTGCCACACTCCCGTCCCACTGTCATCCGACTGTCCCACTGCCATTCTGTTGTCACACTGTCATCCTACTGTCTGCCAAGCTCCTGTTTCGCTGTCATAATGTCACGCTCATCCAGCTGTACTATCATATTGTCACATACCCTATTATATTTTTCTATGGGAGGAAGAAGGAACCAAAGGCCATGAGCCCGCAGTAACAGTTCCCTCCAAGAGAAAAACAAAATACAATAGAGAGCCAAATTCAAGATCCGATCATTTTGAGATGCCTGGACACACTACGTTTGAAAGACTGGAGATCATAGGCAGAAGGAAATACAGACAGAGGGAGACAGTTCCAGAGCTGACCTGTTGCATAAATGAAAGACTGGGAGTAACGGTTAACTCTTGCATTAGAGAGTTGGACAGAAAAGGGATGAGAGTTTGCTGCCAGACGGGTGCTACGCGCCCGTCGTAGAGGTAGAGGAATGCAAGCAGACAGTTCAGAGGAGCAGTGACCATTAAAGTAGCTATAGAAAAGAGATAAAGATGCAACAGTGCGGCGAAGAGACAGAGGTTGAAGGGAGTCAGTAAGAGGAGGAGAGTTAATGAGACGAAAAGCCTTTGACTCCACCCTATTGAGAAAAGCTGTATGTGGGGAGCCTCCCCACACATGAGAGTTGTACTCCACACAGGGGCGGATAAAACCCCTGTACAGAGTCAACAATTGTGCAGGGGTAAAGAAAGAGCGGAGTCGGCTTAGCACACCCAATCTCTTGGAAGCAGATTTTACAAGAGATGTAATATGATCTTTCCAAGATAAGTCCCGAGTAAATGAAACACCAAGCATGTTCAAGGATGATGCAGGATTAAGCTGAATATTATTAAACATTAATGGGTATACCTGTGGAAGATTTTGTCGGGTTGATAGGTGTAAGAACTGAGTCTTAGATGCATTAAAGACAACCATATTATTTTTACCCCAGTCAGAGATATGAGCCAAGTCAGACATTAGGTGTGCCATAGCCTCATTCCTTGTTTCTTGAAGTAACTGTTGAGATAGGCGTTGCGGGAACCGAATGGAAAGGTGAAGGGTGGAGTCATCAGCGTATGAGTGGATAGGGTTAGATGTACAGCTTAGAAGATCATTGATGAATAAAAGGAAGAGAGTTGGTGATAGGACAGAGCCCTGAGGAGCACCACTGTTGATAGATCTAGGAGAAGAACGATGGCCGTCTACGACAGCGGCTATAGAACGACCAGAAAGGAAGCTAGCGATGAAGGCACAGATAGAAGGATAGAAACCGTAGGAGGGCAGTTTGGAAATTAAAGATTTATGCCAGACTCGATCGAAAGCCTTTGAGATATCAAATGCAATGGCAAAGCTTTCGCCAAAGTCCCGAAAGGAGGATGACCAGAAGTCTGAAAGGTAGGTGAGAAGATCGCCAGTGGAGTGTCCCTGACGGAACCCATACTGACGATCGGAAAGAAGGTTGTGATAGGAAAGATGCCTTAAAATTTTTCTATTAAGAATTGACTCGAAAACTTTTGAAATACAGGACGTTAAAGCAATTGGGCGATAGTTGGAGGGTTGGGAGTGGTCACCCTTCTTTGGGACTGGCTGAATGAGAGAAAACTTCCAGCAAGAAGGAAAGGTACAAGTTGACAGACAAAGGCGAAATAGTTTGCCTAGGCAGGGTGTAGGCACAGAAGCACAGTTCTTGAGAACAACAGGAGGGACCCCATGAGGCCCATATGCCTTGTTAGTACTGAGGCCAGTAATGGCAGAAAATACATCAACTGAAGAAATTTTAATGTCAGCCATGAGGAAGTCAGAGGGGGGAAGTGATGGAGGAATAGCACCGGAATCGTCTAAGGTGGAATTGGAGGAGAAAGTCTGTGCGAAGAGATCTGCTTTATCATTAGAAGAAATAGCTACAGAACCATCAGAGTAGATAAGAGGAGGGAAGGATGATGAGGTAAAGTTGTTAGAAAGATTTTTTGCAAGGTGCCAGAAGGAGCGGGAAGAATTCGAGTTGGAGAGTTGAGAGCATTTAGTATGGATGAAATTATTTTTAGTAGAGCGAAGAACAGACTTAGCACGATTCCGGGCAGAAACGTAAAGATTATGTGATTCAGGGGTGGGTTGGCTCCGGTACTTTTTGTAGGCCTTCTCCTTGTTGCGGACAGCATTAGAACAAGCGTGATTAAACCAAGGCTTTCTTGCGTTAGTCAAAGGATATGAGAAAGGAATGTATGCTTCCATGCCCGAGAGAATAACCTCTGTAATGCGCAAGGTACACTCAGATGGCTCACGGCCGTGGAAGCAATAATCATTCCAGGGAAAATCAAAGAAGTACTGCCTGAGGGCCTCCCAGTCCGCGGCTCCAAAATGCCAGAGACGACGTTTCCCTGGAGGGTCCGCAGGCCATACTGGAGCGATAGGACAGGTTAAGGTAATAAGGTTGTGATCGGAGGAGCCCAACGGAGAGAAAAGATTAACAGAGTAAGCAGAAGGATTAGTTGTGAGGAAGAGGTCAAGTATGTTGGAGCTCTCTCCAAGGCGGTCAGGGATACGGGTAGGGTGCTGTACAAGCTGTTCTAGGTCATTAAGGATAGAAAAGATGTAGGCTTGTTCACCAGGTGGATCCGTGAAAGGAGAGGAGAGCCAAAGGTGGTGGTGAACATTGAAATCTCCAAGAATGGAGATTTCAGAGAAAGGAGAAATGGACAGAATGTGTTCCATCGTAGAAGTAAGATAGTCGAAGAATTTTTGATAGTCAGTAGAATTAGGGGATAAGTAAACAGCACAGATATATTTAGTCAGAGAATGACAGGAAAGCCGAAGCCAGAGAGTGGAGAATTCAGAAGAATCAAGTTCAGGAACACGAGAGCAAGATAAGTCGTTGCGTATGTATACACAACAGCCACCTTTGGCTTTGAAATGAGTATAGAGAAAGTAGGAGGATACAGAAAAGGGTTTGCTGTCAGTTGCCTGAGACAGCTGAGTCTCCGTTAGAAAAAGAAGGTGAGGTTTAGAGGAGGAGAGGTGGTGCTCAACAGAGCGAAAGTTAGATGAAAGGCCGCGAATGTTGCAGAAATGTCATCCAAATATCACATTCACCCATACGGCGGCCTGTGAGACGACCACACACACACACACACACACACACACACACACACACACACACACACACACACACACACACACACACACACACACTTCTTTTTTATGATATTGGTAGCTCTCTTAACTTCTTTAGCACTTACAGCTTAAACATTAATTATACCATCTTAGATTCAAAATTAGCCTTATATTTGAACAAGGGTATTTATTTGGTCACATACATTTTTACACAATATTTTTGGGTTTCCAGTTTCGATGGAGCCATGATTTGGAGGTGGGGAAGAGGTGGGAAAGCAGATGTCCAGCGGAGAGGCTGGGGGTCGGGCAGGTAAGTTGGGAAGGAGAGAAGGACTGAAATAGGGGAACGGGAAATGCATCAGCGGTAATGGGGGACATAAAGAGATGCAAAATATATGCGATGGAGTAGAGGTAGTGGAAAGGTCCATTACGTGAAGAAGCAAAGAGGGAGGAAGAAATAGGGAGTCAGAGGGAAAAGGGAAAACACAGAAAAGGAAGGAGTTTAAGAGAAAAATGAGGAGAATGATACAAATTTAGAAGACTGATGTCTATGAGAGAGAGAACAGAGTAAGAATTCTGGAATCAGACGGGAGTGAGTCTGGATGGGTGAGACAGAACGAGGAAAATTTAGGTAAATCAAGAAAACGAAGAAAAATATTTGTATAAGACCGCGCACTACATTAGCTGATGAATATTTCAGTATCAGATGTGAGAAGATGGATAAGGGTGTGACTCTGGGTGAAGATAGTAGTGTAGTGGTGATGAGATAGTAGGCTAAGGTGTTGGTGTAGTAGTGGCGTAGTAGCAGTATGGTCGTGAATGAAGGTTGTGGTGTGGGCCGTCGTAGGGTAAATGGTATGGTAGTGGTAAGGTACTGGTGTGGTAGTCGCGTGGTACTTGATGAATGTAGTGGTGTGTTGATATGACTGTCTATCACACTATTTCCATCTTGTCGTCCCAATCCGAACCAGCGACATAACAAAGACAATAAACTGTCGGCGATGTATTACAGGCAATAAATGATGAGACTCTTGTAAGTCGCAGAATGATCAGCAGGATCTGGCAGTGAATGTTTCAAACTTAAGCTGGAATAAGCCACTATTCACGACGACTGAGAGACGAACGTGATTGAAGTAGTGCCTTTTCTCCTCTTTTGGAGCACCATTCGGCTGGAGTGAATTGCACCAAACCATATTAAAATGTGAATATTGCTGTCCATACTCGATAATCTGCGACTACATAGTACACCAAGACATTATCACTGTCTTAAAATTTGATAAGTTTCAATGGAGAAACCTTAGAACGGAAAGCAAACTTCGGAATATCTTCTTTTAAACAGGCTTCAACACTAGCAAACAATCTCATGGCCGATACGACACAATGTATGGTAGGGGAGGATATTTTTTTTTTTTCCAACGATGATTAGTGGTTCAATACCTTATATCTATATGGATGACTTTCAAGCCACACACAAGAACACATCCCAAGCTAACTTGATTTGTATGGTAATGCCAGCACAAAGACTTCCGGTACATGTAATAAGCGCCACCTAGTGAAGATCTAGTTTACATTAAAGTGATGGAATGTGCATACAATTAAGTTCCAGTGTTTAATAAAGTCGACTAATATTTGCCTCCACCTTCACTTCCAGCACAATATTCATCACTCCCGTCCTAATAAAATTTCTGACTCCTTTGAATTCGCCATCAATTCCCAGTCTCCTCCCCCGTCCACACAGCCAACCGCTCCCCTTCCTCCCTTAACCGCACACCCAGTCTCTCCCCTAACCTACATACAAAACTAATCCTCTCCCCTCCCACACACCCACACCATCCAATCCCCTTTATCGCCATCACACCCAGTCTATCCCCTATCCTACTTACAGAACTAGACCCCTTACCCCCCACGCACCCAACCCAATCCCTCACTTCCACCTACAAAATTGGTCCCCTCTCCTCCGCCACCCACTCATTCTGCCCTTCCCTCTCACACCCAGCCGTTACCCTTCCCAAATCACATTTTTTTTTATGCGAGGAAGAAGGAACCAAAGGCCATGAGCCCGCGTAACAGTTCCCTCCAAGAGAGAAAACACAACAAAATACAACAGAGAGCCAAATTCAAGATCCGATCATTTCGATATGCCTGGACACACTGCGTTTGAAAGACTGGAGATCGTAGGCAGCAGGAAATACAGACAGAGGGAGACAGTTCCAGAGCTAACCTGTTGCATAAATGAAAGACTGGGAGTAACGGTTAACTCTTGCGTTAGACAGTTGGACAGAAAAGGGATAGACGGGTGCTACGCACCCGTCGTAGAGATGGAGGAATGCATGCAGACAGTTCAGAGGAGCAGCAACCATTAAAGTAGCTATAGAAAAGAGATAAAGATGCAACAGTGCGGCGAAGAGACAGAGGTTGAAGGGAGTCAGTAAGAGGAGGAGAGTTAATGAGACGAAAAGCCTTTGACTCCACCCTATTGAGAAGAGCTGTATGTTGGGAGCCTCCCCACACATGAGAGTTGTACTCCATACAGGGGCGTATAAAACCCCTGTATAGAGTCAACAATTGTGCAGGGGTAAAGAAAGAGTGGAGTTGGCCTAGCACACCCAATCTCTTGGAAGCAGATTTTACAAGAGATGTAATATGATCTTTCCAAGATAAGTCCCGAGTAAATGAAACCCCAAGCATGTTCAAGGATGATGCAGGATTAAGCTGAACATTATCAAACATGAGCGGGTATACCTGTGGAAGATTTTGTCAGGTTGATAGGTGTAAGAACGGAGTCTTAGATGCATTAAAAACAACCAGATTATTTTTACCCCAGTCAGAGATACGAGCCAAGTCAGACATTAGGTGAGCCATAGCCTCATCCCTTGGTTGTTGAAGTAACTGCTGAGATGGGAGTTGCGGAAACCGAATGGAAAGGTGAAGGGTGGAGTCATCAGCGTATGAGTGGATAGGGTTAGATGTACAGCTTAGAAGGTCATTGATGAATAAAAGGAAGAGAGTTGGTGATAGGACAGAGCCCTGAGGAGCACCACTGTTGATAGATCTAGGAGAAGATCGATGGGCGTCTACAACAGCGACTATAGAACAACTAGAAAGGAAGCTAGCGATGAAGGCACAGACAGAAGGATAGAAACCATAAGAGGGCAGTTTGGAAATTAAAGATTTATGCCAGACTCGATCGAAAGCCTTTGAGATGTCAAGTGCAATGCAATGCTTTCGCCAAAGTCCCGAAATGAGGATGACCAGGAGTGTGAAAGGTAGGTGAGAAGATCGCCAGTGGAGCGTCCCTGACGGAACCCGTACTGACGATCGGAAAGAAGGTTGTATAGGAAAGATCCCTTAAAATTTTTCTATTGAGAATTGACTCGAAAACTTTTGAAATACGGCACGTTAAAGCAATTGGACGATAGTTGGAGGGTTGGGAGTGGTCACCCTTCTTTGGGACTGGCTGAATGAGAGCAAACTTCCAGCAAGAAGGAAAGGTACAAGTTGACAGACAAAGGCGAAAGAGTTTGCCTAGGCAGGGTGTAAGCACAGAAGCACAGTTCTTGAGAACAACAGGAGGGACCCCATGAGGCCCATATGCCTTGTCAGTATTGAGGCCAGTAATGGCAGAAAATACATCAGCTGAAGAAACTTTAATGTCAGCAATGAGGAAGTCAGAGGGGGTAAGTGATGGAGGAACAGCCCACTCCCTCGCCTCACCAGCTCTCATTCACACCCATCTCCCCACCTCTCACGCACCACCCCCCTCATCTCCCCAACTCACACTCATACCCACCTCCCCACCTCTCACGCATACCCACTCCCTCACCTCCCCAGCTCTCATTCACACCCATCCCCTCACCGCCGCCCTTCCATCCACTCCCTCACTTTCCCTCTAATTCCACCCCTCCCCTCCCTCACCCAGTCAGCAACACAGTATAGTATTCGCTGGCTATAGCATTGGAAGATAACAGGTTCACAGTTCTGGTACAATGTTGACACTTGTTACGGTAAAATCTACACCGTCACATCTTTGGAACAACAAATTCTTCAGTTACAAAAGGCAGTTTTTTCGTCGGCTAAAGAGGCTTTCGGTATTTCTTCCTTAGGGAATTATTTTTCATACCTCATTGTTGACTAAAGGACAAATATTAAACAACGGCACAAAAAGGAGAAAAATTATTTCCTGGTGGTAGCTTGTGAGGTGAGGAGGAGGAAACAAGACGGTAAATTAAAAGGAACATTATTTATCGTTCCAATATTTGTCAGTCGATAAAGGTCTATCTAATCGTTCCCTTCCAACAGTAAAGCGCTATCACTAAACTATGAAAAATTAACCCACCTGCCTGTTTATCTATGTACCTACAGTTTGACGCGAATTCTGTGAAGAATGACCTAGGCAAAGGGCATCCAGGCATTTACTTCGTGATGCAACCACAACAGATTCCTCTGAACACCCCAGTACAACCAATAACCAACACAAGGAAATAATATGCCTATCTTGAAAGGATGGAGGGGTGGGGTGAGGCAGGGAGGCTGTCTGATGTAAAGTGGTGGAGGGGTAGTATATGCGTAATATGGGAAGGCAAGGGACTGTGAGAGGGAGGCAGAGGGAAACTGGAAAGGCAAGGAGGGAAACATGGTGGCAGAGGTACACTGGAAAGGCAAGGAAGGAAGCAGGATGACAGAGGTAAACTGAGAAGGCAGAGGTGGAAACAGGGAGAGAGGTAAATTCGAAGGCCGGGGAGGAAACAGGGATGCAGAGGTACACTGGGAAGGCAGGGGGGGAACATGGAGGAAGAGGTAAACTGGGAAAGCAGGGGAGGAAACAGGGAATAAGAATTAAACAGGGACGTGAGGGCAGGGTCACAAGAATGAACAGAGCAGAGAGAGACCAAGTAAATAACAAAGCGAGGAAGGGCTGGAAATAATGAAGAGAGGGGGAGGGGAAATAATACTCTGATGGAGGAGATACACAAAACAAAAGAGGGAATATCATTTTGCAAAGAGAGAGAGGATATAATAAAGGGAGATGACACATAGAGTAGTCGACTGAGGGAAAAGACACAGGAAGTACCAGAGGGAGAGGAGACTGGGAAATGAGGCAAAGAACATGAAAAATGGAAGTAAAAGAGAAGCTAAAAAGAGAGGGGATGAGAACGAGACAACTAAGAAGAAGGCAGAGAGGATCGAGGACAGCCACTGGGGAGCAATCAGTGGCCGAGGATTGGTATTGATGAGAGGGTGAGGGAGGTAGGAAGCGAAGTGGACTGTAGGACGACTGATTAATAGAAGAGGGCGAGGCAGAAGTGGAAAACTATGACCAGGCGGGAATCAAAAGGGAAGGTGAAAATTATGAACACGTTTAAATATGTACTTGTGATGGCAAGGGTGATGAAGAGCGACAGATGAGGCAGCTGTATATCGGAAGAGGGTGGGGAGAGGTGGGGGGAGAAAATATTAAGCACGGAGGCGAGAGACTGGATATGAGGTAGGAGAAAATTGAGTAGGGAGGAAAAGGAATGCAATATATTTCACTGAAACTACCTTCCTGGGGTCACAAGTTTTGAGAATTTCAGGTATCCATGAGAGTGTATGAGACAGTAGTTGGTACGGTGAGGAGATGGGCAGAGTAATATCAGTGGCAGCGCTACGGAATGAGGCAGGGAAAGGGAGGGGGGGGGGGCAGTAGAAACAAATAAAGCAAAGGAAGGGTGGATGGGCAGAAGGAAAGAGAGCAAAGGGGCAGAGACAAGGGATAAGAACATGGAGTACAAAGGAAGAGACAGCGGAGAAGTAGAAAAGAGAGCAAAGGACGTGAGATAGGGAAGAAGGAGAGGGAAAAAGTATAGGTATAGGGTAAACTGGACACTAAAAGACAATGATGAATAAGGCCCAAACAGACAACAGACCACTAGGCTCTCTCCTCGAAGGTCATCCAGCCTCACTTTCAATATCAATGTTCATAAAAAGAATACAATATAAACAGCACGAAAACCATGATGAAGTGCAATGGGTTATTGGACACGAATCTGTTATTCTCTTTTCTTCCGTTTCTATGTAGCCTAACTTAAGCCTGGAAAAGTACTCTTAGCTGTTCACTTTTTTCCTGGCACTCTCTCCACCACCATCAATAATTCACTGGTCGGCAGAGAACTTCTTATGAAAGAGGCTCTTTATCCTGGTCCATTAGCAACAGGAAACACCTCCACCTCAACACAAAGAATTACTTGGTACTATCGCCGTCCCCACAACCATTCCACTACCTCCCTACCTCTGCCTCTTATCGGTATTACTGAGTTTTATCTTCAGTCTCTCTCTCTCTCTCTCTCTCTCTCTCTCTCTCTCTCTCTCTCTCTAATGGGTGATATGTGTTAATCTTATGTTCTGTACATATAACACGTCTGGAGTCCTTTCCCTCCTCACCTCTGTGTCTCTGTCTCTCTCTTCCCTCACTCCTCTCTCCTCATTGCCTTCCTCATTGTGTCCTTCTCCCTCTCTCTCTCTTCTCTTTCTCTCCTCATTCTGTCCTCAGCATCCACCTCAGTTTCTTTATTTGTATTTGTATTTTTTTATGCGAGGAAGAAGGAACCAAAGGCCAGGAGCCCGCAATTATTGTTCCTTCCAAGAGAAAAACAAAATACAAGAGAGAGCCAAATTCAAGATCCGATCATTTCGAGATGACTGGACACACTGCGTTTGAAAGACTGTAGATCACAGGAAGCAGGGAATACACACAGAGGGAGACAGTCCGAGTTGACCCGTTGCATAAATGAAGGACTGGGAGTAACGGTTAACTCTTGCATTAGAGAGTTGCACAGAAAAGGGATGAGAGTTTGCTGCTAGACGGGTGCTACGCGCCCCTCGTAGAGGTGGAAGAATGCATGCAGACAGTTCAGAGGAGCAGTGACATTGAAGTAGCGATAGAAAAGAGATAAAGATGCAACAGTGCGACGAAGAGACAGAGGTTGAAGGACGTCAGTAAGAGGAGGAGAGTTAATGAGACGAAAAGCTTCTGACTCCACCCTATTGAGAAGAAATATATGTGGGGAGCCTCCCCATACATGAGAGTTGTACTCTAAACAGGGGCGGATAAAACCCGTGTATAGAGTCAACAATTGTGCAAGGGTAAAGAAGGAACGGAATTGCTTAACTGACGAGGAAAATAATATCATAGAAAAAGCACACACACACACACACACACACACACACACACACACACACACACACACACACACACACACACACGAGTTAATCTTTCACTAACATCCAGTATAATCTCATCTGAAACAGAAAAGAAACTCATGACATTGGTTGCCCTGTTTTATCACGAATGATAAATCATCCTTAAAAGGAAGGAAAAGCAAACGAATTGTGGAAGACTTGTTGCTAATAAGACGTTACCATTAAGCAATACTTGTTGACTTGGCCAAAAGATATTAAAAATGATGAGGAGTACAGTGTTGACAATGACTGAAAACAGTATGGATTAATTACTATAACAGGAAGAAGAACGATGGAGACACCTGGGCAAGAAGGACAACATGCACTTGAAGGGATAATGGACGTTAACAAGGCCATGTATGTTAAACTTATAGGATAGAATGATATGCCAACTTCTACAGGCCAGGGACGTCTAGACTAACATGAATAAAATCATCTTTCCTTATACAAAATGGCTAAAAGATAAAAGACGTTCCCAGACTGAAGGGGATTTTTTAAGCATACAACTCTAAGCACAGGCTTTAACAGCCGTTCCCTGAGGCCCAACAGTCCTCCTACGTACCATACACCTCTCCATGTCACCACTTCGCCGCTAACATCCTGCATCCATACTGAAGACATGCTAAAGCTGCCTCATGCAAGACTGGTTTATTGGTATTAGTGTGCGTGTGTTTACATGTCGGCGGGTGTTACGGTAGATCAGTAGAGGCTACTTTATTGATATCCAAACCAATTAAACTATTCCCTGACCCAGATGGAAGTCGAACCTGCATCCATCGGGCCAAAAAGACCACCACTCTACCAACTCGCCTAAAACCTATGTCCATCCCATTTATGTGTGGGAAACAATCATGATGATGACGACGTAATTTACACAAGAGAAAGGAACGTGCTCACATGTGACGTCGAACTCGTGAATAAAATAGCAGGAAAGGTCAAAAGAGGCAAATATAGGAGGAAAAAAGAGCATTCAGCAAGAAGGAAAGGAGACTAAATATCGAAGAGAGAGTAAACACAGAGGAATGACAGCGCTGGTGCCAGGAGAGGACAGAATTAGCGGTAGATAAGTGTATCATGAATATTAAATTATGGAACACAAGAAAATCTAACAGCAGTTTGTAAGGTGAGGAGATGGAGTTGTGGTAAAAGGAATACTATCACTCTATTAATCCAAGATTCTTATATACTGTAAATCTAACTACCTATCAACAAGCACACGCTGCTTGCTGTGAGAGGCTAGTTCCACGAAAGGTCCTCCAGCCAATACTAACTAGACAATAATGAACCTTCTTCATCTAACCAGAAACCATAGTATACGAATACCAAAGAGAACACATGAGGAGGGTATGTTGTCGACCAGGGTAAATGAATTACAATGTGTCGTGACACATATGGCATAACAGTAAAATACAGATTCTCGCTTCATCAGTGAGATTAAAAGCACGTGATGGACGCAAAGCTGGATAAGTACCAGGAAGGAGAGGCAGACAAGAGACATACATGAGGAGACTTATTGAACTGGGCTGGTAGAAGGCGTCACAGAGGGGACGAAAGCGAAATACAGTATATACTGGTGAGGAGAGACACTAGAATGGGGAGAGAGATGGAGGTTAATGCAGGGGGCGAGAGTAGGAGATGGATTAGGAGAGGTACTGTTAGAGTGCTGGAAGGGAATTACCGGAGGGGACGAGGGCAAGAGATGGGTGAGAAGAGGTAAAATAAGTGTGTGGGAAGGGAGTAATGGAGGGGTCGAGGGAAAGATGGGTGAGGAGAAGGACTGGAAAAGAAGGAGGGTACATGCAAAAAAGAAGTGCGAAGAAGGATACTGGGAGAAAATGAAAGGGGAGTGGGATGGAAGGACATGAAAACTGAAAAATTAATCCCGGCTCGTTCTGACAACATCTCTCGCCTCCATGAAATTTACTTGGAATTTCTCCAGGGAAGAAAAAAGCGGAGATACTGATTAAAACGTAGCGCAGCTGCAAAACCTGGCCAGGAAAATATTGGGAGTTACAGCAGGACAATCCGATCGTGCCAGATACTGTTTACTTCTGGTCTGATTCTAGAGGTAATTAGCTTTCTAATTAATTTACATATCTAATCAACTATATCAAAGACGCTGAGTATATGTATAAATGCAAGGATGTATGTATGTATGTATGTATGTATTTATGTATGCATTATATATGGATGTTACCAAGAACTGTACGTATGTAGGTACACATGGCACAAACTCCGCATCCTGATAAACGCTGTAAGGGAAGTTTTGTACATGCCGCCATTGGAGTTTCAACAGCTGGCATTACAGTTTTGGTTTGTTGCAAAGCTGCCAAGCCCCAGCCAGAGCAGTGACCAAAGGCGAGTGCACTTCCTATCTCGCCTTCTAGCTACTCCTCTATTCCTTTGCCTTTCATATCTTCTTTTCCCCCAATTCTAAATGATTTCCTTCTTGCACACTCTCACATCCAATCTCATACACTTGCTTCCCTTTCCTTCCAAATCTTTCCCTTCTACTTCCTCCTGCTGCCTCTCATTTCTCTCAATTTTCCCATTCATCTTGTATTCCTTCTCGCTTTCTCACTCCTATATAAACAGAACACCTCGACGGGGAGGAACAGTGAAGGGTGTGAGGCAGAAATATTATGATCGGTGACAATAAACTGTTCTATCAAGAAAGTAAAATACTTGGAAGATCATGGCTGTTGCTGAGGGTTGAGGTGCTGCATGTTGGGTGAGAGAGAGAGAGAGAGAGAGAGAGAGAGAGAGAGAGAGAGAGAGAGAGAGAGACAGACAGACAGACAGACAGACAGACAGTGTGTGTGTGTGTGTGTGTGTGTGTGTGTGTGTGTGTGTGTGTGTGTGTGTGTGTGTGTGTGTGTGTGTTGTTATGAAGCAGTGTAAACTGCAGTAAATAATCCAGGCGGTGACGGCCAGGCAGCAATGAGGGAAATATGAAGGAAAAGGCCTGTGTAGTATCCACACAAGTATGTTGAAGTTATATTTGTTTGATTTTTCTTTCTTTCTTCTTCTTCTGCTTCTTCTTTATTTCTAAAAACTTTTCACTCTGGTTCTACTCTTTCCTTCATTAAATTCACTTGAAACTTAGCTAAATTTTTCGTTAGGCAAATACCCCCATACACCCTCAAGGTTTAGGATGCATTTTTATTTTTTAGCTGTCCTTTTATCTTACGTCCTTATGGCTTAAAATCCTTCTATATATATATATATATATATATATATATATATATATATATATATATATATATATATATATATATATATATATATATATATATATATGCACGTACCGTACTTAAAGGTATACGGGACCACGTGGTGTGTCAGCCCACCCCCACCCCCTTTCCTTAATTCCTCCTCCCCACGTCACCCACGACATCAACACCCCATCCACCACACCCCCATTTATACCTAACCCCCCTTCCCCATACCGCCATATCCCCTCACTATGTCAGGGTACATAGCCTAGGCAAGTGTTCAGGATGTGTGTTAGTAATTTTGATAAGACTCAGTATAGAGAAACGCTGTTACGACATCTACCTCAAGAGGTGTTTTCTTACAATAAACCTAATAAGATGGTGGGAGGGAAGGCAGGAGGACGTGACGGCCAACTCTGTAATCAGGTTACTAGATACTTCATTTTCCGCTGGTGCCAGGAGCTCCTCGTTTTTGTGTTGAAATAATCAGGCCTTTAGGCTTAGGCCTACTGGAAGGCTCAGACACCGGTAGCAATTAGCAAAAACTGTTTTACGATGGAAAGAAGGAATGAACGGGAGTGAAGAAAAATTTGTTATGCTAAGCAAATGATTTAAATACATAACAAGAAGGAGCATTATTTTAGAGTGTGCAACACCCGTGCCCACCAACCAACCTATCTAAGATCCGAATAACGTGACTTTGCATTGTGACCTTTACCTTGAACAGAGAACTCTTAAAATTGTATTACGTCATTCTTACCTAACCCTTAACCCTTCCAGCAACTTTGGTTCAGGTCAGTCGCTATGTTGTTGAAAAATGACATGAAGTGTTGGGTGACAGGACCTTAAATATAGGTTTGGCCTATACCAATGCTCTGTTCTCTATGAAATGTGCCACGACCAAATACTCTCTCTCTCTCTCTCTCAGCAAAAAACTACACCCAACCACCACTGCTGAGCACATTTGTCAAACCTTTTTATGACCCCAGTGGGAGAAGCATATCTTGATAAACAGTTGTACGTAAATGTACGCAACAGGCAACAGCCATAGTCCCAGAAATCAATGTGAAATTATATGAAGTTAAGAAAGTATAATGCAGAGTTGAGGAAATACACAAGGTTTGAAGGTTATAATGTCAACTTGATATCTCTAAGAATAAACCGAATAATTATAGTCATGTGCAGCACCAGTTCCTCCACTCCACGCCACCCCGGCGTTCACCTAGGTAAAGTTCAGTGGGCACCAGTCCAGAGGCTTCGCCAAAGCTTAGGGAAACTCCAGCGATCCAAGCATTCCATTCCAAAAATAAATAACTCCAGAAACTATAACACTCCATCCCGACCCCTGCATCCAAGTACCCAGCCCCCAACCCCTAAACTACAACACTCCATCCCGACCCCTGCATCCAAGTACCCTGCCCCCAACCCCTAAACTACAACACTCCATCCCGACCCCTGCATCCAAGTACCCAGCCCCCAACCCCTAAACTACAACACTCCATCCCGACCCCTGCATCCAATTACCAAGCCCCCAACCCCTAACAAACTCTTATGCAATGAGGAAGAGCAGTCAGTCAGCAGACCTGGGCAGGCTGCTCCCCAAACCCGGGCCAAATTCTCAAATTACAGTTTCATAGGCACACGGAAAAATAATATTGGCTGATGAAGAAAAAGTTGTCCTTTCAAAAGAAAGTTAAACAAAAAGAACCAAAAACAAAGTCGTGAATGATATTGTTTTGGTCCTCCTCATCATAATGACTGCAACTAAGGCAGTGTTGGCTGTACGACGGCTAGCGAGCACACACACACACACACACACACACACACACACACACACACACACTCATAGGGTGTAATACTGGAAAAGTGGAAACTAACAAAATTTATAAAGTAACAGGAAGAGAGAGAGAGAGAGAGAGAGAGAGAGAGAGAGAGAGAGAGAGAGAGAGAGAGAGAGAGAGAGAGAGAGCAAAGGAAACGACATGTTTTTGTTTCCTCAACATCCACACCTTCCTCATCCACACACTTACTTCCATTATCCGTCCACCGTCTTCCTGGCCTTCCTTGCCCCACAGAAGGACGGGGCTTGGAAGGTCATTCACGACACACTCACCTGAAACAAAGAAATGGCAAATTATAATACACTGAGAGACTGTGAGAATGAGAGTCGATGAGTGAAAACTGGAGGGGAGAGGTGAAGGAGGAGGGGACAACACGAAAGAGAAACACGCAAGCAGCTACAAATTAACTACAATATTACACATCAGTTTTGAGGCAGAAGAAGTGTGTGCTGGAGACGGGTGAAGGGACAGGAAACAGAGGTGAGGAAAGGACATAAAGGGAAAGA